>NC_090445.1:1170414067-1170757067 GCF_031143425.1 Pleurodeles waltl | reverse complement strand
ACAACCACACTTACAACATAGGGTTTTCACTATGAACACTGGGCCCTGGCTAGCAGGATCCAGGTGAGACAGTGAAAACACCCCGACATATACTCACAAACAGGCCAAAAGTGGGGGTAACAAGGCTAGAAAGAGGCTACTTTCTCACAGCGGCGCTAAGACATTTTTTGTGGCTTAACACTGCCTTGTAAATATTGCCCCCCCCCGATGCAGTTTCTGCGGCAGAGGGGCATGCAATGGGTGTTTCTGTGAGCGTTCCACTGCAACACCCATTTCTTTTGACGCTGCCCCAGACTTACAAGAATCTGTTAATCTGTGCCAGCGCCAAAATCTAACACCACCCCAGGGGTGGCATTAGCATAGTGCAACAAGGAGAAATGCTATTATTTCTCCTCATTTTTGCTTTTTCTATGTGTGCTGCTTTCTGCAGCACACATAGAAAGAGCAAAACCACCATGAATGATTCTTTATATGCAGGACGTTGTCTTTCCTGCACATAAACAATCATTCAAAAATAATGTTTGGTACTTCTATGTGTGCTGCATTATATAGCACACATAGAAGTGCCAAATCGCCATTGTACATTGTTTATGTGCAGGAACTGACACCTTCCTGAACATAAACAATCAATCATCTCAATGCAGACACCCTTGCACAATGCTGCAAGGATGTCTGCATTGGCGCTAGGCAGCTGAATTTTGCACCGGCGAACGGGAAAATGCAGGGGTGGGTTGTATTTTAGTAAATACAGGGCATCTCTGCATTTCAAAACTGGCGCAGCGCAGCGCTGCTGATTTTGGCGCAGCACAGCCCTACGCCAATTTGTTGAAAATCTGGCCATATGTTTTATCCCACTACAAATAGTTGAATGAGAGAATAAATTTCAACTTATAAAACGTTCCTACCTTCAGGCACTGGAATCCACAGAATACAAGCTAAAATCCTAGTTAGGGGTGGAGGGGCGGGTTTTAATAGATTTGTAAAAAAAGCAGGACCTGCAGAATGTGTCATGGAGAAAGGACACAGTTCAGAGAACATTCACACAATAAATGTTTCACCTGAAGTTAATCCTATGGTGTTACACCTCAATTGGCTTTAATGAGTGTACAATCTTCCCAAGCCACCATCATCCTCGTAAAGTGGTTTACCTCTATTGAGTTTAATACGCCCACCCTCTCAAAGAAACTTGCATCACCCTACTAGAATTGTTGCCATTGATTGAACTTGAATTGCATCATCTTTTTAGCTAACCTCCGTCGTCACTATTTGTTTCTATTGACAATAACACTGCTGCTCTTAAAACAATTTTGTGTCACCCTCTTGAAAAGGGTTTCCTGATTTGACTTTATTAATACTGCATCTGATTTTGCCCCTTCATATATTTTGAGTACCAGACAATTGAGGAGTCTGCTAAAATACTATATACACACACTCACCACACTACTGAAGTAATAAGTACGCTGTACTGGTTCACTCTGTTTACTGACATAATCAAAGGCTTTCAGTTTGTTTTTGGGTAGCCATTTTAAAATGCTGGTAAAGCCAGCCAAATTTTGGGGAAATTTACATTTGTCTGTGGGCATTGTTTGTAGCCTGATACTGATATAAATTGAGAAAAAGTCAGATTTGGATAGAAGAAATTAAAAAAATAGATTGCCATCAAAAAGTGCATGAGAAAGGCAGAGTAGGTACAAGTTCTCTGAAATTACAATCAGCTGACAAACAGCGTAGACGTTCAAAAGACGTGTGTCAGTTTATGATGTATGGGTTGATCACTAGGCATTCAAACTTACCTAGGTATGTGGTGAAATAGAATGTCAAATCTTGAGATCAAGTATTCATCTTTAGCCATGTGGATGGGAGGAGAAAGTTACCTTACCATACCAAGCACTACATGAAATGTTGAAGTGCACCTTAGAAGACCCATATGAGAAATTATCTAATGATCTTGACAGGGAACAGGGAGAAGGAGACTGCTAGAACTGAGCAGACCTCCATAATGTGGGGTAATTCACACTTTAATTTATTACATTTTAATTTCTTCTTTAGGATTCAATTAACATCTAGATTTGTGGACAACCTACATCCAATTGCCAATAAATCCAGTCCAAGATATGTGGGTAAAGGTGCTGGGTTCTATCATAATGCATGTTTGGCTACAGAAAAATAATGAAGGAGGGCTACTAGTGCCTTCGCCACACTGACTTAATGAACTGCATAATGTGACCCAAAACAGGATACTTTACATAATACCTCGATCCAGAAACAAAAAACAGATCTAGTTGCAAATCCGTGGTGCTAGTGCTGCTGGTGACCAAGCTGTTGCTTGCAATGTGCTTAAAATATGTTAAATCCCCCAATATCAGGCAGAGGGGGCCATATTTATCAGGCACTTGCATTACCCTTGCACCACGCAATGGGGAGAAAGGGAAACACAACTGCTGAGTAAAATGTATTAAGCCACACAAGGCGACCTGCTGCTGGGCCCATAACCCAGAGGTCGATGGATCGAAACCATCCTCTGCTACCATCTACTGTTAGAGCGGTTCGTACTCGTAATTTACCTGTATTCGGACGCTCTTTAGGCCGATGAATCTTTTGACTAAGTGGGACTCTCCGTACTCTTAATCAATCAATTTCATTAAAATCAATAATCAATATCGAACATAAGCGATACCTTGATCAACATAACACTTAACAATTAATCCAGAATACATTTCGGCGAACCCTGACCTTTCAGTCAGGAATAACCACACCAGTTTATTCAAAGTTAGTGAATTTATTTCTCTATATTAACAAAGCTAGCACGATATAGATGTGTCTCAACACCAAATGATAAACATAAATGAACATTAATAGCTGTCCGTAGCGGCGAAACAAGTCCAATCTATGTAGCATTTGAATCACAAGGCATTCGATAATAGCTATGCAAATCACTAATACGATAATCTGTAATGAACTAATGGCATACATTTAGTCAGCATAACAAGATCTCAAATTGCATCGTGCGACATATGGAATCCTCGTCTAACCTCAAATTAGCATCGGCATGTGGGACTTCATGCAAAAACAATTTAGCAACATTAATTTAGAAAAACTCCTAACTAGGGCTCTTATCAAAATCAGCAGTTGGTTACCTAAAAGAAACACAATGCAATTGTATAATTTCCTTTCATATTTACCAATTACGATCAGCAATCAAGGAAGTCTTCGTCTCACAGGTACCGTTCTTCGGTCAGCATGGGTACCGTTTCGATCAGCATAGGACGGGGCAAAGGGGCAGGGGTGGACGGGGCAATTGCCTCACGGCGGCAAGGTAAAACTACTACTTCATGCAAAGGGACAAATCAAAGTTAAAGTCTCTAGGGCCAGAATCATTAAAGTCTCTTTCAAAATGGCGTCGCAGCAAAGTGGGCCATAATAGCTGCAAAGTCTACAAAATGGCGGGATGTCCAATAATGGCTGATGATAGCGCAATGGCTACCTTCTTCTCGTGCACCTGGTTTTTATAGACAACAGTTCAAATCCAGTAGGGTCTTCCATTGGAGGGTTCATAGGTTAGCTTCAAATTGTCCAATCAAAAACGACAGTTCTCAAGCTTTTACTTAAGCATACATTATCCTTGGAGATGGGTACGCAAGTTGCAACATTTTATGCCAATTAACTCACTTTCAGAGCTTCCATTGTCCGCACCTGCAGATCGACCTTGGAGTAAAGAGAAATATGCCAGGCTGGCACGAAACCTTAAGATAAGCATGTGAACGGTTTCTGTGGAAAAGTACAGCTTCAAGCAAAAATACACGTTTATTAGCACAGTGGAAAAATACGAGCATCTAAACCATGAGACCAGGCAACTAGGCCGAAGCCTGCACTAAAGTAATGCTAAGCTAAAACATTTCAAACGAGCAAATCATAGCACACGTTTACGATTATGTCGGATTAGTGCGATTCTAGTACATCACGTTATACAAAGCACGCTTATAAATGTTGGCAAACTACTCTAAGGGCACATTTTGTCCCCGTACAATCTTTATTAGTTCGGTTAAAGTCACACATGATTATTTCACACTACGTTTACGCGTTAATAAATGTAAAACCTTCATTTTCTGCTTCATCAAACACCAAACCACGCCCACAAATTTTATTCCATTAAAATTCTGTCAGTTCTCTTTTCCTTTTAATTCCCCTAGTTTGCGCTTTGTATTCTTCTGCCATTCTTTTCATAATTTTCTCTTCCTTCCTTCTTTTAATTCTTTCCATAATCATTATTATTCCCCTTTTTATTCCCCAAATTCCAAATATGCAAATTATAACTATCAAAATTCCCTCTATTATTTTTAGCAGTATTCCATTCCAAATTCCTCCAATCCAATGTCCCACTGAAGCAAGTCCTTTTCCAACCTTCTCCCACACTCCTGGTTCTTTCAGTTCCTTCAAATCTGCACTTTCTTTTGTTAGATTAGCAAGCATAGTTTTAATTTTCACACTATTGTCAGGAATATATGTACAACAGTGTCGTGCACCAAGCATTTTGCAAACGCCGCCATCCTTTGCTAAAAGAATGTCTAAAGCAAGCCTATTTTGAAGAGTCATAGCTCTTTCCGCTGCAAGTTCAGCATCTATCAGGATTATAGCACCTGAAAACTTTGTCAACATGTTATCCACTATAGTAGACAACTTTCTTATTTTGATGGAATTCAGCACAACTCCCAATGAAGGAATCATGGCTCCAAATATATCTCCTACCACAGCAGCTGCGGTCTCTCTTTTCTGGATACGATGGGATCCAGATGTCTTTTGAATCATCGATAGGTCATCCAGTTGATAAACCTTTGGGAACACTATACCCAAATAACATCTCCCCCACCATCCCTTTGGAAGACGATAATAGGCATTATACCCACAAATGTAATATACACCTGGAATGACAGGGTCAAGTCCGTTCATCATGAATGTCCATTTGGCCTTAAAGATAAACGTATGTTTACACTCACTTGCTCCTACAAAAATATTGTCATAATAAGATTCACCTCGATATATACAAAATTTCCCTACATGCCAAGCATCTAAAGCTATTTTCCCTTGTGTCTTTATTGCAGCAAAATCATAATTATCTACTGAGGTCCTCTTATGTAGCTCTTTTTCTAATTTCGCCTTCATTTGTGCCCTTCTATCATCTGTGCGATCTAAAAAGCTTATTTCTACTGCAGAGAGCGAGCAGGTAAGATTTTCCCTATGAGCGTGAGCCGTTTCAAAAGGTTGCATTGGCTCGAAAAATTCCCTCATTATTTTAGCATCCCAATCTTTAGCAATCTGGCTTAGCTGCGCTATTATAGGAACATATGCAAAGGTAACATCATAATTTGAGTAAAAATACTGTATGTTAGTTTGACCATAAAACCTAGACATTACTATACTACATGTAATCCCGTATGTAAGAGGCATGTGGTGATAAGTCACCCCTTCCTTTACTGATGTCGGTATCTGTGTACACACATAACAATCTTTTGCATCCATAGTCTCAACATATTCGGTTAGCAAGCGATAGAAAACGTTATACGAAAGCTCTTTCTTATCATGCAAGAGTCTCTCATCTATTTCTAATCTTTTCAATGCGGTTAGTTCAGTGACAGTAACAGGAGCAAAAGTAGAAGCCTCAATATTCTCATTCTCACCCTTTCCATGCATTCCAAGCACAATTGCCATTATTATTAGTACACATGTAATTACCAAGCCTATACACACATATTTACAATATTTCTTTCTATTGTTTTGCGTCATGATCTATATAGAATCAGAGAGCTGGAAGCACCTATAAAATAAAACTATTTAGCAATTCAGTTACAAAGCTGAGCGAGCGCAATGTTCACACCGTCTTCTTCAGGAGGCCAGTCACTTATCGGTTAGCAGCATTTGTCTCAATTCGGCAATAACTCAGTCTTTATCAGTTCAGCAAGTCTCATCCGGTTTAGCAATGTCTCAGCTGGTTGTTTGTTTCACGTTATATTGTAGCAAGCAATATCATTTATTACCCTTTCAATCAACGGAGTCCATAAAACTTTTCTTTTCTATTGGTATCTCTTCTTCTTCTTCGTTCTCAATGCTTAGAGATACAAACTCGTCAGTCCAATCGTCATTGACTGCATATGCCCATTCAGGACCGGAATATCTTCTGTTCGGTATCCTTTTCCTTTTCAATTTTGCTTCTCTTTTCGATTCTGCTTCGCTGGTACTTTCCTCTTTTGTCGAGTCTTTTTCTTCACTCGGGGATGACGCCCCGACAATTACTTCTTTTCTTTTCTCTTTCACTTTTGGCCTTCCTCCCTCGTTCAGACTTTCTTCAGTCCTTTGTTTTATTGGTGATATGCTTAGTCTTCTCTTTGCACCATGTCCATTTGATGGACCTGCGATCTTTTCTGAGGAAGCTTGAACCTTTTCGTTCAGTTCTGACTTGTCCCCTCCTTCTGGGGAATCAATCACGTTCTCTTTTTCTTTTTCTGTATCGTCTGCTTCTGGGAAAGCCCTCCTCTGATCAGGCTCTCCTGCTTTTTCACCTTTTTCGAGCCCTTCGTCACCGTTACTTTCTTCAGGCTCTTTATCACTTTCAGCTGCTTCAGGTTCTTTGTCACCTTCAGCTGCTTCAGGCTCTTTGCTACCCTCAGCTGCTTCAGGTTCTTTGTCAGCTTCAGCTGCTTCGTCGCTGTCTGAACTTTCTCCTTGGTCTCCCCCAAGCGAGTTGGTCTCTTCGTCCTCAGAGAATATCTCTTTCTCTCCCGTTTCTGCCTGTTCGCTTTCAGTTCGGTTTTGCTCTGTCTCAGCACTCAGCACTGTTTTGTCAGACACTGGCAGTTTCAGCGCTTCAACTTCCTCCTCTGTGGGACACAACACTTTCTTTGTGTGACTGGCGTGAATCCAGTTGGGAACCCCCGCACACTTCACAGCGGTAGATGTCGTCAGGATCACTTGGAAAGGGCCTTTCCAACGGGGTTCCAGACACGACTTCCTCACGTGCTTCTTTACCACGACCCAGTCACCTGCTTTCAGTGCGTGTCCTGGACCTTGGATCGGTGGCAAGGTGGTCGCTTCCACCTGGTGAGAGAAAGAGCGAACCACGTCAGCCAGACCCTTGCAGTAGTCTAACACCATATCATCTGTAATATTCAAAAGCGCGTTTGCGGGAACTGCAGGAAGTCTCATAGCCCTGCCCATGAGAATTTCATGCGGAGACAATCCAGTCTTTCTATCAGGGGTGTTTCTCATTGACATTAGCACTAAGGGCAATGCGTCAGGCCATTTCAAGTTTGTCGATGCACATATTTTCGCCATTCTCGATTTCAGTGTACCATTCATCTGCTCCACCAGTCCTGAGGCTTCAGGGCGATAGCTACAGTGCAGCTTTTGCTCAATGTTCAGCGCTTCGCAAAGTAACTTTATCACCTCGTTATTGAAGTGACTTCCCCTATCTGATTCTAAAGAGATCGGGAATCCGAAACGTGGTATCAACTCTCTCAGCAATAGCTTTGCAACTGTAAGGCTGTCATTTCTACGTGTGGGGTATGCCTCAATCCAGTGACTAAAAATGCACACAATCACCAACACATACTTTAGACCTCCATGCACAGGCATCTCAATGAAGTCCATCTGCATTCGGCTAAATGGGCCACTGGCCCTGCCAATGTGGCTCGCGTTCACAACTGTTCCCTTTCCTGGGTTCATCTGCTGGCAAGTGACACATCGATGGCAAACTGCTTCTGCAGCTTGACGAAATCTGGGGTTAAACCAATCAGTTTTGAACAATCTTATCATGGCATCTCTCCCTAGGTGAGCTTGCCCATGATAGAACCGCGCAAGCTGTGATAAGAGACTGTTTGGCAAAACAAATTTTCCCTCATTTGAAACCCATAACTCGTCTGGTCTTTTTATACATTGTGATTTAATCCAGGAATCTGTTTCATCCTCCCTGACATTATTCTGTAATGCTTTTAATTCATCTATTGTATCTACAACCTTCAAGGCAAATGCTTCAGCTGGTTCGAGTTCTGGTTCACTTATCGAATTCCATTCATCTCTGAGTAATATACAGTTCAAGGCACAAAATCTTGCGACTTGATCCGCATATGCATTTCCCAAAGAAACATAGTCCTGTCCTTTCGTATGAGCACTGCATTTTACCACTGCAACTTCGGCTGGCACTTGAATGGCGTGTAACAATTCCCTTATCCTCTCCCCGTTCTTCACTGGGGATCCTGAAGAAGTCAGGAAACCTCTCTGTGACCATAGTTGTCCAAAGTCATGCACAATCCCATACCCGTACTGACTATCAGTGTAAATGGTGACTTTCATCAATGCAGACAGTTGACATGCTCTTGTGAGGGCTACAAGTTCTGCTACTTGTGCAGAATAGACTCCTTGAAGCCATCCCGCTTCCAAGACCCCTGTTACAGTACATACAGCATATCCTGCTTTCAAAATCCCCATCCCATCTCTTAGACATGAACCATCCACAAAAAGAATTTGATCATTTTCATCAAGCTTAGTATCCTTAATGTCCGGTCGAGGTTTTGTGCAAAATTCAGTCACCTGAAGGCAGTTATGCTCGACGTCTTCAGCGTTCTCAATTTCAGCATTTTCTCCAGGGAGCAATGTTGCTGGATTCAACGTAGTGCACCTTTTCAGCTGCACATTCGGTGAGCCCAGAATTATCGTTTCATACCTTGTGAGCCTTGCTCCAGTCATGTGCTGCGTTCGGGAGCGGGTCAAAAGTATCTCAACTGAGTGAGGGACCATGACTGTTACTGGGTGTCCCATCACTATTCCTTCACTCTGAGTGAGGCTGATACCAACTGCTGCTACAGCGCGCAAACACCCTGGGAGTGCTGCTGCGACCGGATCCAAAGTAGCTGAAAAATACGCTACTGGTCTGTTTACGCCACCATGGGCTTGAGTCAAGACAGACAAAGAACATGCATCACGTTTGTGGCAAAACAATGTGAAAGGCTTTGTGTAGTCAGGCATACCTAAAGCTGGAGCCCTGCACATGCATTCTTTCAGTTCAACAAAAGCATCCATCTCATCTCCTTTCAACTCAATTTGATCCAAAGCATCCTTCTGGGTCAGTTTCAGTAGAGGCTTTGCTAGAGTCGAGAAGTTGGGAATCCACTGGCGACAATAACCCACCATTCCCAAAAACTTCCTCACCTCCCTCCTTGTCTTTGGTGGACTCATTTGAAGTACGCTGGTTATTCTTTCCTTCATTATTCTCCGTGACCCTTTCTCTATCTGGTGACCCTAGTATTTCACTTTCTTCTGACAGAACTGCAATTTGGAAGGAGACACCTTATGTCCATTCCTTCCCAAATGGTTCAACAGAGCAATGGTATCGGCTGTGCAGCCACTTTCTGTCTTTGATGCAACCAGTAAGTCATCAATGTACTGTACTAGGGTTGACTCGAATGGCAATTCTAATGCTTCCAAATCTTTCTTTAGAATCTGATTGAAGATTGACAGTGACTCAGAAAACCCTTGAGGAATTCGGCACCAACTGTATACTCTGTCCAGGAATTTGAAACAAAAGAGGAATTGGCTGTCCTCATGAAGAGGCACCGAGAAGAACGCTTGTGACAAATCGATGACTGAGAACCATTCGGCATCGCAAGGGACCTGGAACATTATCACAGCTGGATTTGGTACGACAGGGCAGCATTTGACTATAATGTCATTTATTTTCCTCAAGTCCTGCACGAGTCGGACCTTTCCACTCGGCTTTATTAGTCCCATTATTGGTGAATTACATGGACTGCTCAACACTTCTTTCAGTACCCCCTGTTTTACAAATTCGTCAATAAGTTGAGCAACTTTCATGAGGGTGTCTTGTGGCATGTGGTATTGTGGGGTCTGGGGAAAGATTGCATTGGGCTTTACAGTCACTTTCACTGGTTCCACTCCTTTCATCAATCCCACCTCTTTCCCTGTCATGTCCCACACTTCCTTTCCGACTGTCTCCCGTAATTCGGCTGGAATATCTTCTTCAGTTATCATCGGGAAAAGACAAATCAGAGGATACTCTTCATCTACAGTTTCCATCTCATCCCCCTCTACACTGTCCTCTTCTTCCCCATCACTGCTCGTCTGTATTGTTATTCCTTCATTCGAACACATGATTGAACAACCCAATTTGCACAATAGGTCTCTCCCTAATAGTGCTATCGGGCTTGAGTCACATACCACAAACTGATGTACCCCTTGATAGTTACCGATGCTGACTGGTACCGGATCTGTAATTGGGATCGTCAGATGTCTGTTTGCTACTCCCACCACTTGAACTGTCCTCCCTGAGAGTGGCAAATTTGGTACTTCACTGCTCTTAACAGTCGAACGTGTGGCTCCCGTGTCAACCAAAAATGAGACACGATGACCCATCACTCTTCTCTCCACGTACGGACCCCTTTGATCAACTTCCAAGGATGCTGCAAGCACACAATCTCCTTCTTCTTCTGAACTTTAACTCTCCCATACATTGTTTATTCCACTCTCACTGTGTAATGGGAACTGTTGTACGGTACCATTTGTACTCATTACCTGACCCGAGACCTGTGGAGGAACCATCACTTGCTGCTGACTCATTGGTGCCAAGGGTATTTGCATTTGCTGATTAGGTACCATGGGTAACTGCTGTTGCATTGGCTGCATTTGCGTCATCTGCATACGAGGCATCTGCATCTGCTGCGGCTGCATAGGTTGTAATCCCTGCAACTGATTTACTGTCTGAAAATTTGGGTTTGGACCTCTCATTTTCGGTCCCCTCATTGTCTGAAATGCATTGACATCATTGTTTTGCTGACCAACACCTGCACCTGCACCTGCACCTGCACCTTCCTGCACCACCATCGGACACTCGCGTTTCCAATGACCGACAATTCCGCACACGTGACATGGCATCACCTTCTTCATTGCCTGCACACCCGTCACAACAGTGTTCAAATCCGGGCCATTATTCACAAAACCTCCTCTGCCTCTGCCTCTGGCCTGTGGCTGAAACGCCATGTTTCCCTGCAACTGCGACTGCGGTTGCGGCACTTGCTGTTGGAACCCTTGCATCCCTTGCAAACCTTGCAGACCTGTCTGAGCTGCTTTAAGTTGCATCATCATCACCTTCTCTTTCAGCTTTTTCTGTTTCACTTCAATTTCGTCACTACAGTATTTCGCATAGTTCAAGACTTCGTCAATCGGTTTAGACTGCCAGCAAATCAAATGCAACTTTATCATCTGACTTATTTCTGGTCTCAACCCTTCCACAAATCTAAACACAAAATGAAGCATGTCCTTCGCCTCTATTGTTTCCGTGCCACTGTAGTTCTTAAACGCCTTCAACAGCCTCTCATAGTAACTATGAATCGATTCTTTAGCCTCTTGGGCAGTTCGATCAATCTTCTGCCAATCCACATTTTTCGCGGCAACCTTCGTCTTCAAATGCTCAATCACCTTATAGTACAAGCTCATCACCATAGGTGATGGTGCACCCGTCTCCCTGTCTCTCTCTGGTTCACTTGTCGGCCAACCTACCGCTCTTTTGCAATCCTCCCACAAATCTGCCGGAACCACAATCTCAAAGAGAGTATTCAGGTCTTCCCAGAGACATTTTGCAAGCTTCACAAACCTGTCAGTCTGCTGATACCATTCAATCGGTTTCTCTCTCAGTTTGGGAAAATCATCCGTAAAAGACTGAATGTCACTTCTGTGCCATGGTACATGTATTAATTTTCCCCCTGCTGTCTCCCTCATTGGTAACATGGTTACTGTTTCGCTGCTTTGTGGTCTTTTCTCCTTATGCTCTGTAGCACTGTCCCTCCTCTTTTCCTTTCTCTTTACCCACCTGCTTTCCCACTTGTCTAAACACCTCCACACTTGTGCACTCTGTAGCAGTTCTCTAAGGTGCGCCTTCATGCCTGCTGACCTCATGTGTTCAAAATCTGTGGCCCCAAAATCCAACCTGTAGCTTCTGCTCAAGTGTTTTGTCTTGTCTATGTCAACCCCGTTTTTGTCAGCTACTTCCTGCAAGCTTTTGTGTACCTTGTTCACTTCTTTTGTTATCCTGGGACATAGATACCTCAGCTCTTCTTCCGTGTAGGACTCTAACCTATTCACACCCATAGTCCCTTCCACCAATTCTTGTGCTTCCATGTTCAACCTGACCCTATTCATATAATCTTCTCCCTTCCCACTGGCTGAGCTTTGTGTGGAATTCAGACTGTTGAACCACTGCGTCAGCTGTTGCGCATTCAACCCCATAAGTGTAGCATTCACGTCGACTGCCATTGATGGTTGCGGCAACTTTTCAGTGTTCGATGTTAGAGGTATTATCAGTGGGGGGCTCGACCTCACCAGCGTTGACTGAGCACATATGGGACTAAACTCCATCAAGGACCCAGATCCATTTGGCTGAGCCGCTATCGGAGTTATCCCTGGAGTGTTTTCTATGCACCTCCTTTCTGTCCCGTTCTGCAGCATTGATCCCTGACCGCTCATACCCAAGTTAGGCTGACTGTACAGAGGTACCGGTGGACCTACAGTAATGGGTAGTGATATCGCATCTGGGTTTTGTCCGTTTCCCATGTTCTGAGGCACGTTCATTCCCACACTATGGGTCATCATTGTCGGCCTGCCCATCTGACTCCCCGTCATCTGAGCATGTGCGTTTCCTCCCTGCATCTGCTTTTGAGGCATCAAAAACTGAGTTGATTCAGCTTGTGTCAATGTCTGGTTGTGACCATTCTGTCCTCCCCTTACGGTTGGATCTATAATCATTCCTGCACTGTTGTCACTGCTGTAGTACCCTGGCATCTGCGGCTGATAATTTTCTGCTGGTTTCAGCATGGGCACATCTGGATATATTCTCCTAACCTGCGGTATCTGCGGGGTGAACGGTAAACTCGGGTCCTTAGATCCCGATGACGCTCCTGAACTCTGGGTTTCACTGTTCTGTACCGGTGCCGGAGGGGCAGAACTGGTACTTGGACCTTGTCCACTCTCTGCATAAGGCGGTGGACGGTCGTTCAGCAATTGCATTATTAACTCCTCATCCTCTAACTCCTCTTCTCTTCTCAACTTTTCCTCGTCCTCTCTATCCTTGGAACACTTCCTGTCCGTCTTACAGGTAGCTTTCTTACCTGTCTCCTCTTCTTCCTTAGTAATTGCGGGAAACAATTTTATCCCCTGCAATACATCTGACCTCCACACCTTTTGTGCATTATCCCACCTAGCATCCGCTAGTGTCTTTTCTACCTTTCTCATCCTGGTCTCAAACTTCTTCTGCTGTTGCTGTCTGGCCATTAGTTCCCAAATCGCTAGAGCCTCAAACTGGGCTGGCCTTGGAGGCACCTTCATGTCGTACATCGTGAATCTCAAATTCTCTAGAATCCTTATATTGAATGTCCCATGTATCGGGAACGCTACACTCCCATGTTTCTCTGTCAACTTGTGCCATTGCTTTAGCCATAGACACGGAGCTACCCCCTTCTCTTCCATTACAATGTAAGCTGGTGTACCCTCGGGTGGCGTCTCCTCTCCTACGCTCGCTTTAATGTAAGACTCCCCCTTCATCGCGCTCCTGAATGCTTTAAAGAATTTCATTTTCTCGTCTTTTATTTCACAAAGTTTGTAATCAATAGGTGACTTTAATTCCCGGAATACTCTTCGCTTGCCTTTCCCCTTCCAATCGAGTCCCACGGACTGCGTCCAATCCGTGCGCGACCCTTCTCTGCAACCAACCTATCCCAGCGCGGCTCCTAGTGACGTCACACTCACACACACTGCGGCTGACAAAGCCTCGCGGCTAGTCTTCCTTCATTCAGCTCCTCTCGTAACAACTTCTTGCATGTATCGCGAGCTACCAAAAACTAAAACAGATCTGTCGGTTTACTACAGGAAGGGTAACACAGTCGCTTCAGGACCTTAGGGACTTTTCACTAGCCTCTGCCGCTATTCCGTCTTTCTCGGTCCCCACATTCACAAGCAAATCTGACCCGCAGACCTACTCTCAACTTGTCAATGATCTGTTCTAGTGCACTTAGAATCTTGTCAAAGCCCGAAGTCGAAGTTTCTTTCACTCCCTAACACACGTACCGACTCGTTGACCACGCCCGATCAACCTACTTAACCGCCCAGACCACAACATGGATCAACATACTCCGGAGTCTCTTGACCTCGCAGGGCCCGTCTCAACAACAACAACCACGTGGACCTTTTTATGCACGAAGCGCCACACGCACATGAAGTTCGACGACTTCCCTACTCTCACACTCGGAGCCGCACCTCCGCTATTTCTATGAAGTTCGACGACTTCTCTACTTCTACACTCGGAGTCGCACCTCCGCTATCCTTTAAAAGAAAAAAAATCCTTGCAACCTTTTCACACACCCTGTGGCAATAAGCTGTGCAAGCGCAAAACCCTAACTTCACTCATACCATCACTAGTACCGCCAACGCCGAATCCACACCTCCATTCCCTCCATTCGCAAGCTCCGAGATCCCGGGAAAGTCGCGGTGGACCTAGCCCATCATCATTCTGTCAATCTGTTTTACCCAAGAAAAATCTAATTCAACTTCTCGAGTGTGGTCTCAAAATCGAAACCGTTAATTCAACACCATGTACTTTAAGAGTACAGGGTCCCAAAAGACGAAACCATCCTCTGCTACCATCTACTGATAGAGCGGTTCGTACTCGTAATTTACCTGTATTCGGACGCTCTTTAGGCCGATGAATCTTTTGACTAAGTGGGACTCTCCGTACTCTTAATCAATCAATTTCATTAAAATCAATAATCAATATCGAACATAAGCGATACCTTGATCAACATAACACTTAACAATTAATCCAGAATACATTTTGGCGAACCCTGACCTTTCAGTCAGGAATAACCACACCAGTTTATTCAAAGTTAGTGAATTTATTTCCCTATATTAACAAAGCTAGCACGATATAGATGTGTCTCAACACCAAATGATAAACATAAATGAACATTAATAGCTGTCCGTAGCGGCGAAACAAGTGCAATCTATGTAGCATTTGAATCACAAGGCATTCGATAATAGCTATGCAAATCACTAATACGATAATCTGTAATGAACTAATGGCATACATTTAGTCAGCATAACAAGATCTCAAATTGCATCGTGCGACATATGGAATCCTCGTCTAACCTCAAATTAGCATCGGCATGTGGGACTTCATGCAAAAACAATTTAGCAACATTAATTTAGAAAAACTCCTAACTAGGGCTCTTATCAAAATCAGCAGTTGGTTACCTAAAAGAAACACAATGCAATTGTATAATTTCCTTTCATATTTACCAATTACGATCAGCAATCAAGGAAGTCTTCGTCTCACAGGTACCGTTCTTCGGTCAGCATGGGTAGCGTTTCGATCAGCATAGGACGGGGCAAAGGGGCAGGGGTGGACGGGGCAATTGCCTCACGGCGGCAAGGTAAAACTACTACTTCATGCAAAGGGACAAATCAAAGTTAAAGTCTCTAGGGCCAGAATCATTAAAGTCTCTTTCAAAATGGCGTCGCAGCAAAGTGGGCCATAATAGCTGCAAAGTCTACAAAATGGCGGGATGTCCAATAATGGCTGATGATAGCGCAATGGCTACCTTCTTCTCATGCACCTGGTTTTTATAGACAACAGTTCAAATCCAGTAGGGTCTTCCATTGGAGGGTTCATAGGTTAGCTTCAAATTGTCCAATCAAAAACGACAGTTCTCAAGCTTTTACTTAAGCATACATTATCCTTGGAGATGGGTACGCAAGTTGCAACATTTTATGCCAATTAACTCACTTTCAGAGCGTCCATTGTCCGCACCTGCAGATCGACCTTGGAGTAAAGAGAAATATGCCAGGCTGGCACGAAACCTTAAGATAAGCATGTGAACGGTTTCTGTGGAAAAGTACAGCTTCAAGCAAAAATACACGTTTATTAGCACAGTGGAAAAATACGAGCATCTAAACCATGAGACCAGGCAACTAGGCCGAAGCCTGCACTAAAGTAATGCTAAGCTAAAACATTTCAAACGAGCAAATCATAGCACACGTTTACGATTATGTCGGATTAGTGCGATTCTAGTACACCACGTTATACAAAGCACGCTTATAAATGTTGGCAAACTACTCTAAGGGCACATTTTGTCCCCGTACAATCTTTATTAGTTCGGTTAAAGTCACACATGATTATTTCACACTACGTTTACGCGTTAATAAATGTAAAACCTTCATTTTCTGCTTCATCACCTGCGTGGCCCTGAGGGGCTTGATATATATTGGGTAAAACAACACACCTCAAATCGCCGTGTCGCATATCTCTTTCCCAGAGAGGCGTTCCAAGGGTAGAGCATGGGTGTTTCTAGGCAACCACCCATGGATTTTAGCACATTCACAGATTTACTATTGCTAGTATACCTCGGAATGTGTCAAAATACTATGCTTGCTCAGGTGAGGCGTAATGAGAAGAGATATTTGTATTTGTCCTTGTGTTTTCCTCTTTCTATGTGTGCGGCAGAATGCAACACACATAGAAAGAGGAAATTGCCTACTTATTTTTTTTTGTGCATGATGGTATCCCTTGCTACACAAAAACAATCCTGTCTGCAACACAAGCACCAACATTGGTGCTTGGCAGCACATTGTGCGCCAGCGCAGGGAAAAGACAGAAATGAGCCATACAATGTTAAGTACAGTGCATTCTGCCCTATCATGCTGCACAGCTCAGCAAGGCAGCTTGCTTCTTGATTTTTTTATGAATGTTCCCCGTGGGTGTCTAAAGTACAAAAGTGTGCTAACCTGGAAACCACTGTGTTGACTCAGAAAAGAAGAAGGTGATGGAACAGACCAGTTGTAACCCAGTCCTGCCGAAATATTTTTTGTAGCAAGAAGAGGAAAGATGGCAGCCCACTGCAAGACACACCCGTTTATGAATGGTCTGAACTGAATGAATGTCTAGAAATATTTATTTGTATAAATGAGTATTGAGGGCTAACACTCTTTAAAAAAGAGTATGGTAAATACACTTGCAACAGACTTAATAGTGGTGCATGCCTGAGAATTGATTCAAATTAAGGAACGGTGGAATGTGTTATTTTTGCACTAATGAAGATATTGCATGTCCTCCTTTAATGAGTGCAAAGATTATGGTATAGCCCTAGAATTGATAATATTTTTTGTATACAGGATTATATGTATTAGAAAAACTGTACCCTGCACCCATGCAGTTAGGTTCCAAAAATGTTATGTGCAGCTGTTCCCTACTATACATACTGAGTGGGGGGATTTTGAAGTTATGTATAATTCTGACAGCCCACTGAAACTAAGGCATCTTGATGTTTAACTATATTTATAAACTATGGAGCAGATTTAAGAAAAACCTTGCAACCCTTAGCACCCCCTTACCGCCACCATGTGCACATCATATTTAAAATACAGCGCACCATGGCGCAGAGTAGGGGGTAATCACGTCATTTTTATTGACGCTATTAATGTACTCTGCAGGACTAGCCCCAAAATGTTGGTGCTACTGCTGCAGAGTACATAGCAGCCCATTATAGATCATGGTATGCCCCCTTTTAACGCCTGTCCTGAGTAGGCGTTATAAATGCCGAAAATAATGGCGCAAGCAAATCTCAAGATTTCCTTGTGCCATTTTTTCGGCTCCGTAATTGGGGAACGCCCCTCTTGCATACATTATGTCTGGCGCAAGGGTTTACAAGGTGGCGCAATGCATGCATTGCGCCACTTTGCAAGTATGGCATGGGGAAAATGCCACTTTAGTGCTGCCTTAGCGCACAAAAATGGCGCTTGGCTGTGGTAAGGTGGCGCTAGTGGTGCTTTAATATGCCCCTATATGTCTAGCAAACCCCAAGTACAGCAATCTGAGCATACTCCCATGATAAACTTCACTGCACTTCTGTCTATATTTGAAAGCTCGTCGAGGGAATATTGGGCTTTAATTCAAGGAGAGAAAATTGACTTTCTTGTGCCTGGAAAGGTAGTAAAATACAGTCATAATTGGGGTTCAGTGGGCCATCACACCACTGTGCTCCAATGCCACTGCACTTACTTTCGCATTGACAGGTCCAATGTAATGCATTTACTCCTACAGCTTTGCCGTTTTCTACCTTTAATCCCACAGCATTGCCGTTGTCTAGCTTTACTCCCAGATCATTGCCGTTTTCTAACTGTGCGAAGGGTACTCAGCACTGGACGGAGAACAAAGTCTGAACCCTCTATTGGGATTTGAACTTGCAGCAGAGCGTGTACCCGTTTCTGTATATGTGCACATTAACCTGTCAGTCTGCCGTGTCCCTTGCGTCAAAGCACCGCTCTAAATCTAACAGTTGCATGTGACTGTAGCCGGATTTTAGCAGCCCAGCAAATTCTGCTGACGCACAGGCTTTCTTTGGCCTCCTGCCCGGCGGGGAAGGAGTCTTGGGCCTGTCCAGTCAATTCATCCTGTTCTCCCGCTGGTGTTGAGAACAGGATGAGCTGACAAAGTCTCTTGGCAGGAGTGGAGCTTCGGTTACATGTGGGACGTGTATGCTCGCCTGATCGTACAGTGCATGGCGTGCAGGTCAGGTTTCCTTTTACGTGAGGCGCGCGGCAGACGTGCTTGTCCACACCGAGGCCCGCGCCAGAACACGGACATCGTATATCCTTGTCTTCTTGGCGCATGTCCCCTCCTGGTTCTCCGAAACCCACTATATCCTAAACAAGCATTGGCAAGTCCAAAAGGTCTTGCTTAAGGACAATCTATAAATTTTGGCATTTGGGTTTGGGTGGTGAACGTGAAGGCGGGTGTGGGTGGTGAACGGGAAGTGTGATGTAAGTGGTGAACGGGAGGGAGAGTGGGTGAAATTGCTGGTGAATGGGAGGTCTGTAATTTCATAAGAGACACTAAAACAAAATGAAAGTGTACTAGAAGCAACTGAAAGAGGCAAAGATTTAACAACTGTTGTTTGTGGAGGATGTGGAGTAACGGCTAATGAGCCAGATTTAAAGCTGGGGAACCAGTGCCAGATGTACGACCTTTTGTTTTGCGACTCACAATTTGCGATCCGTTTGGGAATCGCAAATTGTGAGTCACAAAACACAATGTACAACGGTGTTAAGTACACTGTTTGCGATTCCCAGTGGGCTTGCAAATGATCTACCTCATCAGTCTTCATGAGGACGGTCACAATTTGCGACCCCATTGTGAATGGCCACACTCACAGGGATGGCGGCCTGCTGGGGACAGCAAACCACCATGTCTGTGACTGCTTCTAAATAAAGTAGTTTATTATTAAATTCAGGAAAACTGGATGCATTTCAAAAAGAAAAATTCAACAGTTTTATTCATTTTTTCAGAGTAGGCAATGGTCCATGGAACCTCTGCCTGCTCTGAAAAAATATTTTCACATGCAATCACAAAGGGGAAGGGGTCCTCTGGGCACCCCTTCCCCTTTGCGAATGGGTTAACACCAATTTGAAATTGGTGTTAACTGCGATTGTTTTGCGACCACATTCACGGTCACAAAACAATCATACATACCATTCAGATTCCGTATTCGGAAGGGATGACCTGAACACGCCCCTTCCTAATACCGAATTGCAAAACCCAAATTGCGATTCGGTAACAAGTTACCGATTCACAATTTAGGAAATGTGCAGCCCAAAAAACATTTTTCTAGGCACAAACAGGCCAATATAATGTGCTTGCAGATTTATGAGGTGGGGAGCAAAAAGATGCATTGAGTGTTTAAATATAGCATGTTTGGATGTGAGGGGGATCAGGCTGGGGTTGATTGGGAGGAGGGAAAGAGTCAAAGGAGGGAGCGAAAATGAAAAGACGGGCACTTTGTGGAATGCTCAAAGCAACAAAATTCACAGTCACTTTCCAGTGTAAATCCAGGGAGTAGTTTTGCCCCTGTGTAAATCTGGTACTATGACTGACCAATTTGATTACTCAAACCTGCGCGTTTGTAGAAATAGCTTAAAATCTCGATTTAAGAACCTGCATACACTTTTTTAATTTTTTTATCTCAGGACTGTAGTATTTATGGGAACAAAACTTACATTTATAGTGAAAAAAACAAAATACATGATTTACATAAAATGGCTACACTACATCACCATCAAATATGAAATAAAATAATAGTAAAGCTAAAAGCTTTTTGGAGCAGGATCCAGTAATTATGTTAAACATCAAGGAGTAAACTAGCGATCAGAGGCCTTCAGTGCAGAGTAATGCAGCAAAACATTAAGGGGCAGAGTTAAGAAAAGTAGCGCTGCATCCAGTGCAACGTTGCTTTCTTCGTGCCCCTTAGCACCCCCCTACCGCCACCACGTGTGTGCTGTATCTAAGATAAGGGGCACCATTGCACAGGGTAGGGGTAATAGCGTCAACAGTTTTGACGCTATTTTACTGTTTAAGGTTAGTGCCAAAATTTTGGTCATAAACCTGAACAATACATAGGCACCCGTTGTAAACAATGGTGTGTCACCTTTTAACGCATGCTCTGAGCAGGAGTTAAAGGTGCCGATACAAATGATGCAAAGAAATCTCTTAGATTTCTGTGTTCCATTTCTTTGGCCCCCTTAATGGTAGAATGCACCCTTTGCATACATTATGCTTGGCGCAGGTATAATATAGCGCAGAGGGTTACCAAGTGGTGAAATGCATGCATTGTCCCACTTTGTAAATCTGGCGAGGGGAAATGGCCAACTTTGAGCTGCCTTAGCGTCTAAAAAATTACACTAAGGTGGTGCTAAAGTGGCACTAGGCCCTCTTAAATCAGGGCCTAAATGCTTTAAACATTTGTATTTTAAATGTATAATTTATAGACTGAGGGAAGGCAGGGAGGAGGATGCCATTTGGGTCATCGAAGGAAGGGCGCGAGGAGGGTGCACTCAGAGATACAGAGTGAAGAGAAGAGAGGAGGGTACACTCGGGGAGACTGAAAAAAGCAGGAAGGATGGCACACTTTGAGTCACAGAGGGAAGAGATAATGATGAGTCCACTCAGAAGAAGCAAGGGAAGGAAGGGCCCAGGGTACACTCAAAGACAGTGAGGGAACTGATCGAGAAGTGTTCACTCAGGGATTGTTAGGAAAGGTCGAGAAGGTGATGGGTTCGGGGGCAATGGAAAGAAGAGGGTGCAACGAGGGACACTGACGGAATGGAGGGCCATTGAGGGAATTGAGAAAGGAAGGCACAGTCAAGGACATGAAGGGAGGAGAGCAGAACGTGTCCTCAAGGACCCCGTGGGAAAGGAGTAAGGAGGGGGTCAGTCAGGCTAGTCAGTGATCCAAGGAAAGAGGGGATGTAGTGCACTTCCCATGTACCTGTAGTCAAAGCACGAGGCTCCTGAAACGCATTACATCAGAGCTAATTACTTCGAAGTTAAGGAACCTGACATAATATAACCCTGTTCATTTCTCAGCTCTCAGGGGAGTGCCAGTGTGCTTGGCTGTTAAACGTAAACAGTCTGTGTTTGTCAATTGTGAATTTACACATATTGACTTAAAATATATTGTGCTACGGAGCTTGAGACAGAGTGACGTTGGGACAGTATGTCAGCGAACTGCAGAATAAGGAGGAATGACCCAGGGGGATAGAGGGAAAGAAAGGGGAGAGGATTCACAGAAGAAAGGGTATGAGAAAGCAAAGGACGGAATGAGAAATGAATGAAGCAGTGAGGGAAGGAAGGACATGAGAAAAAGGGAGATGAAAAGGGGTGGAAGGAAGAAGAAAGGAAGTAGAGGTGGCAGGAAGGGGGCATCAAGGAGGAAGAGAGGGAAGAAAGAAGGAATGAATAAAGGAGCAATAAAGGAGCAGAGGTGGAGGAAGTAACGACGGAGTAAAAGAAGCAACAGGAAAAGTTAGAGCAACGGGGAAGGGAGGAATAGAGCGAGCGAGGGTCGGAGGCGAAGGGAATGAATTAAAGAGGGAAGGACTTGGATGAAGACAGACATGCATGAATAGTGTAAGAGAGCCAGAAATAGGAATCCAGCCAGAGACTATCTAGTGAATGGGTAGAAGGGGTGGTAGACGTAAAAATGAAATGTATGAATTACTGAAAAGATTTATATTGTGCAGCGAACCAAGTGCAGTCAGGTTCCCAGTAAGAAGACTCTGCCCTGTGGTAGCAGGGTTAGCAGTACTCATGACACATGTCCCGACACTGTTGCCACAGTACAATTCTACTTTTGTAATCGCTCCAGTGTTGCCAGATTTTAAGACCCGTCCAAAGCCCAAATCTGTCCAAGTACAAGCCCAAATTCAGCCCAACGTAGAGTAGTATCAAGCCAAAAAGCAGCCCAACTATGCAACTCTGAAATTATGCAAAAATAGCCTTCAGAAAACATTTTAAGGATAATCCTAAAGTCTTTTCAACATACATATGGTTGAAGGCGGTACAATGGGCACCAATGGACTTCTGCAATCATGCCCAAATTCTATTAAAACACTAATTTTGAAGACCATGCCCCACTGTGATCTTCTAATTGGCACTTCTGCAACCACAAATCCACGCTCAAGCCCGGCATTCATGAATTAACTCTACAAGAGCAGATTATAATCAACCTTAATGAAATCTAGGAATTAGACTTCAAGGCTATTTCAGCAGAGTGGCTGCAAAAAAGAACAGAATGGAACTTGCAGAAGTAACACCACACAATGATATATGTTTAATGAAACAACCCTTGTGCTAAAGTAATTCCAGTAGGACTTGCCTGGCAAGGTTTTCATTCTATTGATTTGCCTGAAGAAATTCGAACAAGAAAGCCTCTTTTACAAGGCATTCATCACAGTATGGGACAACAATAAAAATAAACATTGGGGCAGACAATTAATAAGTGAAGTGACAGTGTGAAAGCATATAAGACTCAAAGGAGAGGAGTTCTGTTTGACAGCTACGAGGGTCATCACAGTAAGATGAAGAGCTCACACCCTTCAGTTAAAATTTCATGAAGAGGCCACAAAAGAGACAGTTACTTACTCTGAGCTATTCCCTTCTCTGCCCTCCACTGCCATATAATCTGGCACTGAAAGTAATACAGTACCTGTGTAGTTGCCTTCATGTTGCAGCAAAAACTAGACTAAAGCTCCCAATCTTGGCAGAGTATTTGCGTCTTCCAGCTGATGTTTCTGTAGTTTTTGGATGAGTTCAGATTGTGGGTTGGTGATGCTAATGGGCACGACTAAGAGCCCTAAGGCTGAAAGTGGTACAATATTCTCACAGTGCTTTCTAGTATGTAATTGAGTTCAGACTAAATGCAAATGCAATCCTTGGCCCCTCTGCAGAGCACACAGATCAGTGGTCACATATATGTAAATTACAAAAGAAAGTAGCACTACACGTGTGCAGTAGGATGCTGGGTCATAACCAGTTTTGCAAGCCCTTCTGAGAACTGTGAGGCTAGGCTTGTAGATCCCCTTTTAACCCCACATCTCTTAGCCCTTCATTACCAGTTTCCATTGTCTCCTTTTGTACTTATTTCATTTACTCAGTGCAGGGAAGGAGGGGGTCTGCCAGCCATTATTGAACTGGATCTGGGATAGAGGGCAGCATCCATGAAATAAGCTGAATTTGTCCCTGTGTCGTTTGCCGACACCATGACTCTTTCAGCAACAGCCACACAATGACTGCTTTACTATAAGAAAAGCAACGTGCCGGGGGTTTCTTATTCTCACTTCCATCTGGGCCCAAAACAAAGGTCTCAGTTAAAGAGCAGTTAGCCCTCCTTTTGTCGGAATCCCATCTTGGGTCAGAGGATTCTGGCGCTTTACACTTAGATATCTATGCAATGGATGGAAACAAAGACACTCAGCTCATCACTTCACAAGAACTTAAGAAACACTATGATTTGGATGCAGGTTTTTGACTTTGTTCACATCTTTATAAGAGACATGGATTCAATGTAAGAATAGCAAATGTACATCTGTATGAGTAATTACACGAGTGATGTAAACACCACTTACTAATTAATTTTGTATTCAAATTCTTTTATACGCTATTAATCCTAATGTATAATATCAAAATACTTTGCGACATACAACCACTTACATAGACAATAACTCATACAAGTGTGTAAATCAATGTACGTAAGCTTTCTCCATAAGGTAATGAGTGTTAGAAGGTGTAGCAGTCACATGTCATCCATTCTGGTAGGCATTATAGGTTACGAATACATGGTCTGGAGAAACACAAAGGGACAAATTTACTAGAAAATGTCGGGGAGCTGTGCCAAATTTGTCAGCACCACGCTCCTACATTTCCAAAAGACAGGGATGTGCCATATTTAAAATAATACGATGCATCCCTGTTTTTACCCCTGCGCCGGCGCTAAATTAGCTGCTTAGCACCAATGCAGCCACCCTTGCTCCATGGTGTAAGGATGGCTGCGTTGCAGGGGAGATTGTTTTTGTGCAGAAAGGAACACCTTCTGCACAAAAACATTCTATAATGGCAATTTTCTCCTACTATGTGTGCTGCAGAATGCAGCACACATAGAAAGAGCAAAAAACAAGGAGAAATAAAAGTATTTCTCCTCATTTCGCCATGCTAACTCCACCCCTGGGGTGGCATTAGTATTTGGTGCTGCCTCAGGTTTACGATTTCTTGTAAATCCGGGGCAGCGTCAAAAGCAATGGGTGTTGTAGTGGAATACCCACTGCAACACCCATTGCATGCCCCTCTGCCGCCGAAAAAGGTGCCAGAGGGACCCATATCCCATATTTACAAGGCAGTGCTAAGCCATGAAAAGTGGCTTAGTGCTGCCTTATAAATATGGAAAATGGCACAGCGTCACCGGAGCGTCACAGAAACTGATGCTTTGGTAGTGCTTGGGGCTTGTAAACAAGCCCCCAAAGTCTGAACTTTTACAGGGGCTGTCTGTGCTGATAGCACTTCATTATAACCCAAAATAACCCCATTTAGCAACCTTAAAATAATGAACGCTCTTAGTATATCTAACGGAATAGAGACAGCCAGTTAAGTCACTAGAAATCTCACAGGGGTAATAATAGATGTGGGCCAGAAACTTAAAGCACATTGTGGAATCCACAGAAAAAGACCAGTACAAAAAAGAAATCCGAATGCACCATCGTACCTGAAGTTCTGGATCTCTAAGAATTCGCACAGCAAATACCCCATACACGAGAATAAGTAACAAAACCCTGGTACGAGTGCCGGTGCTTCTTGATAACCAACAGAACCCATGCACACAAATGCAAGGCACTTAAACCCTGAATGAGTGCAGTTCTAAGAATGTGCTTCACTCACAATATAGCCCTGGCGATAGCCTGAAAAACAAAACGGTTAAACAAGCGATACAACTCTGAAAATACACAGAATGCATGAACTGGGTGCAGCATCTTTTGGGGGGAACATTTTAGAACGTAAGTCCTTGCGCCACCATCAGAACTCAAAAGTACACATGATAGGAATTACTTTCTGGTCCTAGCCTTCTGAGAATCCCACTACGTTACAAACAGTACTTCTGACAACCCACGTAATATTATACCATACACAAGCACCAGCATGTCGGAACTCCTAAAACATATGTACACCTGTACAACACACCCAAATAACTTACGTAA
Organism: Pleurodeles waltl; assembly: GCF_031143425.1. Lineage (NCBI taxonomy): Eukaryota > Metazoa > Chordata > Amphibia > Caudata > Salamandridae > Pleurodeles > Pleurodeles waltl. The sequence goes on along the minus strand of NC_090445.1, from coordinate 1,170,731,441 downwards.
CTAATGAACGACTGCAAAAAGCCTCTTGAAAACATGAGGAACTGCACATGAATGCCATCACTTCGAATAACCACCGAAGCTGAGGTATTTTCCCCTGGGAAAGGTGGAAAGTGGTGCTTTGCCGCAGTTACAATGACCCTCTGCACTATTTTATGTCCAGGCAAAACTGTGACTAGATAAAATAGAGCTCTCTGGCCAGATACTTAATCACAAATTATCTTACCTTATTTTTAACCTTTGGACATCAGGGGACACAGCCTCTCAGCATAGCATTAGACAGAGACATCCAGGACCTGCCCACATTCACGAGGAAGCTCATAAAGAAAAAAAAAAAGAAATAACATGCTCGCCCCTAGTGACCACATTGGTCCAGTCACTCAGGGGGCAGGCCAACAGCATTAGGCAGGGCCGTCATAGGTAGCGCTTTCTCGCTATGGAAGATTGACGCCCTGCTCTGCCGGCTCCAGGAACTGAGCAGTATTTCGATTGGCGGCGCCGCCTCATCTGGTAAATTTGTGCACACAGAGCCAGCTATAGCCCAAATTTGTGCACCCAGCCCCGAGAGTTATTTCCCACACGAATGGGAATAATATTGACCATTTGTGTGGGAAATAGCCCAATCTGGCAACACTGAATTGCTCTGACAACAGGATGTTGTGGTAAAAGAGGATGTGACGTTACAACGTCGTATCGCTGAAGTCAAGATTTAAAGATGCAGGAACCGGCCAATCAGAGGAGCAGGCCGGGAGGACACCACATGAGTTAAAGGGATGGTGACCTGGTGACGATTGGAACGCCAGAGCCCGACAATCTAGAGAATGGCTGGGCGGGAGAAGGAGTCAATGGGCGTAGAAATGAAATGAATGCATTTCTGAAAACATTTATATTGCACAGCAAACTAAGAGCAGTCAGGTTCCCAGTAAGAAGACTCTGCCATGTGGTGGAGGTGGCAGGGTTAGCAGAACCTATAGAACATGCCCCAGCTCTGCTGCCACACTACAGTTCAGCAAGACAAAAGGATGATTGATGGAGTGCTAAAACATTTGAAACACACACCCTGAGTTACAGATCTGGGTTAAATCCATCGTTCTTTTGCTCACCATGCCACCCTAGTTAGACCCAGCCATATGCAAATCAGTCTTGACCCTGTTCCCACAGAAACAGTGCAGCCCAAAACTGCCAGGCCAGGTCCTCCCTGAACTGGAAACAAGCATCCTGGGACTGTCTTTTTCAAAAACCTTTATTAAATGCTTAAAGTAGGCAATACATAGGTTTTAATGAGTGGCACCTCTTCCCGTAGGAAGAGCAGTCCACTTCCACTTTGAAATATACTTGTACATTCCAATTAGTTACATGTTAAAAAAGTAAAAAAGGGTTTGATTTTTTGGGGCAGTATGAGGAGTTCAATGGGAAAGAGGGGGTTAGGGTTTACAGTTCTTTCACCTTCTCACCCCTTATTGTCCTTGGCTCAGTAGACTCTCACCAGGTTGTGTACCATTCTGCGGCACGCTTCCCTGCTCACCACCTCCCTGTTGGTCACCTGTCGGGTTCTGGCGTACAGGAGGATGTCCTTTATGCAGCATAGGATTCTCCAGCATCCTTGGATAGCCTCCATAGTGTGTGCACGGAGTGGTGACCAATGTATGGGAATGTTGACTTCCATTTCTTGTCGTAAAACTGCCCGCAGTCTCTGGGTGAAAGGGCAGGCCTAGAACAGATGGTATGCAGTATCCTCTGCGGGGCATCCCCTTGGACATTTTCTGTGTGGGCACAGGCCCCTGCTGTGCATGAATGACCGAACTGGCAGTCTCCCTTTCACAGTCATCCATGCAATGTCTTTGTGCCTGTTGGTCAGGGTTGGGGAGGATACATTTTCCCACACGCGTGTTGCTGTAGCGGGTGGCAGGTCGCTCACTGTTTCTGTGGTGTCCCTGGACCTGATTAGTCTGTGGATTGTCTTGGGCTTCCATAGGCTCGGTGTGACACAGTTCAGCCCAAATTCCACCACTAACGTTTCAGTCTCCCAGTAATACCAGGTAAGCTCCTAGTTGAACATTGTTGCATTCTCCCACTTATCTCACCCCAGTCTTTTCCACACCGGGAGCAGGAAGAAGCAGAAGATCCTGTAGGGTGAATGGTCCTTGTTCTTGTTTAGCAGGGTTATTCAGACACAGCCACACAATAAAGAGGCCGTGAGGATTGTCAGGATGTCAGGGACTGCCTTCCCTCCCTTGCGGTGCTCCTTGTGCATGACTGACCTTTTCACCCTGTCCATCTTTGAGTGCCAGACAAAGTGGAATACCATGCTGTTCACAGCCTGTGCTACTTTGGCAGGGGTTTCCAGGCCTGTGTCACATACTGCAGCATGGGCAGTGCATCGTTCCTGAGCATCAGAGCCTTCCCTTCAATGCTCAGGTTTCTCAGACTCCAGAGCCCCAGTTTCTGCTTGACTTTAGCCAGGCGTTCGTTCCAGCTTTTCGCCGCTGCTCCTGGCCCCACAAACCAGACACCGAGGATCTTTACCCGTCCTGCCTCAAAGGGGAAAAGGAGAGGATCGTTACATAGGTCCCAAAGGCCGAAGAGCTTGGCCTGTGATTTGTCCACATTGATTTCTGCCCCTGATGCTTTGCCAAAGTCCTTGCATGCTTCCAGCAGGGACTGGATCGATTTCCCATCTATGCAGAAATGGGTGACGTCATCCAAGTACATTGCACACTTGACCTCTTTCTTTGCGTCTCCTGGTGTCGGGATCCCTCTGATGTTCAGGTTCTTCCTGATGTATTCAGTGAGTAGCTCTATAACCAAAACAAATAGAGAGGGTGAGAGCGGGCAGCCTTGTCTTACCCCAGACCTGATAGGAAAGTGGTCTGTTTTCCAACCATTTACAATGACTGAACTGAAGCTGTCCGTATACATTACTTTAACATAATTGCAGAACCACTCCCCCACCCCAAAGCCCTGCAGTACCCTCTCCATGAACTCATGGGAGACACGGTCAAAGGCATTTTCCCGATCGAGACAGACCAGAGCACTGCAGATGTTTCAGTCTGCGATGCACTGGATCGTGTCTCTGATCAGTGCCAGGCTGTCCGTGACCATGCATCCTAGAACCCCACAGGTTTGGTCTGGGTGAACTATCTCTCCCACAGCACCCTTGAGCCTATTCACCATTGCCTTGGCCAGGATCTTTTAGTCCACATTCAGGAGAGAGATGGGGTGCCAGTTCTAGAGGTGACATATCTCCCCCTTTTGTTTATACAGGAGCTTGATCATTCCCTCTCTTAACGTGTGGGGCATGGTTCTCTCCTGCTACATCTCCTCATACAGCTCTAGAAGGTCTGGTCCCACTAGGTCTCACAGTGAAGTGTAGAACTCAACTGGCAGACCATCACTACCTGGTGTCTTTCCCGACTTGAAGGATTTAACTGCAAGGTGTAGCTCCTCAAAAGTGAGGAAGGCGTTAAGGACTTCCCTTGCTGTTGTACAAACTGTGTTTGGGATACTTGACAAAAACTTTTCTGCCTGATCCCCTTCTGACCTCTTCCCTGACTAGAGGTCCCTGTAGAAGGCTGTCACAACCTTCTAATGTCCTCCTTGGTATCACTCAAAATTCCCTTCCTGTTGCGCAGTTGAACCAGAGGGGTGTGCACAGAGTGGATTTTCCTAAAGAAGGAGTGGAATTTCTCCCCCTTTTCCAGGTTCTCCACCTTAAAACGGAAGATGATCCTCCTGGATTTGTCATGAAAGTGCTCGCTCAGCTCTTTCTTGACTTCCTCCAGGGTGTTCATGACGTCTCATCCCCAGAGTTGGAAGTCGTGCAGTTCTTGCAACAGTTGCTGCAGACTACAGCAGCAACTCCCCCTTGTTGCTTTCCTGGCCACGTTCTTAAAGAAGTCCTGAATCTTGCCTTTCACTCACTCCCACCACTCCCCTGTGGACTGGAAGGTGTCTTTCATGCCTTGCCACTCAATGTAAGCCCTCCTCGGTTCCTCCTGTACATCCTCTATCCCCATTAGAGAACTATTCAGCTTCCAGGTGCCTGGACCTGCCTGGAACTTGCCTGTCAGTTCCCCCTGGGAACAAGATAGCCCTGTGATCAGAGAAATGCACCGTTACCATGGAGTGTTGCCTGATCTTCACTGATTGAGAGGTAAAAATGAAATGTCTATCCCTGGAGGAAAGGATCCATCAGGGCGGCTCCAGGTGAAGTTCCTGGCATTTGGCCCCATGGATCCAATAACATCTGTCAGGGAGGCCTCGCCCACTATCTCCTCCAGGAGTTTCACAGCATCATCCATCCATTCTTTCCCAGCCCTGGTCCCACATCAACCACCAATTTGTAGAATACAGTTGAGATCCCCACCCATCATGATTGTTCTTGAGGTGACCAGCTGTAGTCTGAGGCGCTGGAACAACCCCTGTCTCTCACCTACATCAGACGGGGCGTACACATTAATAAGTCTAACGGGCTCTCCTGCCCATGAGCCGTCAACGACAAGAGCCCTGCCGCCTTCTAGCTCAGTGACCGAGTCCATTATGAAGCACCACCCTATGACTAAGGAAGCAACTCCTATAGGCCAACTGCTGTTCTCTCAGACCAAAAGGAAGGCCCAAGTGTCCACTGCTGTTCTAAGTATGTCTATGAAGCTGCAAAGGGGATGGAGCATTCCTGAATCATGTATACATCACATTCCTGGCTGGCAAGAAAGTTCAAGGTGGTAGCACATCTGCACTTATCTCTGATACTTCTGACATTTATGGAAACACTGAAATAGCCATCTTTAATTGGTCATTAAGAGTTAACCTTAGGCGTAAATACAAATGATCAAGTCAGAGTAATTAGCAGCTATACACAGTGACAAGACTATTTACGTGGCTGGTGCAGGGACTTCTGTCATGGCCACTGTTGCTTGGTGCTTCTCGTAGGCTGGCTTGTGCTTCTGGCTGGTCCCGGGCTCCCCCTCCTCCAGATTAATGGGTAGGCCTTACTCTATGGAGGCCTCTTCCTGATCGGCTGTTGCTGGATATGGTGGTGGGGATGTCTCCATAATGCTTGCCAGCACCCTCATCTCCCGCAGCGCTTTGGTTAATTGGTCCAGTTGTTCGTCTGGCCCCTCTTTTTCTGATTGATCTTCCTCCTCTGACTCCTTAAGATCAGAGTAGGGGTTGTGGTTGCTCAGGTCTTTCTTTCTGGTCTCATCCTAGGACTGGTTTCAGAGTATCCTCCTTTATCAGGCAGACTAGCTTGAGTGCAGTGGCACGGTGAGCACAGGACACACATCTGACCATACACTTCCCACTTAGGGCGAGTTTAGCACCACAAAAGGATGATGAACAGAATGCTGAATCTTTTCAAACACTCACCCCCAGTCACAGATCTGGCTTTAACCCATCATTCTTTTGCTCACCATGCCACCCCGGTTTGGACCCAGCCACATGCAAATCAGTCTTGACCCTGTTCCCAGCGATGGCGACAAAGTACACCCACCTAGCACACACTGGAGGGAAGGCCATTAGTACACACACAGACAAAACACACACAGCCGGAATGGGTAGCGACTGCCACACACACACGCAAACAAACGCCTGCACCAACACACACACACACACAAACACACACACCAAAATACACACACGCACACACAAACTACACACACCACGGACAACATACACATGCCATATACACACCACCCGGTACACACACACACAGCACCGCTAATGTCTAACACAATCATACACCACACCACCAAGTCACACAATAATATCACTACCGCAACCACACTAACGAATTGGCAAGGAAGAACACTGCACACCTCCACATGACAACACATACTGACAACAACATGTAACAACCACACACAACCAATCAAAACCAAAACACTGCCATACAACGTGTCAGATGTCACACCACATTCACACGACACACAGCGCACATGACATATCCATCACCACTCACAACGCACACACAACAGCCACACAATGCCTCACAACACCATCACAACACATCACACCTAATATAATGCACAAGTTAGCTACACAACTCATGTTGCAACACAATCACATCACATACACTTAACAGACACAAACCAAATTGTACAAATACAACACATCCATGTTGAAGGAAAGGCAGGACCAGTATGTCACCATCAAAGCCAACATGTGGTTGGCCCATATATGTTAAGCAGAAATAAAACTCGACTCCTGACTGCAAAGTGGCCTCCACATAGTGTGGGCATCAAAGGGCAGGCTGGCACCTCAGGGATGAGGGGGTGATGGCAGAGTTGTGGGTTATGGCTTGGGAGGGGTTCGTTGGGCTTGGGTCTTGGTTTTGGGGGGGCTTTGGTTTAAGTTTAGTCTTTGGGGGCCGCTCTTTCGCTTTGGGCTTGAGACGGGTGAACATGGATTTGGGGGAAGTTGATTTTTTTGCAGGGGGAGGGGCATGGGCAACACCAGAGGTGGCAGGGGAGGACTGGGAGGTAGAAGGGCTGGGCTCAGGGAGGGAAACAGGGCACTTCGGGGAGCCACGGGGTGGGAGGGTGGAAGGGAAGAGGGAAAGCTCATAAAATAATCTTTTCTTGGGGGCACAAGGGCAGTCATGGGAAAAGCGTTTGGGAGTGGAGGGAGTTGGAGTGGTTGTGAGTTGTGTTCTTGTGGGGGTCTTGGGTGCAGGTGTGTGGGTGGAAGTCATGTGTGTGCTGGGTGTCTGTTGGGTGGGTGAGTGCAGACATTTGGTGTTTTGGGAGGAGGGGATGATGAGGTGCAGGGAGATGCCATTGTAGATGGGTGACTGTCTGTTGGGGTGGTGCCTGCACGTAAGGTGGATGTGCTGCATATGGGGGTGTTGGTAGTTGTAGTTGTGGTGAGTGTGCATGTGGTGAATGGGGTGGATGTATGCAGGTCTAGAAGTGTGGTGACTGTGGGTATGATGGGATTTGTGGCTGGATCAGGGAGTGTTGGTATTGTGCCAGCAGATGTGAGTGGTGTAGTATCTGTGAAGGAGGGGCTGGTGTGGGGGTCAGTGTAGGGAGTGGAATTTGTTGTGTGTGCAGGTGGGTGTTGTCTGTGTGTATGCCAGTGGTGGGTCTTGTGGTGCTTGTGTTTGTCACTGCAAACCGTGTCTGTTGAGGTGGATGAATGGCAGTCTGACTGTGTGCTTTGGATGGGTGTGGGGAGAGGGGTATGGGATTGGGCAGAGGTAGCTGGGGGGGACGGAAGACAAAGGGACACTGGCTGCCATCAGCGAGGATGCCAGAGCCTGAAAGGATCTCTGCAGTCCAGACAGGTAGGCATTGCTCTGCTGTACCTGAGCTGCCAGCCCCTGGATGACATTCACAATGGTTGACTGACCCACAGAGGGCAGCAGGGCTGACTGGAGCAGGTGCAGAGGTGCCTGTGGCGAAGGAGAAGCCCACCTTCCTGGGTGAGCGAGCACGGGTAACTGGGTGGGGAGCTACAGGGAGGGCAGTGCCGGTAAGGTGGGTGGCAGGCTAGGATGGTGCGTTGTGTGTGCCACCAGTACTCCTATCCTGATGGTTGTCCCTGTATTGGTCTATTTGCAGGTTAGATAAGTGGAGCTATTCTGGTGTCTGCCTGAACTAGTGGCTTCCTTGAAAATGGATTTGGGAACATGTCTTAGGTACTGTGTGACCTTCTGGCGAATCCTCCCTCTCCTGTCCATGTAACAGACTTATGGCGAGTGTGGATTGACACACATTACTTTCTGGTGAGCACATGTTGAAACATGTTACAATAAAGACATGAATGTAGTAGCTGTGTTCTATGGTGTTTATTGTGCATCTCGTGTCCAATAGGTGATGAGTGGGGGCATGGTGGATGAAATCATCAGAGTAGGTGGCCCAGCTGTAGGTAGTACAGTGTCGTAGTTTGGACTCTTGCTCTGGGCAAGACTGCTGGTTGAAGGATGACGGTACTTTTGTTTGTAGGCGACTATGCCTGTCCTACAACAAATCGCAACTGTTGTCTCAACCCTACCGGCTCACTAGCAGCACCTCACCAGAAACACAATAGTAAAAGGCGATTTGTGGCAGCCTTTACGCATGGACTTGAGAATAAAACATCTCAGGGAGTGTCGTGGTTAAACGGGGGTATAACCCCATTCTCACAGATATATCATGTCCCATACAAACACAGGCAATGACAAAGATGCAGTAAAGTTTCAATAGTTTATATTTAACAGAACTGCAATTTGCGTTATGATGCATGGGCTGCAATGATTAGGATAATGAATAATGCAAGAAACAGAATTGTGGAGATGGGAGTCATTATTAAAAAGACCCCCACCATCTTGCAATGCATGTAGAGGACATACAAGATGTAATATGCCCTAATACCCTAATGTGAAAGGCCTAACCTTCTACCTAAAGGAGAGCTGGGTTTGCTAAACCTAATCTGCCAATGCCATGTCCATGAGAGGAGCTCCCACCCCTCGTTACCTTGGAATGAGGTCTCTATCTCAGACTCCGCAGGGACACGAAGACTGGGTCAGCGTCAAGGTGACGTGCAGCATTGGTATCAGCGATGGGGGCGATGCCCTCTGGTCGGAATCCCTCTGATTATCTGTCTAAAGTGCGATGTATTTATACAGATCTACCAGGACCCCTGACGTAGGTGTGTTCCCAAACAATAGATAACAGACATGCTTGAGACGGCAATTATTATAAACAATCCCTCAAAAGTATAGAGAGGGAAAATCCCTAAGTGTGAACACCTACTGTTTTTTTGTCTTTATTGCTTGATCTTGACACCTTAGCGCTATGGCACTGATAATGCAAAGCATAACAAGTGGCCTAACTATAAACAAAGCAGCCATCTTAGATGAATTAAATAATTAAATGGGCTAAGACAGAGCAAGCTAAGTAGGTTAAAAGTCACTAGGTGACAGGGGAACGAGTCTGCAAGCCAGAGGCTAATCTAACTCCTGTTATCCCATTAAAACAAACTAGGATTCACTACAACAGGTCCAGTGTCCAAGGGCCAATGGAATAATGGAGACATGACACTGGCTAGTCAACAGGGTGTCTCAGTGGCACACAAGGAGAATGTTCAGGAGAGAGTCACTTCTTGGCAGTGGGTTTGTGCCTGGCATCAGCTCCTGCAGGATGTCTGGATGAACGACCATGTTTGTGGTGGGGGGGGGAGTCCTCAGCTACAGAGGGAGGGGTGCCAGTGGCATGTGTTCCTCAGGCAGGGCCTCCATTCCACTAGCTGTGGAAGATGTTGAAGACTCAGTTGGAATGTGGCTAGTGGAAGGGGCCTACTGGTGGGTGGAGGTCGCACGCAGGATGGTGGTGAGTTCCTTTAGCACCCCTGTAATGGAGGTCATGTTGGCATTGTGAGCCTCCCACTGCTGCATGGCCTCCTGGTGGTTTTCCCTCTCAGCCTCTGGTTTTCCTGCAAGATGGTGAGTATCTGGCCCGTCTTGCCATGAAATTGCTGGTATGCTCCCAGGACTTGGGAGATGGTTTCCTGAACAGTTGAGTCCCTTGGGGGACCCGTCCTCTGGCCCACAGCATCCCTCCCATGTACCTTGCCCCCCTGTGCCCCTAGCATAGTGTGCCCACTCCCACTTACACCAGGCCCTTTATTGTCTTGGGTGTGAAGGGTAGACTCTGGTTCCTGTAATCTGGGACACACTGCTGATTGAACAGTCCTTGGGACACAGGTCTGTGGGTGAGGGTTTGGTTGTGCTGTGATGCCACAGGGTTAGGGGGGTTCTGATGCGGGCACGGTGAGGCTGGTAGTGGTGGACTGACCAGTAGTCCCAGATGAGCCAGGTAAGTCGTCACTGTTCAGACATCCAGCAGCATAGTCCTCACTGGGGCCTTCATCCTGGGGTAGGATAGCTATCTCAGGCATTCTCTGCACGTTGGCAGTGGCAGGGGTACCTGTGGATGGAGTGAGAGAGAGTTACATAGTGGAGGTGTGATTGGTATTGACATTGTGTGATGCATACTGTGGCATGACTAGTATCCCAGTTATGGCAATGACAGATGCAGCACGGTTGATATAGTTTGTGGGTCATAGATACAAAAATGGGTACCATGTTCTGTTCCGAATTGAGGAATCAAGATTGCATTGCTGTCATTGCCATGTAGTGGTCCTCAGTCGTAGCACGCAGTCAGTGTAGAGGGTGCAATAGTTAGCCATGCAGGTGTTGCACTGTGATGTGGACATTTCAGGTTGTCAAGTGGCTGGGCAGGTGGATTGTGGGAGTTGTAGTGGTCATTCTTGGTTGTGGTATCCGTGCACTGGGCAGGGACTGTGTGGAGATAGTGGCTGGGTGGTGGTGTGGCATGCAGGGGAGGGGCATTTGGAGATTGGGTGGGAGGTGGAGTGGCAGATATGATGACTTGGGGAGTGATGGCTAGTAGGGATGCATGTTGGACAGGAGGTGCGAGGAAAGTGTTTGTGACTTACCAGAGTCCAGTCCTCCGGTTATTCCAGTCAGGCCCTCAGGATGCAGGATGGCCAAGACCTTCTCCTCCCACAATGCAAACTCTGGGGATGGAGGTGGGGGCCCACCGCCAGTCTTGTTGATGGCAATCTGATGTCATGATGCCATGGAACGCATCATCCCCCGTTGGTCGTTCCACCTCTTCCTTATATCTTCCCTCGTGTGTGGATGGTTGCCCACTGAGTTGACCGTTTCGCCGATCCTCTGCCATAACTCAATTTTCCTGGCAATCAATGTTTGCTGGACCAGTGCTCCTAACAGTTGTGGCTCTACCCTGACTATTTCATTGACCATGACCCTCAACTCTTTATCTGTGAAGCGTGGGTGCTTTTGACAGGACATAGTGGTTGTGTTGTGAGTGGGGGGGTGTTGTGTGCAAGGGTGAAGTGTAGGGTGTTTGATTGGATGAGGGGTGCTTCGTTGTGTCTGCTGGTTGATTTGTGGTGTTTGTGTGCTGTGTCGATGTGTGTATAGTGTTGTTCATGCAGTTGTGTGGTGTGTGCTGAATGAGAAGTGTAAAAGTGCCTGTGGTGTACAAGTGCAAATTTGTATGATGTTGGCTCCTCGCTGTCTGTGATCGTTGTTTGAGTTGCAAAGGTTTGTGGATTGTGTGGGTGTGTTTTTTATAGTGGTGTGTGTAGGTGTTTCTGATGTGTAAATGTGCGTCAGGTGTGGGGTATTCGAACTGTCCAATGGGGTGTGGTGTTCTGGCTGAGGTGAGTTTTTGACCGTGGTGGTTCGCACCGTCAATGGTTTTCCACCATTTAATGACTACTGTGCAGATTTCTGAGTCATAATGTGGAGAGCGAAATGTGGTTGGTGTGGCGGTGCAGGTGGTGGGACCACCTATCTCCCGCCCTGGCGGACTAGTAACTTGGCGGGCGGGATACCGCCAGCACTGGCGGTCTTTTGGCACCCACAAGCAAGGTGGTCTTGCCAAAAGACCACCAAGCTTGTCATGAGGGCCTGAGATTTGTACATAGATAGAAGTGAGCTAGATAAAGAGAAACTGTATTTCGCTGGGTGGGGGGCCTAGAAAATGGGGTCCATGGGCAATTGCCCACTTTGCCCATGCCTTAAAACATCTCTGTGTGGTATGTAGTGACACAAGTAGCCATTACTAAGGGAATCCTCCTAGCAGATATACATGGTGTTAGTGCTGTACAACTTCCATCACAACTACAAAGAAATATGCAGTAGTAAGTCCCATTCAAGGCATTAGAAATGGGCAGAACGAGGCATGTTTAGCCTTGAAAGTGTGTGAATACCCACAAACGCTCGCACTTAGGATCTCCGTTCTGACCATTTCCTGCCCTGGGAATGAATAAAGATTTACTGAAGCAAAGGGATGGAGTACATCCCTTTCCAGGATGGGAATGGGAACAGATCTAATCCAGATATGGAGAAAAACAAGTTTCTACATGAGTTTAACATGTTTCCTGTTAGGTTAAAAAAAGAAATGAAAAAATGTGCATCTGCACATCAAGCTTCATTTTCCTAGTGTGGAAGTCTACGATTTATATACTTGTGAATTTGAGAAACAGGAGCCGTGGAAGTATTACCCACAGGAACATGCTTTTGGTACAGTTTTCCAGGCATACTATTCGGAAGGTTTGTGAACTCCAAAAAGTAGTACATATTCACCAATCGTAGAAGTAGTTATTTTTTTTATAAACATGTTTTATTATTTTTCAGTGCAAAAGGCAGAATAAACAATACAAGAAATAAAAAGAAAAATATAAGAAAGCTCCCAGGTCATTGACCCATTTCCTTCCGAATCCCTGCTCCTCTCTTATTGTTTATTTAGGCAATATAATTTGAGAAGGAGTCCACTGTTGAGATCAGCCCATAAAAGTCCAGCCATTTGCCCCAGATCTTCAATATTTTATTTAGGACATCCTCGAGCAATATGGATCTGCTCCTCCTGTTTCGTGCACCAGTCCATCCCCTTTCACCACTGCTTTAATTTCTTTGTGTGTGTGGGGGAGGTTGATTCCAAGTTCCAGCTATGTCTTTTTAGGCCATCATGGTTCCCAGACTGATAAAAGCCCTATCTCTTCTAAATCAGCCCAATCCATGTAGTATACTCAGCAGTGCTACTTCCAGAGTCAGTTGTCAGGGGATTGCCAAAACAGTTGAGAGGGTAGTTCACAACAGGGACCAATATTGGGCTACCGGTGGACACAGCAAAACCATGTGAAAAAAGATGGCCCTCGGGGACCGGCAACAGGCACACCTGGGGTCGGACAGGATCTTTGCTTGGCTCTCTGAGGGGCATGTAGATCTGGTGTAGGTAGTGTAATTGAATCAGTCACAGTCGGGGAGAAATCGGAAGCTCTCTGGGAGCCATACATGCCTCTCGCCACTTAGGGCCAGATGTATCAAAGGGTTTTACCCATTCTGTGTCAGTGGGAAAATGCTTTGGTACATACGGCCCTTAGTCTCATCCATCACTTCCAGCCACCACCCCTATTTTCCACATAAGGCTTCTATGGACCTGGATGCATTGTTCACTAGAGTTCAGTATGTTTGCGAACCCCCTACTTCTCCAACCAACCCATCAATAGGCAGGCCACTAGGGGGTTAAAGTCGGTAAGATCTTGTAAGTCAGAGTGTTATGCATGAAGGGTGTGGGTTATTTGTAGGTATTGGTGGATTGGAGTGGAGGAAAGAAAGAATTGTTCCTGAAGGTCTGCAAAGGAATGCATGGTGGCACCACACCAAATGTCACCTAGTGTGGAGATCCTGATGAGATCCCAGCGGTTGAACCCCTGGAGCCTCATCAGTTGCAATAGCAGTCAGCCCCTCCAGAGGGGAGTTTGACCTGTCAGACGCCCGTGCCAACCCATAAAGCGAAGTGCTCTTCTCCATAGTTTGAAAATTACCCTGGTGGCTTTCAGGATGGTTGTGGGGATGGGACGACCATATAAATGGTGCATCACCCCATCAAGTCCGATGTCAGATAGCTCCACTTGGTATGCTGTGTCATCTCAAACACTCGACAGCCAGTTGTTTATAATCAATAGTTGGGATGCCCAGTAGTAGAGGTATATATCCACAACCACTGATCGACTACATGTGTCCTGTGGTATTCGGGGAGGACGGCCATGCAAGAGAAAAGAGTGAAGGAGTGCTGCCACTTCTGTAAACCAGGGCCCATATTTATGGAAGGTTAGCATCACCTTAGCATCATTAATTTTGACGCTAAAGCGGCGCTAACTCCATATTTATATTTTGACGCTAGACCCATCTAGCGTCAAAATATTGGAGTTAGGGCCAACCCACCTTGCGTCAATGAGATGCAAGGTAGGTGTTCTCTTTCTAAAAAATACGCTAGCCCCACAGAGCCATATTTAACTCCCGACGCTGAAACAATGCGCAGGAAGGAGGCAGACCTAAATAATGGCGCTAAGCCCGCTTAGTGCCATTATTTAACGCCTGGTCAGACCAGGCGTTAATGTGCAGGTAAGCAAATTTCCTTAGGGAAACACCATGGATTCCGTATTTTGGGCACATAGATGCCCACCCCAACCCCCAACATCACCCACACCCCAGGGACATTACAGGTGGAGGGAGCCCATCCCAGGTAATTTTAGGTAAGTATATATTTTTTTACTATTATGTGCCACTGGGGGCCACTTACATGTGGCCCCCCTGGATGGCACTGGGTATGTTTGGGTTGTCCTGGGGACACTGGGGACACTGGTCGCCAGAGGTGGGCATTGGGGTTGTGGTAATGACTCCTGTCTATACTTAGACAGGAGTTGTTTTTTGGCTGCTTGTGCATGAAAATGCTGACTAGCAGCAGAAATGTTGCCGCTAATCTGCCTAGCTTCATTTTTTCTACCTCTGTCCAGCCCCAGCTAGCATCATTTTTCAAGCCGCAGCCGCTCCTAAGCGCCATTGTGTGTCATTTTATAAACATGGCGCACAGGTGACTCTAAGGAATGGCATTAGCTCATGCTAAATTTTTTGACGCACAACTGCGTGCCTCATTTTTCATAAATATGGGCCCAAGTGTGTGGAATGAGTAGTGGGAAGTTCTGCAGTGTGTAAAGAAAGAGGGGCAGAATCATTATTTTAATTAATGTGACTCTGCCTAGAAAATTTATAGATCAAATCTGTTTATAAAATTTAAAATTTTAGAACATCGCACATATATATATATATATATATATATATATATATATATATATATATATATATACTACATCACAATACTGCGAACAGGTGCATAGCTAGCTTATTCAATGCGAAACAATGAAAGGAAAAAGAAAAAAAATTATACAGTTAACACAACTATGTTTCCCCACAGCAAGTTGGAAATGCATTAATCAAACGATCTCCAGCTCTAGTACCATGTGATTCTAATCCAGAATTATATCACATCGTAGCTGACCTCCCAGGCAATCAATTCAAGTTCAGGACCCTCAGGTAGGTTTGGCACGTCAGCTCTGAAAACTCCCTGGATAGGATACGTGAAAACGGTTGCCAAAGTTCCCTAAAGTCTCCAACCCGCAGCTGTGAGGCCAGGGAGAGCTTCTCCATGGCGAGGATAAGCCATAGCTTGTGCAGCCAAGAGACTGTTGACGGGATTTGCTCGGTTCCCCACACAGATAGGAAAAGTTGTACGACAGCATTCAAAGCCAAAGCCATCTGCCGACCCTTTAAAGATCTTAGGGGAAATGTGAGCGGATTGGGGAGACCAAGCAAAATGTACGCAGGAAATCTAGGGATCTGAGTGTCAAAGGCCCTGTCCACAGTGCCTATTACATCTTTCCAATACCGGTGTAGCTTGGGGCAATGCCATAATAGATGCACAAGCGTGCCCCCCCCCCACACCCCCTCCAGCAGCGACTAGATTTATCATGATTCCAAGCATGGATCCTGTTAGGGGTGTAATACCAGGAGGAGGCTACCTTATAGGCTGTCTCTGTACCTGCTGAGTTATAAGCTGTGTGGTGCACCCTATAAAAAACACTCTCCCACTCATCCTCCGATAGCTCCCTCTCAAGCTCCTTCTCCCATCTCAATTGACCCTTAGTTTTGATTGACCGGGTCTCTCCCCGCAGGAGGGCATAGAGTTCTGAAACCACCGGCTTATCGTCCTTTTTCATTAGAATCCATTTTTCAAATGGGGTTATCGACTAATATCCTTTTGGCCGGGAGCAGTGCCCAATGTCTTATTTGGTAGTACATCATCCTATCGGCCTCAGTCAGGCCATATTGCTCCCTCAATTGGTCAAAGGGGATTACCCCCTGCCCACCAAATAGGTATCCTACCCTTTTGCATCCCCTCTCATACCACCTATGTAATGCCTCCGGCTGTAAGCCAGGGCCAAAATCAGGATTCGCACCCAGTGGAGTCATTGGGGACGGGAAGGTCGTCAAACCCGCCCTGCCGGCCACCCAATCCCACACTCTCATCGTAACCTCCGTAATTGGTGATATATACAACCCTTGCGCCCTGTGGCGGCCCCTAAGCCAGGGTTCCTTCCATATATGAGAACCCGCCACTGCTTGGTCCATGAAACACCAATGCTTCTCCGAAGATGGCCGGCTCCATTCCAGAAGGAAGCGCAACTGTGCTGTCTGAAAATATCGCAGGAGGCTGGGAACCCGCTGCCCCCTCTCCCTCTTAGGACGGTACAGAACCTGCCATGATATCCGCGCCGCCTTCCCTTCCCAAATAAATCTAAGGACAGCCGCTTGAAGGGACTCTATCGTTCGCGGAGGGTTCCAGTGGGAGCACCTGGAACAGATAAAGTATACGTGGTAGGATGGTCATCTTCACCGCCGCAACTCTGCCGAGCTAGGACAATTTAAGCCTCCCATGACTCCAAGTCGCGCTGCACCTCTCGCGTTAGTTTCGAATAGTTCAACTTCACTGTACTGGCGACCGTAGTGCCCAACTCAATCCACAGATATGGGAGGCCCGAATAGGTCCATGTAAAATGGAAACGGGCCTTCAAGTCCCTTTCATGCTCCGCTGTGATAAACTTGCCCAGAGCCTGCGATTTAAGCATATTCATTCGGAACCCCGAAACCTGCCCAAATTCCTCAATAACAACCATTAGTGCCGGCAGTGAGTTCATGGGCTCCGCCAAAGTAAAAATGACATCATCCGCAGATAGCGAAATGAGATGCTCATCCCCCCCGAACCTGATGCCCGTGATCTGAGGGTTGTCCAGGAGCTTCTGCGCCAGTAGCTCCATGTAAAGCACATGGTGCCTCTTTAGATGACGAATGGCAAAGAGAGCGTCCCATTAACATGGATCGATGCCCGAGGCTCTCGATAGTTGCAATTAATCCACGTTATAAAACCTGAACCCAGTCCAAAGCATTCGAGCACCCTGAACAGGTATGAGGTATGGCCAGTGGACCCTATCAAAGGCCTTCTCAGCGTCCACAGACAGGAAAAGCGCCACCCTACGGGAACGTTCAGTTTTATCCAAGAGATGGAGCAATCGCTTGGTATTATCGCTACACTGTCTATGAAGTATAAATCCCGACTGGACGTGATCTACAAGTCCTGGCATATAATAGTTGAGACGGTGTGCCAAAATGCCAGTTAACAGTTTGGCATCGATATTCAGGAGGGAGATCGTTCCTATATGAGGCGCATTCCTCGAGATCCTTCCCCAGTTTCGGGATAACAACGATAGTAGCGTCTAACATACTAGGCGAGAGCACACCCGTTTGACGAAAAGAGTTAAAAAGTCGCACAAGAACGGGAATGAGTTCCGCACAGAAGGATTTATAAAAAAGCGCAGAAAAACTGTCGGGCCCAGGTGACTTCCCAGTCTGCAAGCGAGCAATCGCAGATATAACCTCCTCAGTCCTTATAGGTTGATCCAACGAAGCTGATTCCGTCACCGACATAGGAGTGATTGCCATGTCCTTCTAAGAAGGATTCTGGGGCTAAGTCACCAGGCTTCTCAGCCGTATACAGACTTCGATAGAATTTCGCAAAAGCCTTCGCTATTTGGTCGCTCGTATGTGCCTCCGCCCCAGAAGGAAATCTTACCATTTTTATCAGTGACGCTGCGCGCTGTGCTCTCAACCTATGCGCCAGTAGCTTGCCGCACTTATTGCTTCCTACATAATACTTTTGCTTGAGTCGGACTACCGCATACTCTGCCCTGTCCCAGTCCAACCTCCTCAGTTGCTTCTGAACTTTCTCATGCTCTCGCCATATTCTAGGAGCACCGGTGCGTTTATGTGAGCGGTCTTGCGCCCTTACTTGTATGAATCTCAACTGTTACCGGGGCATGATCTGACAAGGCCCGCGGCTCAATCGCTGGGTCTCTAATCCTAGGGAGAAGCTCCTGAGATGCCAGAAACAGGTCTAATCTAGCGTACCTTTTGGTTGCCGACGAGTAGAAGGAATAGTCCCTTAACGTAGGGTGCGCGCTCCTCCACACATCCACCAGGCCACACTCATGAAGCCACAGCCGCCCAGAATCCGACAAGGACCCAGTCTGACCATACCGTTGACCTGAGCGATCCAGGTCCCCATACATCACCAAATTAAAATCACCCCCCAGCAATACAGCACCATCAGGGGATTGTAGAATCGGAGTCAGAGACTGTCTCAAGAAGGCTTCCTGTTGGGAGTTGGGTGCATAAAGGGAAGCGATTGTGGTAGTAAAACCCCCCAATCCGATCCGCAAGGCCAAGAGCCTCCCCGGGACCTCATGCAATTTGGATATGAATTCCCCCGGGAAAATGCTTGATAAAAGTATTGCCACCCCTGCATGCTTTGACGGGAGGGAGGACCAAAACTGCCTGGGAAATCACTTGGATCGCATACGGGAGGTATCTTTAAGGACAAGGTGCGTCTCTTGCAGAAGACATACATGACTCCCGGATCTCTATAACGCTGAGAGGATGGCTAGCCTTTTAGTGGGGTTGTTTAACCCCCTAACATTTAAGCTTATACATTTGATGGTCATAGCTTATACTGAAGAAAGCAAGCAGAGGAGACAAAAGCACAGCCTAGCACTACCAACCACAGTATTATCTAAGCCGCCCAATGCAAGCAGGCCTGAGGATGTCTTCTCAGAAGACCAACATCGCTGGGAAACCAATAACAAGATAACCAAAAAGCACAACAGGTGCATATGACACAAGAGTCCTTGATCGTCCGTCCTCACGAGGTAAAATCTCCACGGGGCTGTATATTCCGCCATATCAGTAACCCGATCCATTGCCCCCGCCACACCGACCCTCTGCAACAATCAACATATTATTACAACTGTGGCCTGCAGTATTGCCGGGCGCCCCCGGGTGCCCAGACTAGGCCGAGGTGCCAGCCGCCACACTGTTCAAGGCGGCCTCTCTTTCCGATTGCAGCTCCAAGGCCGACGGGCGTTGCACCTTCCTTTTCTTCTCTTTTCTCCGCCACTGAGGAGGACCCCCCGCCGATAGGGCCGCCCCCTCACTTGCCTCCTGGCTTGTGTCCTCAAGGCCCAGGACGCGGCCAGCCTCCATAACCGATTTCACCTGCCGAAGCTGATCCTCCCAACGGAAGACCAGGCGGAATGGATGGCCCCAAGAGTAGGACACATTATGTGCCCTCAGGTGATCTGTGATCGGCCTAAACTCGCTCTGTCTCTGCAAAGTCTGCACAGATAAATCGTGAAAGAGCTGAAGTTCATGCCCACGAAAGAGGACAGACTGGAGGTTGCGGGCCCGCTGTAGAATCTTTTCTTTGAGGACAAAACTGTGGAGACAGGCTAAAATGTCTGGGGGGCCATCTCTAGGACCCCCAGCACGCCCAGCTCGATGCATCCGGTCCAAGACCACCTCCTGCGTCTCTTCTGTGCCAAGCAGGGAGCGAAACAAATCCACCACGTAGCCCCGATGTCCCCTTTCTCAGCACCCACCGGGGCCCCTCGTATACGAATATTTTGTCTCCTCAAGCGATTTTCCAAGTCCTCAACCGCCATATGAAGAAGGTCCTGTTGCGCTCGGAGGCGAACTACCTCCTGTTGCAGGCCCGCGACCTCTTCGCCGCGAGGGATATCACTCTTCTCTAGCTGCGATACACGTTCACCCAAGGAGGTAGCCTCTCCACGTATCTCCTTCACCTCCCGTGAGATGTCCCTACGCAGCTCTTGGATATCGCCTCGGAGCGACTCAAACAAAGAGGTCAAAAAGCCCTTCGTCACGGAAGAGCTCTCATCCGGCTCCGTCTCGACTCGACTTTCCAAGGCCCTCGTTTCAGGTAAGTCCTCCAACATAGAACCAGGTGCAGAGTGCGCCCCTACCAACATATCCCTCACTGAGCGCTCACGTTTGGACTTCAATGTCGCCATGGCGTGCCGGCCAGACCTCACCTCACCAGCTCAGCACCGTAAATCCTCCAAAATCGCTTTTCCGAGGCCGGTCGGCATGCACCGCTCTTTCCGGAACCGTGCCAAGGCCCAACTCCCAGCCGCCTCTACGGACAGTGGTCCGCTCCCCTCGCCCACTCGCAGGACTGCAGGCCAGCCAAATATGCATTCACCGAGGTGTGCCCCCCGGAAGCCAGGTAACCGGGTCTCCACTATCCACCAGGGCCCTGCCCCACACTGACCTCGCTCCAAATCACCAGGGCAAGGAAGCTCCGCCAGTCGCCACTGCTTCAAGATGGCACCCAGAAGCACCTCTTACTCTTCAGGCACCTCCTCCACCAGGCGCCGGGCCCCACAGCTCTCACCAGGTATCAGGGGGCTCCAGGAAGGCCCCCCGGCCCTCAATCCCCGGTGCCCTGGCCACCAGGAACACCCAGGGGGAAGGCCCGTCCCGCGGCCCAGGCTGCGCCTTGCCCCGCTCAGCAGCCGCACCCCAACTGCCGGGCCGCGCCCCGCTCCTCCCGCGGGAGCGGCGCAACCCGGCTCCGACCGGCGCCGCCGCGCCCGGGACACCAGGAGGGAGTAGCGCTATACGGGGAAAGCCTCCAGGCCTCCCCCAGACTAGCCACAAGTCAATTTTTCGGGCCGAGGCGGAGGAGCGCAAAAAGGAACGTCCTAGCGCTCCGCCATCTTGACCACGCCCCCCCTTCCTAGAAAATTTAGTGCGATGTGTCACTGTGAGACTGGCTTTAGCACAGCGTAAAAGTGGGGTTTGGTTAAGAGCCCTTGTGAGTTATGATACCGTCGCAATGTGTACCCCCAGGTACCTAAAATTAAGATGATGGATAGAGATACCTTTGCTCTAGGCAGTTGACTCAGTGTCACCCACAGAGGAACTAGGGGGCATATTTATATACTGCTTGCGTCGGATTTGCATCATTTTTTTATGCAAATTCAGTGCAAAACTAAGACCATGTTCATAAATTGACGTTAGACCCCGCTAACATCAAAGTTTTTCAGTGTGCGTCATTTTCTGGATGCGTAAAACTGCCTTGCGTTAATGACATCCAAGGTAGGCGTTCCAGTCCAAAAAATGACTTAAACACCCGTGCGCCATATTTATCCAACCAGGCAAAAATGGTGCACGGCTGGTAGGCGGAGCCGGTAAATGACGTAAATCCTGATTTGCGTAAAAAATTAACACCTGGGTCAGGGCAAGCGTTAAGGGACCTGTGGGCTCTTTTCCATGGTGGGAGACCATGGAAGCAGTCCACAGGTGCCCTTCCCTGCACCCAGCGACACCCCCTACCACCCTATCCCACCCCTGGAGGACACCCATGGATGGGGGGACCCATCCATGGTGAGTGCGGGTAAGTGCAGGTAAGTATATATTTTGTTTTGTTTTAGAGTGGCATAGGGGGGCCTAACTTGGGCCCTCCTACATGCCACTATGCCCAATGGCCATGCCCAGGGGACAGAAGTACCCTGGGCATGGCCATTGGGCAGGGGGGCATGACTCCTGTCTTTGCTAAGACAGGAGTCATTTCCATGGGGTTTGTGCATCAAAAAATGGCGCAAGTCAGGTTGGAGCCAATATTTTTGACTCTAACCTGACTTGCACCATTCTTTGGCGCACAACCCCCAGTCTTCCCTTTGCCTCCGCTGGCCGGTTTGAGTAATTTGTTTTGACGCAAACCAGGCCGCAGCTCCAGCTAACGTAATTCCATAAATAAGGAGCCCGGCTGGCGCGTTGGAAAGGCGTTAGCCGGCAGTAAACATTTTGACGTAAATCTGCCCTGGCGCTGATTTGCGTTGAGGTGAAACCTGGAGGCCTCCTCGATGACATTGAGTATTTCTAAAGCACGGGGACCAGAGCTCACCGGATTAGCAAGGTATAAGTGGATGTGGCTCTCATACAATGCAATCCTTTTATGCGTACCCAGGCCCCCAAATGCCAGCCTCTGAGTTGTGCATCACATCTAATTACACGTGCCAGGGGCTCAATGGTGAGGGCAAAGTGTAACAGGGAGAGGGGGCACCCCTGTCGGATGCCAAGAGTAGTTTTACAGGTGAAGATTTACTACTTTCTTTGTGAATTGCCCACGCATTTTTTTCAGGTTTAAGAAAACTATCACCTTTCTCTTAGAGATTTCATTTGAAAATATGTTTCTGTTGACAATAAAGTAGCTCCTGATTATTTGTGGATCAAATACGTCAATATGTAAAAAAAGCTCTTGCTTCCTGTCTGCAACCATGTCAATGATCACTTCAGAGGAGAAGGGATATCTAGCAATTACTGATTCCCTGGACATTCTAAAGATGTTGATCCTTTGCATGTAAACCTTTGTTGTCCTCCTCAAATAATTGTTCCTCAAAATGAAGGGCAAAGCTACAAAGAAATACACTGACAGAATGATCCAAATATTTTTGGTACGTGGCTTTATTATTTATGTAGTCTGCCGGTCAGTTTGTGATTAGTTGCTGTAGTAAGGAGTCATGCTTACAGATGGGTGGTGGAATCCAGACGGATAACTCCCTCACCCTTGCTGCATTAACAGGTGTGTTGCATGTCATGTAAGCCTTGTTGTGATATGTTTTGAACAATTCATTGTAAAATAAAGTTATGATAAATATATATAGGTAAAAATTACTAATTTAGGCCTATATTAAAAATGGTAAAGCCATTTAAAACCGTTTTATGTTGTTGATGTACACAGTATTTGTATTTTTTGGTGTTTTCTTTTCTGTTGTCTTCACTTATTTATTTTAAGTTTTGCCTGTGAAAGTTTAAAACAAACCTAGCGCCATACCATTTCTTACTATTTGTTACCATTGGTTGGCTTCAATGTCACTCTTGTGTCCTTGCTTCTTATTGGTCAGCACCTCCTGTTCGCCTCTTGCTTCCTTCAGAAGCTTCCAGTTTTTGTCCCTGCCATAGACCACAGACGCTGGCCGGAGACAGCTTCTTGTCTCCGGCCAGCGTCCTTCACTGGCTGGGTGCCCCTGCAGGTACTTATTTTTTTAAAAACTTTTTTTAATGCACTCGGTAAGAGTGAATGTGTCTGAAGTCCATCCCCCTCCTTCCTGTCACACTCCCTCCTCTCACTGTACATGTTTTTGCCACAGCCTCCCTCCCACGCTCCTCCTTCAGGTTTCTTGAGCCGCCCATTGCGTTGCTACTCCTTCTCTCTTCCTCACACCTCCCACATGTTGCTTGCTACCTGTCATCCTCTGTGTTGCTGATCTCTTCCCCTCACCTCCCTAGTGTTGTTCCCCCCTCTTACCACAGTGTATTGTGTTGCTGCTCCTTTCCTCGCACCTCCCTTGTGTTGCTTTCTCCTTATGTTGTTTGCTCCCCCCACAATCCTCACACTGTTCATTATGTTCCTGGCCCCCAACACGCTTCCCCATGCCCCTCCAGCCCACTTGTCCACCACGAAAACATTAACAAAGCCAAATACCATATGCATACGCAAGAACTATTTGGCTTTGACAATTTCTTTTTTAGACATATTGTACAGCAGTCCAGGCTGCTTGCAGTATGGCTTGAAGAAAAAAAAGTGCAATGACATGGCCAACAGTGGCCGAATCATTGCACTTTTTTTCTTTCCTTTAAGCCATGTTGCATAGCAGCCAGCACTGTTGTGCAACATGTCTAAAAAGAATATTGACAAAAGCAATCTTGCGTAGGCGAAACCTATTGGCTTTACCAATGCTTTTCTTTTTCTCCCCCCTCGCTCCTTTTTATTGCACCTAACCCCAGTAATTCTGATTTTCAGGATAGGTGTGATTTGAAAATAAAAAAAAATAAAGTGTTGTGCCTTCCTACGTCTTCTCCAACCCTTACCTATGCTAACAGCGGCTCTCTTAGACCTGCATTTGCACATCCTTAGATTCTGTTGTCAGGTGCACTCTTTACAGGCCCTTCAATGGTGGTGTTGGAATACTTTTTAGTGTTGGGATGCTGGCCAAATTCATGAACTAATATCAAATATTATATCATTGTAACAACAAGTGCTACAAGTTGTATACAATGCAAAAAAGCCTGGAAAACAATTGTCAAAAAATAGCAGAAACCAGTAAATTGCATCTAGAATCTGAGTCTTCTGAGAAAGCGATGACAAACATACCCACTGCCCATCCACTTAGAAGATCAATGGCTGAGCCTTGTCTACCTCCAACAACTGACAAGAAAGTAGAGAATCTTCAATTTGTTATCTGTGATTTAGCCAGAACAAGAGTCAAAGGGATTGACGAAAGAAGAAAGCACAGAGTATGTGAGTCTCAAAGGGTAAACATGTGTTTATCTACAGCTAGTTTCTTCCAAGATGAAGTGTTCAGCTGAGTAACTGATCCAAACAGCAAAGTGAATGTATCTGCAGAGAATGTGTATGCCCACCCGAACTGCATGCATGCATATATTTGAAAATATGAATGTACAATGAGCTCCCAGCAGCAACCTTCAGTTAAGTTTGCACTCTTTGAAAAGGCAAATGAAGTTTTAAAGCCACTCTTGATGCTGGCTACAGATTCACATTCAGTGAGATTAGAGAAATAATGGGCAACATGGATGAAACTGTATTGTTCCATAAAGACATTAAGGGGGTCATTTTGACATTGGTGGCAAATGCCGCCTTCCGCGACGGCTGCCAACATACCGTCGCCGTGGCTACCGACCGTCCATGCCATTATGACAGTTGACGGAATACCGCCAGATGGTTGGCGGAATTCCGTCATGGCAACGGACGGCGGTAAGTTGGCGCTGCAGCACACATAGAAGTAGCAAATCACCATTTTTGAATGATTGTTTATGTGCAGAAAGGAATTCTTCTGGTACATAATCATTCATTCACAGCCTTTTGCTCTTTCTATGTGTGCTACAGAATGCAGCACACATGGAAAAAGCAAAAACTAGGAGAAATAAAAGTATTTCTAGTTGTTGTGCCATGTTAACGCCACCCCTTGTTTGGCATTTGTGTTTGGCGCTGCCACATATTTACGCCTTTTTGCAACTCTAAGCCAGCGTCAAAAGCAATGCATGTTGCTGTGGAATGCCCACAGCAACACTGTTGGACCTGGCCTTTTTTACAGGGTCATCCCCAAACTTTTTGCCTTCCTTCTCCTATTTTTTCCGACCCTTTTTGTTGACGTTGGGATTCTGGGCTCTTTACCACTGCTGATCAGTGCTAAAGTGCCTCTGCTCTCCCTTCTAAACTTGGTATGATTGGCTTACACCTGATTGGAACATTAAGGCCCATATTTATGAAAAATGGCGCACAACTGCGCTAGCGCAGTTGCGCGTTATATTTTTAAACACGAGCTAACGCCATCCGCGCCATATTTATAAAATGATGCACAATGTCACTAAAGAATGGCTAGCGTCTCCAAAAAAGATGCTAGCTGGTGATGGATGGCATTAGGGTAAACGGGTCTAGTGGGTCAAAAATGACATTATGCTGATTAGCGGCAAAATATCTGCCACTAGTCAGCCTAGCGTCATTTTTTTGACTCACAAGTGGTCAAAAAATGACCCCCGTCAAAGTATAGGCAAGAGTCATTACCACTACCCCAATGCTCACCACAGGGACCAGTGTCCCCAGGGCAAGCCCAGCATCCCCAGTGCCAGCCAGGGGGACCCATGTAGGGGGCTCCAGTGGCACACCACACCTATACACATACGCTTACCTGCAACTTACCTGGGATGGTCCCCCTCCTTCTGAAGTATCCCTGTGGTGTGGGTGGTGGTGATGTTGGGGGTTGAGATGGGCATCTTTGTGCCCGAAATGGACCTACCTGCATATTAACACCTGGTCTGACCAGGCGTTAAATAATGGCGCTAAGCGGGCTTAGCGCCATTATTTAGGTTTGCCTCCTACTTGCGCGTCGATGAAGCGTCTGGAGTTAAATATGGTGCCGGGGGGGATAGCGTCTTTTTTAGGAAGGGAATGCCTACCTTGCATCTCATTGATGCAAGGTGGGTTGGCGCTTCCTACAAATGGCGCTATCTCCAATATTTTGAAGCTAAGGTGACGTTAACCTTCCATAAATATGGGCCTTAATTTACTGGTAAGTCCCTTATTCAATGGTATCCCTATACCCAAGGCCTGTAAATTAAATACTATTAGTGGGCCTGCAGCACAGCTCACAACACCCACAGACGTAGCCTCTCAAACCTGTCTCAGGCCTGCTACCGCAGGGCCTGCGAACGCAGTTTAATGCCACAGGGACCTGGCATCTAAATTTAATTGCCAAACCTTTTACTACATATAGGTCAACCCTAAGGTAGGCCCTAGCTAGCCCTATGGGCAGGGTGCAGTGTATGTAAAAGGTAGGACATATGTGTTTATGTACTACATGTCCTGGTAGTGACATTTGGGCCCTGATTTATACTTTTTGACGCAGACCTGCGTTGGGCACAGTGCCATGTAGGGGGCTCAAGTTAGGCCCTCCTATGGCACGTTGCAAAAAAAGAAAATACTTACCTGGACTTACCTGGGATGGGTCCCCCCCATCCTTAGGTGTCCTCCAGGTGTGGGTGCAGGTGGGTGTCCCTGGGGGCAGGGAAGGGAAAGGTCTATGACCATGGAAAAAGTCCCACAGGTCCCCCAATGCCTGCCCTGACCCAGGTGTTAAATAATGGTGCTAAGCAGGCTTAGCACCATTATTTAAGGCCCTCCTCCTCCCGTGCGTGATTTTTGCACGGGAGGATAAATAAGGGGCTAGGGACTTTGAGTCATATTTTGCCCGGGAATGCCAACCTTGCCTTTCATTGACGCAAGGTAGTTTTCCACAGGCAAAAAATGACTTTAACTCCAATATTTTGGCGCTAGACATGTCTAGCATCAAAATATAAATATGGAGTTAAGTTTGCGCCGGATTTACGTAAAAAAAAACCTACTAAACTACTAAAAACTACTGTGTGTGCTGCCTCTCATAGGATTGCGTTGGGGATGCCCTACCTTTTATCTAAGTGGTATTTTCTAATCAATGAGGGGTGGCGTAGGCATGTTTGGAATGGTTGTAATGGTAGTGAGAAATGCTGCTTTCTGGAGTAGGTGGATTTTTTATTACCATTCTAGAATTGCCAATTTTAGAAAGTGAGTATTTCTCTGTGCTTATGACTCTGGTGTTTTGCAGCTTGACTCCAATCCACATCTGGGGCAGAGTGACAGCTGGGCTTTGTGCATACATTTCAGACAGTCTGTACATAGGGAGGGTGAAGGCGTCACAGAGGTTCATCCGCATATTGAATGGTTTTCCTGGGCTGAGAGAGGGAGAGGCAGGGCACACCTGCATTTGTAAAGGCTGTGCCCTGGCCTCACACAAAGGACTTTTTTACCCCTCACTGATGTCTAGGGCCAGTGCTGGAGGATAAAGGTGACATTCCTGGAACCAGTTAGTACTGCTTGGAACCCCCTCTCCCCCTTTGTTTGGAGGCCGTGCAAAATAAGTATAAGTACGGGGGTCTTCTCCCACATTGAGAGAGACTGCGTGGACATTGAAACCAGATACTGCTGGAGGGGCTGTCATGCTGCAAGGAACCACCATCAGAACTGACCTACTGAGGCACTGACCTGTGGCCTACTAGGACAAAAGGAGGATTATTGCTTGCCCTAAGGACCCTGATGTTCTGGCGCACTGCTGGCCTCGTTCCTCGGAAGGGAGGCATCACCTGAGTCAGTGTGGGCTGAAGTGAGCTTCTTTGTGGCCATAACCGGTGCGTGTCTTCTGCGCACCACTCCCCGTCCGTGCAGGGAAAGCTCCCTGCTAGGAGAGGCCCATCGTCCCCTACTGCGGGACCTCCACTCAGCTGAAGGAGCTGTCAAGCAACGGAGAGTTCGCTCTGTAGGATGGCTGACCCCGGGGAGGGACATGAGGTGGAGGGAGCGGACAACTCTACCTCCCCAGTGGTGTTCCCCTGGCGCTGCCTGTAAGGGCCAACAACCAAAACGGACCCCAAGTGGCCCCATTTGTGGTGACAACCCGACTACTGCTTATGTTGGAGAATAACCAGTAACCTATATGTTTACATGACTACTGCTTATGGTTGCAGAGTACTAATAACTTGTGTGATGTTCTGACAACTTCTTGTAGCAGGGTATTTCTGACATGTTGTGCTTGGTCTAATGATGTTTTATGCAATAAAGTTATTTTTATATAACTTCTTGTTGTGTTTCCTTTATGGTGTATTCATTGCATCACATGTGTTTTGTGTGTTGTGCAATCGCTTTACACATTGCCTCTGGCATAACCCTGACTGCTTGTGCCAGCAGGTAAGCAGGGGTTATCTTGGGTGTGTAACTCCCTCGCACTGACTAGAGTGGGTGGGTTCTGCCTGGCTTAGGTGCATCCCCTAGTCAACCAGAAACCAAATTTCTAACAAACACCCACTGAAGCGCCCCTCTGGCGCAGGAAACTGCATTGGAGAGGCCATTATTTGCAAGGTGGCATCAAGTCACAAAAAGTGTCTTAGCGCCGCCTTGTAAACATGGCACACTCCACAGCGCCACCGGAGCATCCCAAAAAGTGATGCTCTGCTGGCACTAGGGCCAGGTGGCGCTATGGCCTTGTAAATCTGGCCCTACGTATCTCATTTACCGGCGAGCTT
The DNA here is from genome assembly GCF_031143425.1 of Pleurodeles waltl. Lineage (NCBI taxonomy): Eukaryota > Metazoa > Chordata > Amphibia > Caudata > Salamandridae > Pleurodeles > Pleurodeles waltl. The sequence goes on along the minus strand of NC_090445.1, from coordinate 1,170,703,021 downwards.
TTGGAAGCTTCCACATGGTGACAATCAAGCACAGCTCTGATACGACCTTACATTTACACAGCATTCACGGATTTCTTTTTCATATGTTTCAGTGACCGTTCAAAATACCACCACATTTTAATAAACAGTTTATTGTTCGTCGGCAGCTTTCAGTCAAGTGACCCACCTAAAAGCAACATGACATGCAATATGCAATGGCTCGGTTTCAGCAGGAGCATGGCGACTAAGGAATGCTCTGCTGTTTGAGGTAAACTAAAGCATTTATATTTTCAAAAAAGACGCTTTTGTTCTCTGCTGTCTTCCCACACGTCACGTTGAGGCATCTTCTGTGTGTGTGTGTTGGGGGGGGGAGTGGTGAGGGAGGGGGTTGTGTAGAATGTGTTTGACCATTAGGTGAATTCCTTAGCAAGTCAATGCCATTGTATAGCAGCCTGCTTTGTATTTCTGAGTGTTTATGCAGGTGCCACTGAGGCTCAAGGGGCTATTATTCACAGTGTGTGTGTGTCCAATTACGTCCAAACTCAGACCTACGGTTAGTTTCTGCCAAGGGTGGCCACAATGGGAAATAGCGCCACTCGGTGGGCGGAGCAGAAGTTATATTTGATTTGTTTAATGTGAAACGAAGCCTTGTACAAAGCTGGCTATTACAGTGGTCTGGTCTGCAGCCTAAGCATAGTGTAGATGAAAGTATGTGTTCAAGTTGCAATCGTGATTCTGTGCAAATGTAGGTGAATTAAGTAAACAGCTGTGAAAATATTGACAAGTCCAAAGTAAAAGAAAATTCAGTGCATACGGGTGACTGAGTGCATTGTGTATTAGGGGGTTGTTAAGTGAAGGAGATGCGAGGAAGTGCATTCAGTAGAGAGGGAAAAGAGGATGCTGAAGAGGAAAGAGATGTGGTTTAAAATATGCTGATGGATGAGATGTAGAGAAAAAGGGCCTACATCTCTAACATAGATTGAACATAACAGGAGTGATTGAGACACCCTGAAAACCACCACCCTTTCCACAGACCTCTGTAATATTTAATTCACAAACTCACAATTTCTGAATGAAAACATGTTCAATACTAATTATTTACAACATAATCATTGTTGTTGCTTCTTTATCTTAAATATCTACCAGCCATTGACAAATCCAATAGTCATGGCTGTTGTTAGCTATCAGTTGTTGTGTTATATATGAGGGTGCAATTACAGAAAGCCCAGAGAGGCGTCAAAGTACAGGTCAGGTGGCACGTTATGGAAATTGCGTAGATTTAATTTACCTGTTTAAGCCACACCTTTAATTATATTTGTTATGCCCCTTTGAGAGACACCCACCACTTTTTTCATCCCACATAAAAACTTACAAGCAGACAACAGTGAGGAGTATGTGGTGGGAATTAGTAGCAATAGACAAGGGAGGTGGGCACGGGTGAGGGAAGGCGAATCAGCAGCCAAGAGAGCAACCTACAGCGGGCAGGAAAGAAGCACACAGGTGAAAAAGCAACATAGAAAGACCACAACAGCGAGTACAACATGGAGGAGGGTGGGTGAACCACACAGATAACAGAGAGCAACACAGTATGTAGGGGGAAAAGAACATAAGGGTGACAGCTGGAAAACACATGCACTCTTGTGGAGTGCTTAAGCAAAAAAGAAAAAAAGTAGCGCTTGAAAACAAGTATTGAAGACAGCTAATCAAAAGTGAGGGTAAAGAGGAAATGCTCCATGGAAGGGGCAAACACAATACTGACAAGCAGGGATATGAGTAAGAAGCAGACAAATATGACTGACCGGAAAGCTAACAGATGATAATCAATGGACAGGCTCCAAGCCTTGTATGTTTTTGATAACCCCACAATATGTCTCAACAGAGAGCACACGCACCACAAACTGTGTTGCCTGTCTTCGCAGATCTCAGGCTGGGGTGGGACTTCGTCCACCAGCCTGATGTTCACCCAGGAGAGCGGGCCCTGTATTATCCACAGATGAAGCACTACAAAAGCACCAGTATCTTCACACAGGTGCCACAAACCGCGTTGCCTGTCTTTGCAGACTTCAGGCAGGGGTGAGACTTCGTCCCCCAGACTGCTGTTCACCCAGGAGGACGGGCCCTGAATGATCCACAGCTGAAGAGATATAAAAGCACGAGTACCTTTCATGCAGCACGGGACACGCCTAGGACGTGCCAAGGATCGTGTCCCGGCAAAGACCAGGAAAAGAGTTGCCTGTCTTTGCTCATCATTGACTGGAAGAGGCCAGGCCACCCCTCTTGGTTGGGTAACACCGGTAATAGTGAAGACAGTTTCTGCAAATCTTATTAGCCTAGATAATAGATAGGACAAAATTTCTGAAGCTGAAATTTGGGGAAACGAAAAGTGGTAACCTCCAACAGCCGGAGTGATAGATTTCAGCAGCCAAGTCTCGACTAATTATCTTTCAACTGTTATGAGGGTCCTAACGTCAGAACTTGGAGCAGTTAGTAGGAAAGAGTGATGCTGTGCAGAAGCAGATGCAAAATCCCCTTCTGGAGCCAGGGGTGATCATTATCAACAAGGGCCCAGCACCTTCTGTACCAACTCTGAACAGCATTGAAAATGTGTCTACCCCAAAAGGGGAGGTTCCCCTGCCTAGCAGGCATCCCTCACCACTGATGGGGTGCCTGCTAGAGGGGACTCCCCAGTATTAGTGAGTTCCCTGGCTAAAAAACAGAAGGGACGTAAGGCAGAGACCTCTTGAAAATCTGGACCACGGTCTGATTAGAGGCTTAAAATGTGGGGAGCAAGATTAGTCACCAGGGGTATTGATTTAGATATAGCCCTGGAAACTGGAAAGGACACCCTCGTTAATGACTTGTGCAAGCAGCTCCTATCCAAAATAGAGGTTATTTCAAATGACTTAAGTGGAAATCTTGAATCCAAATTAACGGCTTTAATTAAAAAGGAGAAAGGAACTCAATTTGAGCCCTATGATCCCCAAGACCTCTAACTGTCAGAATCGTGATGTTTGTCTCCAGTTGACCCAATTGGCAACATCGGCAGGTCTTGGGGGCCACAAATGTTCTGCCTCTTCCTGTTGGAAATGAACCTTTTGACAGAAATTCCCAGGCTGCCGTGCCCAGTCAGGCTTCGAGCACCGCTAAGGTAGTGAGTAGCGCTCCTCCAAAACACAGCATGGATGATTCTGATCCCAGTCAGGAATCCATGAAGAGAATAGAAGGGGCCACTCAAGGACATTTACAATGCCTTCAACTTCCACCAGATTGCACTGCATACATTATTGTGCTTGAAAATGTTTCCCCTCTGGGACGGTGGGGGGGAGGTGACAGCAGGAGAGCCATTAAAAAGGAAAGTTGTTCATTGGTTAACAGAACAAAACTGGTGTTCATGTGGATTTAAATGATGACATCTTGATTACCCACAGGATGAGATGGATAGGTCTTTGCCCAAAGCCTCAAAAGGTGATTGTGTGGTAGTCAATTTTAGAGAAACAGACCTTATGCGTGAATTCTTAGTATGTTTGCACCACTAGTTAAAAACCAGGAAGGCATAGGTGCACACTCATTGGGTTACTTTTATGAACAAGGACCTCGTGGACCCATTTCCATGGCTAAACGCCCTGTAATGGGCCCACAGGTGCCTACCCAAAGCCCCAGGAACACCCCCACCCACACCAGAGGAACACCAGAGGATGGGGGACCCCATCCCAGGTAAGTAGGGTAAGTATAGGTAAGTATTTGTAAAATAATTTTTAAGTGCCATTGGGGGCCCTGGCATGGGGCTCCCTGCATAGCACTGGGTGCAATGGCCATGCCCAGGGGACACTGGTCCCTTGTGCTGGCAGCCATTGGGGTGGTGGGCATGACTCCCGTCTTTTATAAGACAGTAGTCATGTGTTATGGATGGCTGTGTGTCAGGAAATGACGCTAGGCTGGTTAGCGGCATTTTTTAGGCCTCTGACCAGCCTAGCGTCATTGTTTGATGCTCAATCTCCATCTCCTCTACCGCCACCCCCACCCGGCTAGCCTCTTTTTTTTTTACGCTAGCCCAAGCTTAGCGCTGGCTTGCGTCATTCCTTAAATATATTGAGCCCAGCTGTCGCTGTAGAACGGCGCAAGCCGGGGCTATACTTTTTGATGCAAAACTGCATTAGAGTGCAGGTTTGCATCAAAAAGTATAAATATGCCCCTAGGTTTGGCATTCTTTGAGGGCCAAATAGGTTTTGTGCCACTGTTATTATGGATGAAGTGTTGGAGAACTCCTAAGGCAACCCTAGTGCGATCCTACCTGACCGATTGCCTAGCCTTAGATGGGGTAAATAGAATTACCTACCGTAAGGACCATTGAGCCATATTTGAGCAGAGTAGAAAACGCATTCCAGCCCCACCTCCTGACAGTTTTTAGGTTAAACGTTGTGCATTGTAAGGTGGCTTTCTCATTAGATAAAACGTAACTTTGTGAGTTACCGTCATGCATGTGCAATAATATTGTAAAACAAAGCACTTGCCACTTTTTTATGTTTTGCCCCTTGTATATAAGTCCACTCCAATCCTTTTTGGTCCCAGTGTGGCACAGTTGAAAGGTTAGGAAGCGTGAACTGGGGCTTGAATTGTTGCGAAGCCTTCCTACTATAGAAATGTATCATGCTATTTTTTTTTAATCTGCTATAGCAATAAGGAAGCGATATGAAGAGAGTCCATAGGTATTGTCTGAATCATATTTATTTTTGTAAGAGATTATATTTATCATTTTAGGAGCTTTATGGATCTGCATGGTTTTTATTACCTTTTAATATGAAGTTTTAAATAGTTTTGTGCAGATTTTTGTAAATATTGTGCATGTACTACAGTTTTTATGGCAATTTGCCGAAATAAAGATTATTATGCCTGTTCGACTGCCGGCATTTCTACTATCTAGTAGGCGAGGCCAAAATTGTATCATTGGCTCATTATAAATGTCTAAAAGTAGTTGACAGCAATGATTCACAATAATACCGAGTTCTGTACATAATTTAGAAACTGGTTTGTGAATTGATGTGGACACACGCACCATCACAGTATTTTTTAATTTGCCATTGATTTGCACCCTTTCTTAACGAATGTCGTAATTGCATTCCAGAACACTTTCAGAGAATTTAGCTAGGCTGTGGAACTTTCTGCGTATGCACTTCCAGGAAACACACACTGTCACGAACGCTCACAGTTCTTCAACACACTTAAGTAAACACATCCCTCATTAGCTCAAAAAAGCCACATGCGGGTACGTTGAGGAGCTTTACGTGAACAATTTGCATTCAACGGCAACACAAAAACGGATGCATTTAGCACCTCTGGAGAAGTCGGCGGGTACCGGCTGCACTGATAGCGCACTCCATCTGCGTCACCTTGACAGAAGCATTCTCCTGTGAGAGGGTATTTAGGGCCATATTTATACTCTGTTTGCGCCGGATTTGCGTCGTTTTTTTTAACGCAAATTCGACGCAAAACGAACTCCATATTTATACTTTGGTGTTAGACGCATCTAGCGCCAAAGTTCATGGAGTTTGCGTATTTTTTAGCGTGGACACCTTCCTTGCGTTAATGATATGCAAGGTAGGCGTTCCCGTCTAAAAAATGACTCCGAGGCATGTGCGCCGTATTTATACTCCCGGGCAAAAATGACGCCCAGGAGTGGGCGGGTCAAAAAAAATGACGTCCAGCCACTTTTGCGTCATTATTAAAGCGCCTGGTCAGGGCAGGCGTTAAGGGACCTGTGGGCTCAGAAGGAGCCCAGAGGTGCCCTCCCATGCCCCCAGGGACACCCCCTGCCACCCTTGCCCACCCCAGGAGGACGCCCAAGGATGGAGGGACCCACCCCTGGGACATGAAGGTAAGTGCTGGTAAGTATTTTATTTTTTTATTTTTTTGTGGCATAGGGGGGCCTGATTTGTGCCCCCCTACATGCCACTATGCCCAATGACCATGCCCAGGGGACATAAGTCCCCTGGGCATGGCCACTGGGCAAGGGGGCATGACTCCTGTCTTTGCTAAGACAGGAGTCATTTCAATGGGGGTTGGGAGTAAAAAAAAATGGCGCAAATCGGGTTGAGGCGAAAATTTTGCCTCAGCCTGACTTGCCCCATTTTTTTACGCCCAAGCTCCATTTTCCCCTACGCCGGCGCTGCCTGGTGTAAGTAATTTTTTTTTACGCACACCAGGCAGCTCCGCCGGCTAACGCCGGCTAACGTCATTGAATAAATACGGCGCCCGCATGGCGCTTCAGAATGGCGTTAGCCGGCGTAAAAATTTTTGACGCACAACTGCGTTGGCGCAGTTGTGCGTCGAAAGTATAAATATGGCCCTTAATGTTTTCATGACAACAAACTGAGATAAAAACAAACCGTTGGTTGCTGCAGAGGTGCGGTTATTTGTCCAAACGTAGCGTTTGATGGCAGAGGCAGATAAAAAGCAGATTCAGCCTACCCATGTCCCTGCATGTTCTTGACAGTTTTGACATTGCTTTTTTAAATTACCATTTAATTTGTATGTCTTTCACGGTGTTTCTGAATTTCTGAATTGATCTTGGTGGAAAGTGCGATTTGGAAGTGGAAGTGTTTCTGTGCGATGTGAATACTGTCCGGGGTCAGTCACAGAAACATTTTTAAAACCTTTATATATAAAGTTTAATATAACTAATTTAGATTAATTCATCAATGTTATAATGATTCCACCGAATTAACATGTATGTCTAAACCTTTTAAAAACTTTTAAGGCCCAGATTTAGGAAAAGTTAGCTCCGCCTTTGGGCCATTTTTTTGACGCAAAAGTGGCGCTAACCCAGTGGCATATTTAACATTTCTGACGGCGCCATTTTTTCAGAGCGCCACCTCACCTTGCGTTGTTTTATGACAAGATATTTAAGGTAGGCGTTCCGTCACAAAAAATGACGCTAGCCTTCTAGCGCCATATTTACAACCCGATGGAAAAACAACATACGTATAGGACCGGGTTAAAAAAATGATGCTAAGTCTGATTAGCATGAACATTTTACCTCCTGGTCAAATCAGGTGTTAAGAAGATGCTCAGCCACTACTACATAAGGAAAACATACAGAAGGACCATTGGCAAGCAACTAGACAACATGGACCTGTTACTGCTACAGTTCAGCACCAGGAGAACACAACGCGACAACACCAACTGCCACCAGCCCAAGCGCAGCAATCGCAACCACAAAGACAGCATAGAAGGAGTGAGACGATATTTCGCCAGCGTGCATCCATCCTTGGCCTCAGGGACGAAGAGGTGATCATACTCTACTGCCTGAAGCAGGAGTCTATTGTACTCCTACTATACCACATTGCGCCTGACACCACAGCAAGCGTGGAAAGTTACTTAACCATACCACCCATGACCAGACTCTTTGAGTCCTACACATGCTGGCCTCAGGATCATTCCAGACCACTGCTGCACAAGTGGGTGGTCTCTACAAACCATCCCTTTCTGCCTTCCTTTCTATGATCCTGGATTCTATCATCCGCCTCACACCCTACCACATCCGTTTCTCCAACACCTAGCAACTGCAGCAGGAGACTAAGCAAGAATTCTATCAAATAGCTGGCTTCCCGCATGTGCTGGGTGCAATGGACTGCACCCATGTCCAACTTGTCCTTCCTGCTGCAACCGAACACCCCTACAGGAACCGCAAACATACCCACTCTCTCAATGTGCAGGCCATTGTGGACCACCGTGGAATAATCTCCAACATCCTAGCAAAATATCCCAGCAGTGTCAATGATGCTTACATCTTCGGACACTCAACTATCAACCAACGATTCCAGGATGGACAATACGGCAATTGCCTACTCGTAGGTAAGCCAGCATACAAATCATAACACTGGCAACACACTAAACTTGTGGGACAAACAATAGATACACCACACTAAACACATATGAACAGGGAAACCCAGAAGTTTTGACAACAACGCATATGCCACATGCCTCACCATACCGCGTTCAATGCACATCACCTTCACCTATGCCCATATCTACAAGTTCCTGGCACCACCTGATTGACACTTTACAAGACGGACAGGTAGCGCTATGTCACCTTTGCATACAAAAGCTGGCCTCAAACCACTACATGTGTCCACAGGTTGACAACAAAATACAGATATTTCACACACAACACTTAGGAATAGTTCAGCTATGTGAATTGCTTCGGCCATGCGATCGTCAAACAACTCGTATATTGCCACTGCCCAACATTTACCATGCTGTGGAAACCACAGGCAGCACTGATATCAATTGCTGCCCGAGTGGTGGCATCACCATCTACATATCACCAAAACATGCCAGATATACTCACTGTCATGTGGTATGGATGGTTTGCGTCAGAAAATGACTTTAGGCAGGTATAAATCAGGGCCTAAGTGTTGCACTGTATGCGTAATGCCACTTTGTAAACATAGCACTGTGATTTTGGCCTATATGGGCCACAATAGCATCAATCAAAATGAGGCTAACGTGGTGCAAGGAGGTGCTAGGCCCTCCTAAATCTGAGCCTCAGGGTCAAATATAGACAAAAGCACACATATTTGGGATGGGTGAACTGTCAGACCAGAATTTACATTACAATCACGAGGTCCCTGAGGCACAGCTCATGATAGGAAAGTGCACCACCACACGCCAATGCAACCATCCATCCAAACAGGAACACACACAATACTGGATGCAAGTCTGAATCACCACTCCATTAATACAAATATGTGCCATGGAACATAGCAAATAACAAATATGCATGACTGATACATTTACTGATGTTCCTTTGAAGTAGACCAAGGTTATGGCATCCAGCCATGGGCTAGACCCCTTTCGGAAATCCTACAACTGATGCAGAGTGGGCTTACAATGAAGGCCACTGAAGGACCAGGAATGCAGGGGAGAGGACATTTGGCCTCCTAAAATCCAGGTTCAGGTGCCTAGCTCTAGCAGGATGAAGCCTGTTGTATGCACCACCCCTTGTCTGCGAAATCATCCTTGTGTGTGCTATTTTGCATAACATTTGTCTACACACCAATGTCTGTTGGGATGAACAGGTAGATGTCCCCAGTGAGGAGAATGATGACACTGGTGCACAACAGGAGGAGGGGGACCAACCAAACACTGCTGTTGGAGTACGGAGAAGAGTACAAATTGTGCAGACCTTTTCACATAGACACTGTACTCCAAGACTCACCGAATAAATTCATGTTAACTCAGAATGCTCATGGCATTCTCATTATCACCATCACATACCATTTGTAACTTGCCCATATCTCAGAGAGCATGACTACACCGCAACAGTTGTAAACAACTTTGGAACATAGGCCTAGATCTGAGAGGGCACAGCTCCTCCTTGTGCAACATTAGCGTCATATTTCATATGCTAATGTGGCCCAACAATGCCAAAATCCATGCACCAGAAATTCAAAGTGGTGCAATGCATGCATTGAGCCACTTTGTAACACCTTATGCCACATGAGGCCTGCACCAGGCATAATGTATGTAAAGGGGCATACACCCGGTAGGGAGAGTGCCCAAATGGCGCTGTGGAATCTAAGATATTCAACTGTGTAATTTTTTGTGGCTACTTTTAACACCTGCTCAGAGGAGGTGTTAAAACAAGGCACACTATTGGCATCAATGGGCCCCTATGTACTGTTCAGGGTTAGGTCCAAAGTGTTGGCACTAACCCTGAACAGTACATCAATAGCATTCAATTCCTTGATGCTATTGCCCCCTACCAGGCGCCGTCTTTCAAATACAAACACAAATGATGGACAGAATGCAGAACCAATCAAACATTCACCACCAGTCACAGATCTGGGTTTAATCCATCGAATCTTTTGCTCACCATGCCACCCCAGTGTGGACCCAGCCATATGCAAAACAGTCTTGACCCTGTCCACCATGGGAACAGTCCAGCCCGAACTGCCAGGCGAGGTCCTCCCTTGACCCGATACAAGCATCCTGGGACCGGTTTCATGGTATCACCCTTCATCAGCCAGGCTAGCCTGAATCCAGTGGCACAGTGAGTCCGGGACCCACGTCTGGGCATACCCGGTGCACTTATGATGACAAAAGCAAACAATCACAAATGATGGAAGGGATGCGGAACCAATCAAACATTCACCCCCAGTCACAGATCTGGGTTTAATCCATCAAATCTTTTGCTCACCATGCCACCCCAGTTTGGTCCCAGACATATGCAAATCAGTCTTGAACCCGTTCCCCATGGGAACAGTCCAGCCTGAACAATCTTTCTAATATGGCGTGCACATGGTGGCACTAGGAGGGGGCAAAGGGCCGCAAGAAAAGTTGAGCTGCACTTGGGTGCAGTGCCACTTTTCTTGATTCAGCATAATAGCCAGGAACAGAAAAAATAATTAAAATAATGCACAACCACATGAATGTGTGGGTGGAATGTAGGCATAGTCTGTAGCAATTACAATTTACATTGTCATACACAAGTGTATTGGCTTGACATTTGCCTACAGCATTCCTGGAAATACATGTGAAGACTGCTTTACAGATGTATGGGCTAGGTAGGGAAAGGGTAGAAATTACCTGCAGTCGCAGGTTTGTATCTGCTAGGTAAACAAGCAAAGTCTAAATAGTACTATCACACATGATAACTGAAAACATACTTCTTAGCGGCACTCACATGTTTGACCAAGAGAGAGTGACATACAGGGACCAAAATACATACATGTCTAGTTGTATCACACCCAATCCAGTTTGGAATGTGCATGTAAGTCAAGCAATGTTGTGCATGAATGAAGGGACAATGTTGATGACGAAGATGGGTACTAAGAGTAATCATTAGAAATTATGCCAGCAATGTTGAACTAGAACCATACATGACAAGATATGCCATCAATGTGTGTGAAGGAACACACATAGACTAATACTAAGTGTACAACACAACAATATTTCCATGTAAGAACAGACACAAATTCACAGAGAATGTGTAGGTCAGTACATATTCCAGTTATAGTGGCAATGACTAAAACTATGTGCTTGGCCAGCATTAACAAGTGTGACTGAAGCTAGTGACAAATGACAGTATCTGTACCCTGAGTCGAAAAACATGACCCAGTTCCACAGTCTATCAATGATCTAACCAAGCATCATAGGAATAATCTCACCTACGTATGCCAAGCTGTGTAAAACCATAGCAAATTATGAGACATGTCCTACACAAACAAGCTACAGTCCCTAGTATATGATAGGGCAAGCCTGACATTGAGAACCCCAAAGGTAACAAAACATACTTGGCCATGGGAGCACAAGTTTGCAGGTGCATGTCTGCAGGGGACTGTGCATCGCAGTGCTGATGATCGATCATGAGGATGGCAGATCCCTACACACCACCTCCCTCCCCAATCCCCAGAGGAGGACACATTGACTCTTGACACAGTCAGGGGCCTGCTGCTTGTGTACAGTGAACTGAGCTGAGATGACCACAGTCAACCTGTGTCAATACATGCAACAATGGGCCTGTGTGGGCGTACAAAGTGCCACTGGAGCATTAACGACTAGGGTGCCATTACTGCCTGGGAACAGCCTTGCCATACAGATTGTATGCAAGTATATAAATCTGGCACTAAAAACAAAATTTGAGTCACTGTATATTCCAAGTGCATGTTGTTGATACATAATACTAATATCTTAGAACACATGTCCCACCTAGGTGGACTAAGCTTGGTGCCGTCTGTTTGCGTATGGACAAAAGGGAACAATTTACATATGAAAATGTGTATGTGTCACATGTTTACCTACAAAAGTATGCACCCAGTACAAATGATCCCACATTAGGAAACTTAATCAACAGAGATATGAGGACACAGCCTTGAGGCAATGGCTTACATATATCCATGCTAGAATCAAGATTTGATATGAGTCAAATCCCTAAACACACAACTTTATCATGCATCACTTATCATACATGAAACATATCTTTTCACACATATACATGTCATATACATACCTATAATTACACATGTTAGCTCCCCATCTCCAACATTTTGCATGCATGGGGAACTATACATTACATGTGTTGCTTTGCATCATGAAGTTTGGCCCTTACAACATATCAGAGTGTGGACATACTTGCACTCCCATTGTCATGGCTTACCGGATCTTAACCCAGCCTTAGTCAAAGGCATCCTTTGCTAAAGATTTGTGGAGGGTATCATATGCATGAACATGTATTGCAAATGGCCCATCCTGTCTTATGAGGTGTTGTGAAATGTACAGTCAGAATTCTGACATGACAATGTGGTACACCCATAATATGGGCACCCTCACATATGTACACTCGGAACACATGTGTAAACATGTATGTGGCAAAGAGTCTTCATACACATGCACATTTGCAAACAGTAACAATAGTCCCATGCATCATACACACCTACAAATACATGGTAAAACATTCCTATGTTACCGGTACACAGTGAAATACACATGCATACACATGTTGCCATACCATACAAACAACAAAAATGCATAGCCCGTGTAACTAGGTATGTGAATCTGGGTTCCCTGTCAGCCTACCCTTCAAAATCCACGCATTCCCATCATACGTAAAAAAAAGACACATAAGGTAGTTCTCCATACAATGCTAGTTAATAAAATGGTGCATCACACCATGCGAGTCTACTCTAAAGTGTCATGCCTGTCAGCCTTCAAACATAAATCCACGCATGTTCGTTATGCACAAAAAAGATTCATACTGTAGATCTTCAACCATCACATATGCCAAAAATGACGCCTCACACCGTGTGCATCCCATCCAGGTCGACAGCCCTTGTCAGCCTTCATAGAAAAATCCACGCATGACCGTCATACGTCAAAACAAGATGCATACCGTAGTCTTTCATACATCTCATGTACCAAAAATGACTGCTCACACCTGCGTGTCGAATCTAAGTCAACAGGCCTTGCCAGCTTTCATAGAAAAATCCATGCATGGCTGTCATGCATAAAACAAAAGATGCATATCAGAAAACGTGATGCATACGCCCAGCAAGTGATGTAATATGTTAATATGTCTTCCTTGCTACACATACGGAAAAGTGAAATTACTTTCACTTTTACTTTACAGTCTTGTAGTCTGTGTTAGAGAGAGTTTGTGTGGGGCTTGTACGGGTTTGAGGAGTGTTGGTTTTAGAGTGTTTTGTGCTGTGTCCTGTCTGTGTCTAGTCTATTTTGTAAATTTTGTAAGTATTTTGTACATTGTTCTCCTGTTATTATATAAGTATTGTCAGGTGTCTGTCTTGGGGAAGTTAAGTTTGTTGGGGTATTTAGGCTTAGGTGGGGTATAGTTTTATTATTTTTGGGGTTATTATTTTGCATTGGAGGGAAACTGCAAGGTGTTGGGGAAGGGAAGGGTACATAAGATGAGTGATGATGAACTGGGGAGTTCATATGGCTGGTGTGCCACCACCTCCCCAACATGGTGGCTATGGATGGGTGGGTCATCATGAGCTACCCAACAAGGCAAGGAAGCTGCAGTGGGGCAAGGTGCTCTTCCAGCTTAGTAGGATCTTCTTGGTGGAGCACATAGACCATCAGCTGAAACACCAGTGAGCAGCCCGCATTGCCTGTGAAAGGGATCTCTTGGATCTCCTGGTGATTTAGGGTGGCGGACCTGTTGGTAAGTACCCCTTTTTACATAGCAACATCCTTATTTGCATGTTCATGACAGTAGGACATAAGGAAGACTGCAGCATGTCATGACAAGGGTGAGGACAGCAAGCTTTGTGTTTCAAATAACCTGCATTCATGAGGAGATCAGCAATTCACCAGTTGCAATTTGCACATTCCTCTCTGTACATATTGAGGTGCTGAAAATGGTACTCACATGTGCCATGGTGCAAGAGTTCATGTTTCCCAGGCACCAATGTACATGTCCATCATCAGCTTTACAACTGTGAAAATGTGCTAAGTAATGTTTAAGTTGTGACAAACATGACGCAGGAGCATTCGTAGTCATGGGTGTGTGTGTTCCTTGAGTCATGTATGTGCAGAGTGACATGACAAGAACACAAATGTAAAAATTACTAATTGGCTCATACTGCAATATCGGTGTCATATTTTTTGAAGGTAACGTTGTTGATGGAGGCAAGTATTACCACACCATATGTCAAAAGTTATGCAAAGCAAGCATTTTGGCAGTTTTAAAGCCTGATGCCACATGAAGGCAACGCCAGGCCTGAAGAATGCAAGGTGTATATTCCTGCGGTAGGTGACACACAAAAAATTAGCCTTTGAATCTACTTGATTCCATTGGGCCATTTTTGAAGTTAACTTGAATCTGTGCCTAAGGCAGGTTGGTTAAATGACAATCCCATTGTTATCGAAATGAGTAATCTCACTTAGCAGGTTTAGCACCTTCATGTATGGTGCAAAGCATGCTAAGTACCACCATAATGTCATAGTTTACAACGTCAGTATCCTGACATGCGCCATGGTGTGCCATATCTTACATACGGCACACACATGATGGAGTTACGTGGTGGTAGTATGGGGTTGAAAAGAGTCAAGCATCTGAGTGATTGGTCCATTTACACATAGATTAACTACAAAGTTCTAAGCTTCTGCCAATGGACAGTAGCCTGTCCACAAAAAATTGTAATGTATGCATCTGAGACATGTATGTACGGGTGCATCTCATATATGTACAAGTTTTTGTGGGCTAACTGCCTGTGTCTGACTGACATGTTATAGATGGCAGTTGTTTATTCCTTGCACTAACACTAAATTGACTAGGTCACTCAGCTAAACAAGTGGAATCTGTAAAAGTTGTTCATGCTTTTCTTTGTTCAACAATCACAAAGCTATGTTTTCCAGTCATGTCTTGCAAGTGGACCTCCAACCTACACAATTGTCAAGGCTTCCCGGTTTAAAGACCCCAATGCAGCCAGTAAGTGTCACCTTATATGTCACATGTGTAGATCCAGGGTTATATGTGAGAGGGCATGATGTGTGGGATGCCATTTTAAACTGACGTGTGTCAGTTAAGATACCATCATATATCCTTGGGTATCGACATCGTGTCTGATATTATGTTGAGAATGTGGAATGAGTTGAATGAAGCATAGGTGCCAACGTGTGCTGCAAAGGATTTGTGGATCTTAGGAAAAGGTAATTATGCCCACAAACACAGTGGTGTCAGTCAAGATATGTGTCAGAGGTGCTGGCTTTTTGAATTGCATGGATGTTGCCAACATAGTTGTCACAACACGTTACTGCACTGTGTGCCACATGTTGCACTAATGTACTCTGGACATGGTACAATTTATGTACATTTGTTGAGGTCTCCAAGGGGCTTATCAATGGGACACTTGCACCACCGGTGCTTCACTACTCTTCAGAAATGAAGTGAGGCACCAGCTGTGCAAGGAGCCTTTTGTGAAGGGCAATAGACAGTTGAGTACACATAGAGATTTCAGCTCTTCTCCTGATGGATGTGGATCATGTCTACGGATTGTAGCGCACAAGATGTGTGCAGCTGTACCTACATGATCTACCCATCATGATAAATGTGAGAAAGCATGGTCACATCATGTGTGTATGAGATGTGCAAGGTGAACATTTACCTGGTACTTAAGATATGTAACAAGCTTGTGCATTAAAAGTAGATGAAATAAATGATGCTGTGGAATCGCTTAGATTCCCCAGTGCCATTTTTGCGCCCCGCTTCCAGATCCCCCCCCCCTTGCACACATTATGCCTGGCCAACGCTTTCATTGTGCCACTTTGTTATTGTGGCACAGGGAATTTGCCCTTGTTGGGCCACATCAGCTTCACAATAATGATGAAGCTAATGTGGTGCAAGGAAGCACTAGGACCTCCTAAATCTGGGCCCTAGTGTGCAACATTGGACAGCCGTTGTCCCTGTGACATGAACAAAATACCGTAGATGTCTGGTAGGCAGATTTGTAAAGACGTGGGTCTTGACATCGTAGTAGTATGTCTGGTGGACAACATGTGTCATCTGAAGATGCTGTTTACATTGTTTGGTTGTTCTTCCTCTACCCAATGCAGTTTTTGATGACATGTTCTCCTCATGTGTTAGCAGCCACAATGACTCCAGCACAGAAGCGTGCCTTTGAGAAGAAGGCAGAGCGTTTCCACCACATATGCGAAGTTCAGACAGGTTACGGCAAGATGGCCAAGAGGTACCATAGGGAGAAGACATTGTGGTCTTGGCTGGCGTTCCACATGGGGGACCAGCGAAACAGCCTGCAACCAGCGCCAAAAAAGGTGTGATCTTAACGCCAAGGGTCAGGGGTGCATCAGCAGATCCCACCTCTTCCACATCCATGCAACATCAGCAGTCCAGCAAGAGCCACCACCAGCTGCCATAGGCTCTACCTTCGAGGTAGATATGTGGAAGGGCATGGCAGAGGTCAAAGCAAGGTTGGCCAAACTGGAGGAGGATAATGTCCATAACTTTAAACTCTTAAAATACATCAAGAAGAAGCTACAGAAACTTTGTGTGGACAGTGACTGCTTCTCATTTCCTTCCCTTTCCCTAGTTTCCATTGTAAATAGTTGTAGTGGGTTTTAGGTGGGTAGGCATTGATTAGGTAGCATAGATTAGGTTAGATGTAGGACATAGTATACTTAGGGGGGATGGAATTTAGTTTTTTTGTTTTGGGGTGTTGGGAGGGGTTAAGTATTGGGCTCTATGTTTAATTAAAAAAAAAAAAAATATATATATATATATATATATATATATATATATATATATATATATTTGTTCAGGTAATAGGTTTAGTTTGTCTATGTGTAGCTTTAGTGCATGTTGTCCTTCTCGTCTGTTGTCTTTTAAGGGTGGGAGGACAATGTGTATTGTGTGACATTACATGTATAAGATAAGTTTAGATTAGGATAGGTATTGTAGGGATAAGTTAAGATAAATTAGTATAGATTAGCTTAGTGTAGGTTAATGTGTAGTTTAGGTTTTTAATAGTAGTGTTTTCTTAGTATTAATAAATCCTGTTAGTTTTCAACAATATGGTGTCCATGATGATTGACTGTCTGGGTGTTATCATGTCTGCACTGGCCAAGTTTGACAAATGCCTTTGGCTATGCATTCAGTACTGATTTACATGTGTGACCATGTGTATCCCCTATGACCAGGTAACTGTCTGATTGGCAGCGGTATGACATCAGTGACTCAAGACGCTTTTTCAGAGTATTTCTTGACACTCGGATTGTGTATGGATACAAATTCTTAGACAGGTAGTCATACAACATCAATTGTTAGTGCTAGGGTCTATAATAATCATTCTTGAAAAGTTTAGCACATTGCACTCCACCTTATTTGGGGAATGGATATTGGCACACTATTGGCTGCCCCTCACAGTCTTACATATGCCTATTTTGTTGCTCACATCAATGTTGTACTGGTACAATCATCAGGTACATTTCCAGACACACATATTCTGAACCACACATGCCATATGTCAACTTGCATGCATACCTGTTTAATACATGCTTTGAAGACTCACAAAGTTGATTGTAGTCACCTAAATCATGTTTGAGTCCTAGTGTATGCGTTTGTGTCTGTCAGACAGCCACACATGTCATTTGGTACTGTAGTCATTGACATAGCTTCACATTATGTATACATTTGTAACAGTTGATGGAACACTGAAAAAAAGCAGAACACATGATTATGGTGATTTATTTGATCATGGTGATTTATTTACATGTGCAAGTTTTGTTTCCAATGATGTACAATGTATTGTTCCCTGACTCCATGAGAGATCCCAAGCCATTGAATGTCCAGTCAGAGTCCAAGGGTGAGGGATATGTCATGAGACATGTGTAAGAGAGATGAGCATTAGTGAGGAGGTGTCCAAAGTGACAATAGGTAGGGATTGAGACGACAGTCCATGCATGATAAGCCAACAGTGGTAGAATGAAGAGGGCAGGTTGCTACCTGTCACAACACTGGGATGATCTTAAGCACAGAACTAAATAGATTCTGTCCATATGGCACACATTGTAGCTATCAGGTGGCTTTTTGTGTGAAAGTTGTTCCTTCCACATCTTCATCCTCTGATGTGTGTGGTTCCTCCTGTGAAATGGATGGTGCTGTTGTTGAAGTTGAGGGACACACACGTACATCAGGGGATAGAGATGTGGAATCAAAGGTCCTGGTAGCTGCCATTTGTGGAAATGCATAAGGCATCACTGCAGCAAGGAGAAACTGCTGGTTTCGAAACACAGCACCTACATCACGGTGGTAGGCAGCCATGTTTTCACTGAGGCAGACCAGATCATGCTGCATGGACTCCAGGAAATTTTGTATAGCCTGCCATCAGTCATGCTGCTGGCACTTTGGGAGGGCAATTGGTTGAGCCTCTGTCTCATGACAGCAGCTATGTCAGCCAGGGGCTGCTGGAGTCCATATAACGGAGAGTGTGTGCCTCTGATGGCAGCAGAGCTGTCCTTATTCAGACTGAGGCACCTCTGCACTCCCTCTAGGCTGCTCACCATCGTCTTCATCCCACCCGCACCTGCTGTGCCAGCTCCCGCTGGACTCCTACCACCGTCTTCTGAAAGGTAATGTCTCAGTCCTCAGAGTCCAGGGCTGTGGCAGGACTGGTCGGTGCTGAGTGTTGGTAGTTGGGTGGTTGTGGAGTCCCTGCAACACTGTGTATCCACCCTGTGACTGGAGATGGTGTCTGGAAGGAACCCAGGACATCCTGAGAGTGTCAACATTGATGGTCAGCAGCTGGTCATCCATATCATCTGTAAAATCCAGGACAGGCATGTCCGCAGGAGGTAAGACATCATCCTCTGCAATGGGATAGTGAAAGATCGACCTTTAAATATAGTGGCTGTTGACATAGCTCATCATTTACTCGCTACTGGTGGCTCAGTGACATAGTGCTGACCCCCACATGAAGGCACACATTTATGGACCCCTAACGGCAACTGAGCACCATTTCTGTGGAGACACCATTTGCACAATCTGCCAGTCCACAGTTCCCAGTGAGTTACACCCACCTTGGTTGTTTAATCATGGTCTTCGACTTATGTACCCATTTCATTGACTTGACTGTGTTAAATGTGCATGCCACGGGCGTTGTTTCTGATTTGTGCTCACACCACATGTGGAGATGTACAGAAATAGTTGAGCCCTGATTTATACTTTTTGGTGCAAAACTGCACCAACTCAGTTTTGCACCAAAAAGTTTAGCACAGGCTTGCACCATTTCTGTTCACCGGCTGGGCACCATATTTATGGAATTGTGCAAGCCGGTGCAAAGGGTAGGCTAGTGGCAAAAAAAGGACGTTAGTCGGGTTGGGCTGGCAGTATAGAAGAAGGTGTTTTTGCACAAAAAAATGACGTTAGGCATGTTAGAGTAAATAAAATGACTCTAACCTGTCTAGAGTCATTTTCTGACGCAAAA
The DNA here is from genome assembly GCF_031143425.1 of Pleurodeles waltl. NCBI lineage: Eukaryota > Metazoa > Chordata > Amphibia > Caudata > Salamandridae > Pleurodeles > Pleurodeles waltl. The sequence goes on along the minus strand of NC_090445.1, from coordinate 1,170,683,585 downwards.
CCATCCGTACCACATGACTCCTGTCTTAGAAAAGATGGGAGTCATGCCCACTATCCCAATGGCCAGCACAGGGACCAGGGTCTCCTGGGCATTGCCAATGCACCCAGTGCCATGTAGGGGCCCATTTCAGGGCCCCCAATGGCACTTTAAAAAAGAAAAGAAAATACTTACCTGTACTTACTGGATGGGGTCCCCCATCCTCCGCTGTCCCTCTGGTGTGGGTGGGGGTTTCCCTGGGGCCTGGGGAGGGCACCTGTGGGCTTATTCCATGGTGTTCCACCATGGAAATAGGCCCACAGGTCCCCTAACGCCTGCCCTGACCCAGGCGTTAAAAAATGGGGCAAAGCAAGCTTTGCCCCATTTTTTTACCTCTCCTCCCTCCCATGCACCATTTTTGTACGGGAGTATAAATATGGCTTAAGGCCGTAGAGTAATTTTTTGCACTGTAACGCCTACCTTGCATTTCATTAAGGCAAGGTAGGTTTCCACTTTCAAAAAATGACTTTAACTCCATAAATTTGGTGCTAGATGGGTCTAGCACCAAAGTATAAATATGGAGTTAGTTGTGCACCAAATTAGAGTTAAAAAGAATTATGCTAATTCAGTGCAAACAGAGTATTAACATGCCCCTTGGTTTTACAGATATTTGAGAAAGTAAATGACTCATCTGCCACCCTAAGTATGTTGATGGAGTGATGGTAGGAAGTGAGCTGTCCACATGCATCCTCCTAGCCACTTTGAGTGGTGTGCCCAGCATCCTGGACCTCCCATTTTTAGATTCAACCACCTTCTGTGTATGTGTGCAAACAGCAATTTCTCCTTCCTGCAGGGCAACACTCATCCCTGCTTCTGAGGTTTCTTTTTTGCATAACTGCAAGGATGGCTGCATTGCTGGTCTGAGTATTGTTTTGGTGGAAGGTAGATCTTCCTGGTTGCACACATACACACCAAGTGGTTCATTGTTATGTATGTGGTGCAGGATGCTGAACATATGACTCAAAGTGGCTAGGGGGATGCATGTGGAAAGCCCACCCACTTCCGTCCCTCTGACAACACATGTGTGGCGGGAGACGGACCTGATACATTTAGAGGCTTGTTGATGTGTGGATGCATCATGTTGGGACACCACATCAGGGGTGGCATTGTAGTTGTGGTACTAAGGACTGACATTGTTGCAATCCTATTGTGGACTACTTTCAATGTGTGTTGCAATCATTGTCAAAGATTGTAAATGGCAAACAGCATTCCTTTTAGTAGATTTAGCAGGATGTGTTCCTTCCTGCAGATGTGCATTTGGATCGGCAAGAGGAACACCACTACACCATGGAGATTGTGTGCCAAAGTTGGTATTGTCCATCATATCTTTAGGCACTACCAAGGTTAGTAGAGGGATGCATTGACTCTCGGTGACAAGTAAGCATCTCTGCACATTTGAATTGATGCTGTACAGCAGAGCAAGCTGAGCCGTTGCCCCTCGTGTTCATAGATGGGTTATTATGAGCCAGTATATCCAGACACAGACATCATAGTGCTCTACCCAAGCATATTTTTTTTACTTCTACTCCAGTGGTGGAAAGTGATAAGTCATACTTAACATGCCAAGGTGAGGCACCTTGCATACATTATCCGGGCATATTTATCATGTGCCCTTCTCACACCTGACACTGCATGTAGTAGGCATTCCATGTGTATATTTGGGATCTTTCCATGCAACAAATGTGTAACCTACCCAGCTTCTGAGGCCTTCGAAAAGATCTGCACATCTGGACATGGTTAAGTGTAGAGCAAGAACTCAGGGTGGTGTGGGAGTGACAAATGGGGATGTGACAAGTTTGTATTTCTACAGATAGTTGTATACTGTGTGCTGCATTGTGCATAACACATAGGGCAAACTTTCAATGTATTTAGTGCATTGATCTCACACCACCATTTTCCTTGCAGGCCCCTCGACCCAGCCACCAACTCCATGGAAGCACATTATTTACATTACTGTAATGATACATTGGTGGACATTCCCACAGCAGTCTAATGTGTTTTGTCACTATAGCGGTGCTTTACTGTATTGGCACCATAAATGATGGAACTAGTGCAGCAAAACATATGAAGATCCATTGCTTACAATGCTTGCGTCACTTTGACATCTGCCTTTGGCAGGCCTCACACATGAGGTTATCAGATAGCACAGTGCAACATTTGTGGATTGTCTGCCCCATTAGTTCTTCCCTCCCTTCGTAAGGGATATTTCCTTGCATACATCATATCTGGCACAGGCATATAGTGGTAGAAGGATGTACAAAGTGGATCTATGCAGGCATTGTGTATCTTTGTTAATGTAGCACTAGGGGAATGGGCAGCTTGAATCTACATTGACATCAATTGGAATGATGCTAATGTTGCATTACAGGCTTGTAAAATTGGGCCCCAAATGCGACAATGAGACCACTTGTAGCTGTTGTTATGCATGAAGGTGTCCATTTGTGCATGCCACCAACCATTCCCACTACACAGGCAACCTTGCTACATGGTGAAATGGAAGCTACTTGTACAGTAGCACAGATGATCATCACAGACATGCCCCATATGTTGTATATATTCACTTTTGTGACCATTCCCAGTGGTGCATGAAGGAGTGTGGCTGTTCTTGTTGGGCCACCCTGGCAGCAAGCGTAGTATATGTTGCCAACTGATTGTTACACATAGGCAGGTGGATCAGGGGCAACAGTGAAACAATTGCTGTGAGGGTTGAAAAATGTTCAGTGCATATAGGGGGGATGGTGTGGGTGCATTTGAAGTGTTTGGCCATTATGGCCCAGAGTTAAACGAATATGACGGAGAGCAACACTGCACCACATTTGGCAGCACTGTGCTCTGTTATTTTCAAAATGCAGGGATGCACCGTGTTTAGTCATATACAGCGCACCCTTGTGTTGCCCCCTGCGCCGGTGCTATTTTTATTACCAAGCGTCAACCCATCCACTCTTGGGCCATGATGCAAGGATGGCTGTGCAGCGGGTTGGAGTGTTTTTGTGCAGGAAGGAACACCTTCCTGCACAAAAACAATCTTCACTGGCGATTTGCTCTTTCTATGTGTGCTGCAGGATGCAGCACACATAGGGAGAGTGAAAAATGAGGAGAAATGAAAGAATTTCTCCCTGTTGCACCATGCTAACACCACCCCTGGGGTGGTGTTAGATTCTGGCGCTGCCTCAGGTTTACAAAAACTGGTAAATATGGGGCAGCGTCAAAATGCAATGGGTGTTGCTGTGGCACCCCCACAGCAACACCCATTCCACACCCCTTCCACACAAAGTGCTGCATGTGATTGGGCCATATTTACAAGGTGCATCAAGCCACAAAAAGTGGCTTAAAGCCACCTTGTAAATAATGTGCAGTGCATAGCGCCACTGTGCGTCACTAAAAGTGATACTCCGGTGGCAATAGGGCCTTTCAAATCTGTCCTTATGTGTCCTGATGTGACCCTTTTGCATGCATTCAGTGTGACATATGTAGGTCTTGGAAGTCTGCACTGTCCTATCCTGAGATCCTGGTGGCCAGCTTCTCCGGAATGAATGCTGCCACCATCACCTCCAGCTCATCCAGGTCCTCCTGGGGTGCGGGCCTTCCACCTCCAGTCCGCAGGGCTGGCTTTCAGTTCCTGGCCAGTTTCTCTTTAGCTCTATGCTTGCAATCATGCCATCACTTCTTACAATCGGTGACAGTCCTCTTCACCTCTGCCATACAGTTGACTTTATCTACTATTGCCTGCCATATAGCCTCCTTCCTACCTATTGGCAATTTGTAGGTGACAAAGAGCTGGTGTTGGTGTGCCATCACCTGTCTGACCAAGATGTCATTCTCCACACTGAAGCTACACTTCAGTTTCCTTTTCTCCTTCGTCTTGGATTTGGCTGCTCCATCCTGGATTTTACTGGGCTGATTGGGGTCTCTATGGGGTCTCTCCAGGCCTGAATTGTCCATCTTGGGTCTTTGTGGGTTGTTTAGCTACCTCTCTGACTTTTTTCTGTTGTTAATGCTGCAAAAATGGTGCTAACACGATTAGCATAAAACAACATGCTGCTAATCGTTTTGCAACATTAGCATAATTTTTCTTTACGCTGTGTCGCAAAGGTTAGCATCATTGTTTTTACGCTAACCTTTCCTTTGCGCCATGGCGTATCCTTTTCTAAATGCGGTGCATGGATGGCACAAGGGAATGCTGTTAAGAGGCTGTATTTTTTTGACCCACAACTGTGCTAGCCCGGTTGTGCGTAATTTACTTAAATCTGGGCCTATGTGTTTTGTAAAGTTGTTTTTAATATTTTATATTAATAATATTTATGTATGCATTACTGGATTCATGTTAATATTGCTGTAATGTTGTAAAATGTTTAAATTGTTGATCTCAATTGAGGTCTCAAAGATTTTTAATAAACTTGAAACTTGCCTAGGTTCAGTGTAGCTGGCACATGCCTGTTTATCAGAAAATGTACATAAGATACAGTTTATATAAAATTAATCTAATAATGCACATTTACATAAAGGTCACATACAATTGGCAAAGATTTGGCATTCGTGGACCCATATAGTTCACCACCAGTCTACAGTGAGATTATCACATGACAGTATGTCAGCTGCCATTTCCTGTTCCAGTCCCAGCCTGTCAAACTAGCCACTGCTTTGGGGGAGGTGTAGTCCTGCTTCATCTCAACTGCACCTATAGTACTACGGGTGTAGATTACACTGTATTGTAGAAGGAAAAGTTAAATTGGAGAATGGCATCCTCGATGACACAGAGGTCAATTCATAAAGCTATGTAAGACAGTACTCCTGAGGTACTACTTTATGTAATCTTACATGGCTTTGTAAATTGTCCCTAAAAATCTAAATATCAGCAGGGCCCTCAGTGTACTTATGCAATAAACCTGTAAGAGGTCTATCTGGCAGCAGGTCAGAGGATGTGGGGTAATGGCTAGAGTTGTCGTCCTTGGAGCTGGGCAACCAGATTCGAGTCTAGACATCGGCTCAATAACCTGTGATTCTGGGCAAATCACTTAGGCCCTCATTACAACATTGGTGGTAAAAGCCGCTTACCGCCGTGCAGAAGACTGCCAACACACCGCCGCAGCAGCGGAATTCTGCCACGGTCATTATGACACACAGCTCCAAATCCACCAAAATTGAGACACCCACACAAGTCCGCCACACCAAAGGTCAGTGATAAACTGGCGATAACAAAACCTCCACCGTCACGCCAACAGAAATACGCCCACACTATCACAACCCACGAATCCACGCGGTGGTCTTTCAACCGTGGTATTCCATTGGCGGTTCACACCGCCGCGCTCAAAATACACACACATATACAAAACACTACCACTTTGGACAATTTAAAATACACGCACCTCATACACATACACACACCACTCCCACACACCCAATACAATATAAAACACACACTCACATCACCCACAAACCCCTACAACCACAATTGCGACAGAAGGCCAGAGAGAGACACTACAATCTACAACCAAGCATCCACAGGTACACAATACCATCACCCACATAACATCCACGCACCTCACACAACACACCACTAAATATCACCCCACACATCACAATACACACCACCCCACACATCACCTACACCACCCCATGGCACCCCAGGTTCTCTGAGGAGGAGCTCAGCGTCATGGTGGAGGAAATCATCTGGGAAGAGCCACAGCTATTCGGATCACAGGTGCAGCACACCTCCATAGCTAGGAAGGTGGAGCTATGGCAAAGAATAGTGGACAGGGTCAACGTAGTGGGACAGCACTCAAGAAATAGGGATGACATCAGGAAGAGGTGGAACGACCTACGGGGAAGGTGCGTTCTGTGGTCTCAAGACACCACCTTGCGGTTCAGAGGACTGGCGGCGGACCCCCACCTTCTCCCCCACAACTAACAACATGGGAGGAGCAAGTCTTGGCTATTCTGAATCCTGAGGGCCTCGAAGGAGTAGCTGGAGGAATGGAATCTGGTAAGTCAAACCTTAACTACTATATCCCCCACCCTACCTGCATGCCATCACATACCCCAACCCTCGCCCTCACCCCATCACTCCTACTCCTCACAAATGTCCCAATATCACAAACCACACATCCCAACACCAAGCCCTGCATGCAACAACAAAGCATGGACACCCATCACCAATGCATGGCCACTGAACATACCCATACACCCCCCTAAACCATCATCACACAAGGTCCCACACAGGAATGCAAGCACTGGGGTACACGGTCACCCACCCATTGCACACTATGGTACACCCAGATGCAATAATCATGCTTTTACACCCCTGCAGGACTCCTACCCAACGTCACCGCACAGGAGGGTTCACACATGTCCACACCACCAACAGAAGAGGCCCACAGTGATGATAGCAGTTCTGTCCAACTGGATCTAGACGACCAGCCCGGCCCATCTGGGACCTCGGGACAGTCGGTTCCCCTCACACTTGCACAGGCCACTACAGAGCTTGCCCCCTCTGGAAACACCAGCACAGCACCCACCCAGCGGGCCCATACCTCTGTCCCCAGGACACGTCAATCAGCAGTGTGTCCACCACTACAGGGAACCCAGGCTAACCCACCACCCCAACAACAACAGGGACCTGGGGGCAGTGGCAGTGGGCACACCGTTCATGGGACAGAGGCCCAGGGAAACAGGGGAACTGGGAGGGCTGCTGTGCGACAGGGGGAGGACAGGCCCAGGGAACCCACTCTCCACGAGGCCATCTCCAACATCATGGGAGCGTACCATCATTCCCAGGAGACAATGGCAACGGTACTGCCCAAGTTTCAGGAGACCCAGCGGCTGCAGGCGGAACAGTATTTGGTCTTCAGGGAGGAACTCAGATCCATCAATTCCACCCTGGGCACCATCGTAGGGGTGCTGAAGGAAATCCTCAACACAGGAGGGACACTGTGGCACAACAAGGGGCCCCTGACACTAGCCTGGACGTTGAACTGCCCACCACCTCCGCCGGCGCTGGTGGACAGTAGGCACCGCCACAGGACCACCACACCAGCACCCCACCCCCTACAGAGGGAGAACCACCCCACAAACGGTCCCTGAGATCCAGGACAAAGTCAGAGAACAATGCCAAGACCCCGCCAAGAAATGAGACCTCCCTGAATGTCATCCTTTTGTCCCACATTGTCACCCTGTCCACCTTCAAACTGCCCCAGCACCACTTCCTATGCCCCTTTGGACAATGCACCAGTGAGACTAATAGACTGGACTCTGCCATGGACATTCCTCCACCATCACCCCTCACCATTTTACAACCCCGTCCAATATTGAGCACTTAAATAAACACCCTTAAAGCACAAAACAATCTGGAGTCTGTCTGTGATTTCGAAATAGTGTATTAGCAATTACACTGCCCAAATGCTCTTTCAATTGTAATGTCAACATACCTATGTGACACAGCTCTAGTTCATGAGGAAACAAAGCAGATGTCACACAGTGGGACCCACATCTGTGAAATCGTAAGGGAAAGTGACAACTCAGTGACCATACACTGAGTGAAAAGGACAGACAGTAGAGAGGTAGTAGTGTTAAAGTACATTTAGTAGGCAGGTTTGTCTTCTTACCTGTGTCTCACTGGAAGTATTGCAGGATCACAGAGTTCCTGTTGTCGATGTCCTCTTCTTCTGCTTCCTCGTCTTCGCTGTCCACAGGCTCCACAGCTGCCACAACACCTCTATCTGGACCATCCTCCTGCAGGAAAGGCACCTGTCGTCTCAAAGCTAAGTTGTGAAGCACACAGCAGGCCACGATGATCTGGCACACCTTCTTTGGTGAGTATAATCGGGAACCACCTGTCATATGGAGGCACCGGAACCTGGCCTTCAGGAGGCCGAAGGTCCGCTCTATAATCCTCAAAGTTTGCCCATGTGCCTCATTGTAGCGTTCCTCTGCCCTTGTCCTGGGATTCCTCACTGGGGTCAGTAGCCATGAGAGGTTGGGGTAGCCAGAGACAACCTGCAAATGGCGAGGGACAACTGTTAGACACACACTAACCTGTAGGGATATCCCCAGACCCAGACAACTATTCCCACTGATTTGGTTCCAGGTGCTCACCTAATAGCCTCACACGGTGCCTCTGGAGTTGCCCCATCACATAAGGTACGCTGCTATTCTACACGATGTAAGCGTCATGCACTGAACCAGGGAATTTGGCATTAACCTGGGAGATGTACTGGTCTGCCAAACACACCATCTGCACATTCATCGAATGGTAACTCTTCTGGTTTCTGTACACCTGTTCAATCCTGCGGGGGGAACCAAGGCCACATGTGTCCCATCAATGGCACCTATGATGTTGGGGATATGTCCCAGGGCATAGAAGTCACCTTTCACTGTAGGCAAATCTTCCACCTGAGGGAAAACGATGTAGCTCCACATGTGTTTCAGCAGGGCAGACAACACTCTGGACAACACGTTGGAAAACATAGGCTGGGACATCCCTGATGCTATGGCCACTGTAGTTTGAAAAGACCCACTTGCAAGGAAATGGAGTACTGACAGCTCCTGCACTAGAGGGGGGATTCCTGTGGGATGGCGGATAACTGACATCAGGTCTGGCTCCAACTGGGCACACAGTTCCAGGATTGTGGCACAATCAAGCCTGTAGGTGATGATTACATGTCTTTCCTCCATTGTCGACAGGTCCACCAGCGGTCTGTACACCGGAGGATGCCGCAATCTCCTCACATGTCCCAGCGGACGGTGCCTATGATGAACAACATCGAGTACAGAGTCAACCAACTCAGAGTTACGTAAACACAGCTTACTCAGAAAACCATTCATAACCTGAATTTTGCCTGTATGAGTGTTGGAGCAAGGCCTAGGTATGTGTGACGCAGTTAAAAATAAAGCCATGTGGGCCCCTGAAATGGCGGCTGCCTGTCCTGTAAAGTGGGACAATGGGATGTGAGGTAACTGCACTGGCGTTGTACACCGTCGCGGTAGGCGGTCGAAGACTGCGGCGCAATTCTGCATTGGTTAACATTGGACCCTATGGGTCCCAGGAGCCAATGACGATGTATGTCGGCGGTGACAGTACGCACCGCCGTGGACGTGACCGCCATTTTCTATCTGTTCAATCACTCTATACCTGCTGCTGTGACCTCAGTCTGGAAGAGACAATGGTTCGCGCGTCTGGGGAAAGGGCCCCGGCCTTCAGCACGGAGGAGTTGGAGAAACTCGTGGATGGGGTCCTCCCCCAGTACACGCTACTCTACGGTCCTCCAGTCAAACAGGTAAGTACACTGTGAGCATGCTGTATGGGCAATGCCTGTGTGGAGTGGTGTGGATGAAAGATGGGGGGGAGAATGATGCGTGCATGAAACGACGGTGAGTGCATGTGCCACATGGCACGGATAGTGATGCAGGCCAATGACTGTTACGGTGCAGTTGGTAATAACTTCTCTTTTTCCCCTGTACAATTCATGTAGGTCAGCGCCCACCAGAAGAAGGATATTTGGCGTGCCATCGCCAAGGACGTCCGGACCCTGGGGCTCTATCACAGATGGAGCACCCACTGCCGGAAAAGATGGGAGGACATTCGCCGCTGGAGCAAGAAGACGGCGAAGGCCCAGCTGGGGATGGCCTCCCAACGTGGGAGGGGTGCCCGTCGCACCATGACCCCCTGATGTTCAGGATGCTGGCGGTGGTGTACCCGGAGTTGGATGGGCGCTTGAGGACATCACAGCAGCAACAAGGGGATGAGTACACTCTCATTCTGCTGATTCAGCGCGCAGTGGAGGTGTCTGGGTGGGGGAGGTGGGCTGTGGGTTTCCCTAGGTTAGGGCGAGTGCGCTAGTTAAGTCCCCTTTTTCAGGCAGACCCTGTGGCACCCCAACCCACCTGGGTACAGTGCCAACTACACCTAGTCAGGCTCCTGTGACATCTATGTGTGCAGATATCGGCCATAGCCCTGTAGGCCATGTCCCAGGGATTGAATAGTGGACCCCAAGTGCGCGGCGTAGTGCAGGGGGCTTCTGTGTCTGTCGTGTCTGCCAACGGTAGTGGTAATGCATGCTCTCAACATGTCTTTCTTCTGTCTCCCCCCCCCCCTTTTTGTGGTCTCCCTGTACATGTGTGCATTAGCATCCTCAGGCAGAGGAGCAGTGGCACCGGAGCAGGAGGGAGCTGCATCCCACATGGCCCTGGAGGGCGACACTACGGAGTCTGATTTCACCAGTGGGACGAAGGGCAAAGGGAGCTCCACAGCGGGGACAGGAGCTGACACCAGTGATACGGACTCGTCCTCTGATGGGAGCTCCCTTGTGGTGGCGGCCCCATCTGTGCCCCCGCATCTACTGGTACAGCCACCACCCCCCCCACACCGCCCTCCCAGCAGCCCCTCAGCCTTTGCCCCGTGCCCGCTCACCCAGGAGGGTGGGCATCTCCTTCGCCCCAGGCACCTCAGCCCCTGCCCCAGTCACCCCTGCTGCCCTCAGTGAGGAGGCCATTGACCTCTTCAGGTCCCTCACTGTTGGGCAGTCTACCATTTTGAATGCCATCCAGGGTGTAGAGAGGCAGTTGCAACAAACCAATGCATTCCTGGAGGGCATTCATTCTGGTCAGGCAGCCCTTCAGCGAGCTTTTCAGACTCTGGCCTCCGCACTGATGGCAGCCATTGTCCCTGTCTCTAGCCTCCCCCCTCTAACTTCCTCCACCCAGACCCAATCCCCTGGACCTCAGCCTTCCCCAAGCACACCATCAGACCAGCATGCACACACCTCAACACAGGGGTACAGGTGGGAGTGTGGAGTCAGCTGCAACACCTTCCAAAGGTGGGGAAGGGGCACAAGAAACCCGGCAAGTCTGGGAAGATCAGCACGGCGGAGAAGACCGCCATCAGCCTCGCTGCCCAGGAGCCGGCCAGCAGCAGCCCCGCTGCCCCAGACAGGACCGCCACCAGCAGCCCCGCTGCCCCAGACAGGACCGCCAGCAGCAGCCCCGCTGCCCAGGAGGCGACCGCCAGCAGCCCCGCTGCCCCAGACAGGACCGCCAGCAGCAGCCCCGCTGCCCAGGAGGCGACCGCCAGCAGCCCCGCTGGCCCAGACAGGACCACCAGCATCAGCCCTGCTGCCCAGGAGACGACCGCCAGCAGCCCCGCTGCCCCAGACAGGACCGCCAGCATCAGCCCCGCTGCCCAGGAGGCGGCTGCCACAAGCACCGCAGGCCCATGAGCGCCGAAAGCACTGACGCTACTGAGGCCGCCACGAGCAGGATGAAGCACTCTGGGCACCAAGCCCCCTCCAGAACCAGTCGAGATTTACATCCACTACCTCTGTCCTTGGCAGGATGAAGCACTCTGGGCACAAAGCCCCCTCCAGAACCAGTGGAGATTTACATCCACTACCTCTATCCTTGGCAGGATGAAGCACTCTGGGCAATCGTTCAGCTCATTTCCTTTTGTCTTTGCATTCTTCTGGGGGGTTTGGGGGGGTGTAACTGTAATGTAACAGGCTGTATTAGTGTGTGTGTTGTCATGGGTGGGGGTGGGGGTGGGGGTGTTGCGTGTGTGTGTCACTGTTTTTTCCCTCCCCTGTGTCGTAGGTGCAGTACTCACTGTGGTCTTCACTGCCGGCGTTTGTGCTCCTGGTAGAGGAGCAAGAAGATAAAGGCTGGTAAAATGTGGAGCTCTGGTTCCATGGCGTCCTGGTTCCTCGTGGGGTGTGGTAGGTTGTGATACTGTGGGCGGTACACTGTCTCCCGCCTGTCTGTTGACGGTGACCGCCGCGCTGTTTGTTTCTACCGCCGTGGCGGTCGGAGTGTTAAAGTGGCTGTCTTTGTTGGCGGTTTCCGCCACGGTCGTAATTCCATTTGTTTTTCCGCCGGCCTGTTGGCGGTCTTACCGCCGCTTTAGCACTGACCGCCAGGGTTGTAATGACCACCTTAATCTCTCCGTGCCTACTGCCTACCAAAAATGAATGTGTCCCTGTGTAACGTAACTGGTGCTCATGTAAAGTGATCCAATACTTTCGGGTCGAGTTTGTGCTATTTAAAACCGCTAAAAAAGGTTAAGATTGCAGTGATTTAGTAGTTCCCACTCCACCTTGATGCAGTCAGTGTAGAGCAACAGAAGCACTGGCTGATGCCAAGTTATACACAGAATACAGTTTTCCTAATGCCCATTGTACCCTGATGCAGTGTGTAAAAGAAAACACAACACTCTTGATAGCCTAAAGAAGTTTAACTTGCCTTTTGCACAAAATAGCCAGCAAGCAGTAACAAAAATTAAGCAAGGTAGTTGTCGTTTCAGTGGATCAACAATTTATCCTTGATGAGTTAGAGCATATAATGCGAAGATCCATACAATTGAAATTTATTTTTATACAAGTATATCTTATTACAAATGAATGGAAGCAGGAACACAAGACAGACAGAGAAACTGCTAGATACCTAGGGCCAGATTGAAACTTTTTGACGCAAAACTGCGCTAATGCAGTTTTGTGTCAAAAAGGTTAGCGCTGACCAGCGCCATTTTTTAACGCCTCTCAGGAATCATATTTATACTATGACGCTGGGTGGTGCTAAAAATTGGTTGGAGTATTTTTTTCCGAAGTTAACCATTGCGCCTTGTCATAAGGCAAAATGACGTCAACGGAGGAAAAATGACTCTAATCCAAACAGAAATGCACCATTTTTGCAGGCAATAGCATCAAAAACAGATGCTAACAGAGAGACCAGTTCAAAGAAACCCCAAAATGGAGCTAGGAAGCAAGGAGAGACCCCAGGGAGACCCCATTCAACCAGGAACCAGCCAGGAGGACACAGACAAGACCCAGGGGAGGGAGAAGAAAAAGAGGAAGTGTTGTTTCAATGCAGAGGAGCATGAAATACTGGTGAGGGAGGTGATGGAGCATCAAAATCAACTCTTCATCACCTCTAAATAGCCAATTTGAAGGAGAGAGGCAATTTGGCAGCAGATTGTGGATAAGATCAAAAGTGTGGCAGAGGTCAGGAGAACTGTGACTGAGTGCAAGAAACGCTGGCATGACTGCAAGAGGAGGACAAAGGAGAAAATGGCACAGAACGGGAAGGCAACACTGCAAACTGGAGGTGTGAGTCCAGCACCGCAAGAGGACTTGGACGAGATGGAGGAGATGGTTGCAGCGGTCATCCAGGAGGTAATCGTCACAGGAGTACAAGGACAGGACAGCGCAGAATACCAGGAAACATCACAAATTCAGGGTATGTTGCATGGGAGAAATATATGCTTGAATGTCAAGTGCAAGAAGTGGGAGGCACATAGGACTCACACAATGCATATCAAAGGAGTGCAGAGGGACACAATACACATTAAGCAAGTTGCACCATGTCAACATAAGCTACACGTGTACCTATGCCTTAGTAGTGCCATGCACCATGACAAATACACAACCTAGACATATTTAGAACACCACGCCTAAATACCTATATTTACAAATGCAGCACATGTGCTGGATGGCATGTATAATCACTGTGCCACTGTTTGTGACATCACAATATCCCTTGCATTTAATCACATCAACACCACCAACACGACCAAGACCTCAGAGACCAGGTAGTCAGTCAGCCCATGGGGATTCCACATTGACAACAGTTGCCATTACCACCTGTGCTGTTGGAGAGGGGGGAAATACACAGTGGCAGTCAGGTGCCCCTTGGAGTGGTGCACATGAAATGAGAACTTGCTTCAGGCCCTGACCTAAGTAAAACTCCTGTTAAATGGCTATGTCCATAGACTCATTTACCATCAGGCACTGTCACATACTGAATGACGTTCACAGCACACATTTCATACCCATGCTGCCCATCCCTGGGTTCAACCCTGTGATTGTGTCAAATGAGCTGTTCTGTCACCATGCTGCACTCATGTATCATAGTGCAAGGAGGGCTGCATTGAGGGGGGGGGGGATAGGTGTTTAGTAAGGCAAACAACCTACACAGACAGGAGTTGAAACTGAAGTCTGCCAGATCCATGAGTGCCATGCAATGTAGCACACAGCTGGGGATGGCCTCCCAACGTGGGAGGGGTGCCCGTCGCACCATGACCCCCTGATGTTCAGGATGCTGGCGGTGGTGTACCCGGAGTTGGATGGGCGCTTGAGGACATCACAGCAGCAACAAGGGGATGAGTACACTCTCATTCTGCTGATTCAGCGCGCAGTGGAGGTGTCTGGGTGGGGGAGGTGGGCTGTGGGTTTCCCTAGGTTAGGGCGAGTGCGCTAGTTAAGTCCCCTTTTTCAGGCAGACCCTGTGGCACCCCAACCCACCTGGGTACAGTGCCAACTACACCTAGTCAGGCTCCTGTGACATCTATGTGTGCAGATATCGGCCATAGCCCTGTAGGCCATGTCCCAGGGATTGAATAGTGGACCCCAAGTGCGCGGCGTAGTGCAGGGGGCTTCTGTGTCTGTCGTGTCTGCCAACGGTAGTGGTAATGCATGCTCTCAACATGTCTTTCTTCTGTCTCCCCCCCCCCTTTTTGTGGTCTCCCTGTACATGTGTGCATTAGCATCATCAGGCAGAGGAGCAGTGGCACCGGAGCAGGAGGGAGCTGCATCCCACATGGCCCTGGAGGGCGACACTACGGAGTCTGATTTCACCAGTGGGACGAAGGGCAAAGGGAGCTCCACAGCGGGGACAGGAGCTGACACCAGTGATACGGACTCGTCCTCTGATGGGAGCTCCCTTGTGGTGGCGGCCCCATCTGTGCCCCCGCATCTACTGGTACAGCCACCACCCCCCCCACACCGCCCTCCCAGCAGCCCCTCAGCCTTTGCCCCGTGCCCGCTCACCCAGGAGGGTGGGCATCTCCTTCGCCCCAGGCACCTCAGCCCCTGCCCCAGTCACCCCTGCTGCCCTCAGTGAGGAGGCCATTGACCTCTTCAGGTCCCTCACTGTTGGGCAGTCTACCATTTTGAATGCCATCCAGGGTGTAGAGAGGCAGTTGCAACAAACCAATGCATTCCTGGAGGGCATTCATTCTGGTCAGGCAGCCCTTCAGCGAGCTTTTCAGACTCTGGCCTCCGCACTGATGGCAGCCATTGTCCCTGTCTCTAGCCTCCCCCCTCTAACTTCCTCCACCCAGACCCAATCCCCTGGACCTCAGCCTTCCCCAAGCACACCATCAGACCAGCATGCACACACCTCAACACAGGGGTACAGGTGGGAGTGTGGAGTCAGCTGCGACACCTTCCAAAGGTGGGGAAGGGGCACAAGAAACCCGGCAAGTCTGGGAAGATCAGCACGGCGGAGAAGACCGCCATCAGCCTCGCTGCCCAGGAGCCGGCCAGCAGCAGCCCCGCTGCCCCAGACAGGACCGCCACCAGCAGCCCCGCTGCCCCAGACAGGACCGCCAGCAGCAGCCCCGCTGCCCAGGAGGCGACCGCCAGCAGCCCCGCTGCCCCAGACAGGACCGCCAGCAGCAGCCCCGCTGCCCAGGAGGCGACCGCCAGCAGCCCCGCTGGCCCAGACAGGACCACCAGCATCAGCCCTGCTGCCCAGGAGACGACCGCCAGCAGCCCCGCTGCCCCAGACAGGACCGCCAGCATCAGCCCCGCTGCCCAGGAGGCGGCTGCCACAAGCACCGCAGGCCCATGAGCGCCAAAAGCACTGACGCTACTGAGGCCGCCACGAGCAGGATGAAGCACTCTGGGCACCAAGCCCCCTCCAGAACCAGTCGAGATTTACATCCACTACCTCTGTCCTTGGCAGGATGAAGCACTCTGGGCACAAAGCCCCCTCCAGAACCAGTGGAGATTTACATCCACTACCTCTGTCCTTGGCAGGATGAAGCACTCTGGGCAATCGTTCAGCTCATTTCCTTTTGTCTTTGCATTCTTCTGGGGGGTTTGGGGGGGTGTAACTGTAATGTAACAGGCTGTATTAGTGTGTGTGTTGTCATGGGTGGGGGTGGGGGTGGGGGTGTTGCGTGTGTGTGTCACTGTTTTTTCCCTCCCCTGTGTCGTAGGTGCAGTACTCACCGTGGTCTTCACTGCCGGCGTTTGTGCTCCTGGTAGAGGAGCAAGAAGATAAAGGCTGGTAAAATGTGGAGCTCTGGTTCCATGGCGTCCTGGTTCCTCGTGGGGTGTGGTAGGTTGTGATACTGTGGGCGGTACACTGTCTCCCGCCTGTCTGTTGACGGTGACCGCCGCGCTGTTTGTTTCTACCGCCGTGGCGGTCGGAGTGTTAAAGTGGCTGTCTTTGTTGGCGGTTTCCGCCACGGTCGTAATTCCATTTGTTTTTCCGCCGGCCTGTTGGCGGTCTTACCGCCGCTTTAGCACTGACCGCCAGGGTTGTAATGACCACCTTAATCTCTCCGTGCCTACTGCCTACCAAAAATGAATGTGTCCCTGTGTAACGTAACTGGTGCTCATGTAAAGTGATCCAATACTTTCGGGTCGAGTTTGTGCTATTTAAAACCGCTAAAAAAGGTTAAGATTGCAGTGATTTAGTAGTTCCCACTCCACCTTGATGCAGTCAGTGTAGAGCAACAGAAGCACTGGCTGATGCCAAGTTATACACAGAATAGAGTTTTCCTAATGCCCATTGTACCCTGATGCAGTGTGTAAAAGAAAACACAACACTCTTGATAGCCTAAAGAAGTTTAACTTGCCTTTTGCACAAAATAGCCAGCAAGCAGTAACAAAAATTAAGCAAGGTAGTTGTCGTTTCAGTGGATCAACAATTTATCCTTGATGAGTTAGAGCATATAATGCGAAGATCCATACAATTGAAATTTATTTTTATACAAGTATATCTTATTACAAATGAATGGAAGCAGGAACACAAGACAGACAGAGAAACTGCTAGATACCTAGGGCCAGATTGAAACTTTTTGACGCAAAACTGCGCTAATGCAGTTTTGTGTCAAAAAGGTTAGCGCTGACCAGCGCCATTTTTTAACGCCTCTCAGGAATCATATTTATACTATGACGCTGGGTGGTGCTAAAAATTGGTTGGAGTATTTTTTTCCGAAGTTAACCATTGCGCCTTGTCATAAGGCAAAATGACGTCAACGGAGGAAAAATGACTCTAATCCAAACAGAAATGCACCATTTTTGCAGGCAATAGCATCAAAAACAGATGCTAACAGAGAGACCAGTGCAAAGAAACCCCAAAATGGAGCTAGGAAGCAAGGAGAGACCCCAGGGAGACCCCATTCAACCAGGAACCAGCCAGGAGGACACAGACAAGACCCAGGGGAGGGAGAAGAAAAAGAGGAAGTGTTGTTTCAATGCAGAGGAGCATGAAATACTGGTGAGGGAGGTGATGGAGCATCAAAATCAACTCTTCATCACCTCTAAATAGCCAATTTGAAGGAGAGAGGCAATTTGGCAGCAGATTGTGGATAAGATCAACAGTGTGGCAGAGGTCAGGAGAACTGTGACTGAGTGCAAGAAACGCTGGCATGACTGCAAGAGGAGGACAAAGGAGAAAATGGCACAGAACGGGAAGGCAACACTGCAAACTGGAGGTGTGAGTCCAGCACCGCAAGAGGACTTGGACGAGATGGAGGAGATGGTTGCAGCGGTCATCCAGGAGGTAATCGTCACAGGAGTACAAGGACAGGACAGCGCAGAATACCAGGAAACATCACAAATTCAGGGTATGTTGCATGGGAGAAATATATGCTTGAATGTCAAGTGCAAGAAGTGGGAGGCACATAGGACTCACACAATGCATATCAAAGGAGTGCAGAGGGACACAATACACATTAAGCAAGTTGCACCATGTCAACATAAGCTACACGTGTACCTATGCCTTAGTAGTGCCATGCACCATGACAAATACACAACCTAGACATATTTAGAACACCACGCCTAAATACCTATATTTACAAATGCAGCACATGTGCTGGATGGCATGTATAATCACTGTGCCACTGTTTGTGACATCACAATATCCCTTGCATTTAATCACATCAACACCACCAACACGACCAAGACCTCAGAGACCAGGTAGTCAGTCAGCCCATGGGGATTCCACATTGACAACAGTTGCCATTACCACCTGTGCTGTTGGAGAGGGGGGAAATACACAGTGGCAGTCAGGTGCCCCTTGGAGTGGTGCACATGAAATGAGAACTTGCTTCAGGCCCTGACCTAAGTAAAACTCCTGTTAAATGGCTATGTCCATAGACTCATTTACCATCAGGCACTGTCACATACTGAATGACGTTCACAGCACACATTTCATACCCATGCTGCCCATCCCTGGGTTCAACCCTGTGATTGTGTCAAATGAGCTGTTCTGTCACCATGCTGCACTCATGTATCATAGTGCAAGGAGGGCTGCATTGAGGGGGGGGGGGATAGGTGTTTAGTAAGGCAAACAACCTACACAGACAGGAGTTGAAACTGAAGTCTGCCAGATCCATGAGTGCCATGCAATGTAGCACACAGCTGGGGATGGCCTCCCAACGTGGGAGGGGTGCCCGTCGCACCATGACCCCCTGATGTTCAGGATGCTGGCGGTGGTGTACCCGGAGTTGGATGGGCGCTTGAGGACATCACAGCAGCAACAAGGGGATGAGTACACTCTCATTCTGCTGATTCAGCGCGCAGTGGAGGTGTCTGGGTGGGGGAGGTGGGCTGTGGGTTTCCCTAGGTTAGGGCGAGTGCGCTAGTTAAGTCCCCTTTTTCAGGCAGACCCTGTGGCACCCCAACCCACCTGGGTACAGTGCCAACTACACCTAGTCAGGCTCCTGTGACATCTATGTGTGCAGATATCGGCCATAGCCCTGTAGGCCATGTCCCAGGGATTGAATAGTGGACCCCAAGTGCGCGGCGTAGTGCAGGGGGCTTCTGTGTCTGTCGTGTCTGCCAACGGTAGTGGTAATGCATGCTCTCAACATGTCTTTCTTCTGTCTCCCCCCCCCCCTTTTTGTGGTCTCCCTGTACATGTGTGCATTAGCATCATCAGGCAGAGGAGCAGTGGCACCGGAGCAGGAGGGAGCTGCATCCCACATGGCCCTGGAGGGCGACACTACGGAGTCTGATTTCACCAGTGGGACGAAGGGCAAAGGGAGCTCCACAGCGGTGACAGGAGCTGACACCAGTGATACGGACTCGTCCTCTGATGGGAGCTCCCTTGTGGTGGCGGCCCCATCTGTGCCCCCGCATCTACTGGTACAGCCACCACCCCCCCCACACCGCCCTCCCAGCAGCCCCTCAGCCTTTGCCCCGTGCCCGCTCACCCAGGAGGGTGGGCATCTCCTTCGCCCCAGGCACCTCAGCCCCTGCCCCAGTCACCCCTGCTGCCCTCAGTGAGGAGGCCATTGACCTCTTCAGGTCCCTCACTGTTGGGCAGTCTACCATTTTGAATGCCATCCAGGGTGTAGAGAGGCAGTTGCAACAAACCAATGCATTCCTGGAGGGCATTCATTCTGGTCAGGCAGCCCTTCAGCGAGCTTTTCAGACTCTGGCCTCCGCACTGATGGCAGCCATTGTCCCTGTCTCTAGCCTCCCCCCTCTAACTTCCTCCACCCAGACCCAATCCCCTGGACCTCAGCCTTCCCCAAGCACACCATCAGACCAGCATGCACACACCTCAACACAGGGGTACAGGTGGGAGTGTGGAGTCAGCTGCGACACCTTCCAAAGGTGGGGAAGGGGCACAAGAAACCCGGCAAGTCTGGGAAGATCAGCACGGCGGAGAAGACCGCCATCAGCCTCGCTGCCCAGGAGCCGGCCAGCAGCAGCCCCGCTGCCCCAGACAGGACCGCCACCAGCAGCCCCGCTGCCCCAGACAGGACCGCCAGCAGCAGCCCCGCTGCCCAGGAGGCGACCGCCAGCAGCCCCGCTGCCCCAGACAGGACCGCCAGCAGCAGCCCCGCTGCCCAGGAGGCGACCGCCAGCAGCCCCGCTGGCCCAGACAGGACCACCAGCATCAGCCCTGCTGCCCAGGAGACGACCGCCAGCAGCCCCGCTGCCCCAGACAGGACCGCCAGCATCAGCCCCGCTGCCCAGGAGGCGGCTGCCACAAGCACCGCAGGCCCATGAGCGCCAAAAGCACTGACGCTACTGAGGCCGCCACGAGCAGGATGAAGCACTCTGGGCACCAAGCCCCCTCCAGAACCAGTCGAGATTTACATCCACTACCTCTGTCCTTGGCAGGATGAAGCACTCTGGGCACAAAGCCCCCTCCAGAACCAGTGGAGATTTACATCCACTACCTCTGTCCTTGGCAGGATGAAGCACTCTGGGCAATCGTTCAGCTCATTTCCTTTTGTCTTTGCATTCTTCTGGGGGGTTTGGGGGGGTGTAACTGTAATGTAACAGGCTGTATTAGTGTGTGTGTTGTCATGGGTGGGGGTGGGGGTGGGGGTGTTGCGTGTGTGTGTCACTGTTTTTTCCCTCCCCTGTGTCGTAGGTGCAGTACTCACCGTGGTCTTCACTGCCGGCGTTTGTGCTCCTGGTAGAGGAGCAAGAAGATAAAGGCTGGTAAAATGTGGAGCTCTGGTTCCATGGCGTCCTGGTTCCTCGTGGGGTGTGGTAGGTTGTGATACTGTGGGCGGTACACTGTCTCCCGCCTGTCTGTTGACGGTGACCGCCGCGCTGTTTGTTTCTACCGCCGTGGCGGTCGGAGTGTTAAAGTGGCTGTCTTTGTTGGCGGTTTCCGCCACGGTCGTAATTCCATTTGTTTTTCCGCCGGCCTGTTGGCGGTCTTACCGCCGCTTTAGCACTGACCGCCAGGGTTGTAATGACCACCTTAATCTCTCCGTGCCTACTGCCTACCAAAAATGAATGTGTCCCTGTGTAACGTAACTGGTGCTCATGTAAAGTGATCCAATACTTTCGGGTCGAGTTTGTGCTATTTAAAACCGCTAAAAAAGGTTAAGATTGCAGTGATTTAGTAGTTCCCACTCCACCTTGATGCAGTCAGTGTAGAGCAACAGAAGCACTGGCTGATGCCAAGTTATACACAGAATAGAGTTTTCCTAATGCCCATTGTACCCTGATGCAGTGTGTAAAAGAAAACACAACACTCTTGATAGCCTAAAGAAGTTTAACTTGCCTTTTGCACAAAATATCCAGCAAGCAGTAACAAAAATTAAGCAAGGTAGTTGTCGTTTCAGTGGATCAACAATTTATCCTTGATGAGTTAGAGCATATAATGCGAAGATCCATACAATTGAAATTTATTTTTATACAAGTATATCTTATTACAAATGAATGGAAGCAGGAACACAAGACAGACAGAGAAACTGCTAGATACCTAGGGCCAGATTGAAACTTTTTGACGCAAAACTGCGCTAATGCAGTTTTGTGTCAAAAAGGTTAGCGCTGACCAGCGCCATTTTTTAACGCCTCTCAGGAATCATATTTATACTATGACGCTGGGTGGTGCTAAAAATTGGTTGGAGTATTTTTTTCCGAAGTTAACCATTGCGCCTTGTCATAAGGCAAAATGACGTCAACGGAGGAAAAATGACTCTAATCCAAACAGAAATGCACCATTTTTGCAGGCAATAGCATCAAAAACAGATGCTAACAGAGAGACCAGTGCAAAGAAACCCCAAAATGGAGCTAGGAAGCAAGGAGAGACCCCAGGGAGACCCCATTCAACCAGGAACCAGCCAGGAGGACACAGACAAGACCCAGGGGAGGGAGAAGAAAAAGAGGAAGTGTTGTTTCAATGCAGAGGAGCATGAAATACTGGTGAGGGAGGTGATGGAGCATCAAAATCAACTCTTCATCACCTCTAAATAGCCAATTTGAAGGAGAGAGGCAATTTGGCAGCAGATTGTGGATAAGATCAACAGTGTGGCAGAGGTCAGGAGAACTGTGACTGAGTGCAAGAAACGCTGGCATGACTGCAAGAGGAGGACAAAGGAGAAAATGGCACAGAACGGGAAGGCAACACTGCAAACTGGAGGTGTGAGTCCAGCACCGCAAGAGGACTTGGACGAGATGGAGGAGATGGTTGCAGCGGTCATCCAGGAGGTAATCGTCACAGGAGTACAAGGACAGGACAGCGCAGAATACCAGGAAACATCACAAATTCAGGGTATGTTGCATGGGAGAAATATATGCTTGAATGTCAAGTGCAAGAAGTGGGAGGCACATAGGACTCACACAATGCATATCAAAGGAGTGCAGAGGGACACAATACACATTAAGCAAGTTGCACCATGTCAACATAAGCTACACGTGTACCTATGCCTTAGTAGTGCCATGCACCATGACAAATACACAACCTAGACATATTTAGAACACCACGCCTAAATACCTATATTTACAAATGCAGCACATGTGCTGGATGGCATGTATAATCACTGTGCCACTGTTTGTGACATCACAATATCCCTTGCATTTAATCACATCAACACCACCAACACGACCAAGACCTCAGAGACCAGGTAGTCAGTCAGCCCATGGGGATTCCACATTGACAACAGTTGCCATTACCACCTGTGCTGTTGGAGAGGGGGGAAATACACAGTGGCAGTCAGGTGCCCCTTGGAGTGGTGCACATGAAATGAGAACTTGCTTCAGGCCCTGACCTAAGTAAAACTCCTGTTAAATGGCTATGTCCATAGACTCATTTACCATCAGGCACTGTCACATACTGAATGACGTTCACAGCACACATTTCATACCCATGCTGCCCATCCCTGGGTTCAACCCTGTGATTGTGTCAAATGAGCTGTTCTGTCACCATGCTGCACTCATGTATCATAGTGCAAGGAGGGCTGCATTGAGGGGGGGGGGGATAGGTGTTTAGTAAGGCAAACAACCTACACAGACAGGAGTTGAAACTGAAGTCTGCCAGATCCATGAGTGCCATGCAATGTTGCACACAGCTGGGGATGGCCTCCCAACGTGGGAGGGGTGCCCGTCGCACCATGACCCCCTGATGTTCAGGATGCTGGCGGTGGTGTACCCGGAGTTGGATGGGCGCTTGAGGACATCACAGCAGCAACAAGGGGATGAGTACACTCTCATTCTGCTGATTCAGCGCGCAGTGGAGGTGTCTGGGTGGGGGAGGTGGGCTGTGGGTTTCCCTAGGTTAGGGCGAGTGCGCTAGTTAAGTCCCCTTTTTCAGGCAGACCCTGTGGCACCCCAACCCACCTGGGTACAGTGCCAACTACACCTAGTCAGGCTCCTGTGACATCTATGTGTGCAGATATCGGCCATAGCCCTGTAGGCCATGTCCCAGGGATTGAATAGTGGACCCCAAGTGCGCGGCGTAGTGCAGGGGGCTTCTGTGTCTGTCGTGTCTGCCAACGGTAGTGGTAATGCATGCTCTCAACATGTCTTTCTTCTGTCTCCCCCCCCCCCTTTTTGTGGTCTCCCTGTACATGTGTGCATTAGCATCATCAGGCAGAGGAGCAGTGGCACCGGAGCAGGAGGGAGCTGCATCCCACATGGCCCTGGAGGGCGACACTACGGAGTCTGATTTCACCAGTGGGACGAAGGGCAAAGGGAGCTCCACAGCGGGGACAGGAGCTGACACCAGTGATACGGACTCGTCCTCTGATGGGAGCTCCCTTGTGGTGGCGGCCCCATCTGTGCCCCCGCATCTACTGGTACAGCCACCACCCCCCCCCCCACACCGCCCTCCCAGCAGCCCCTCAGCCTTTGCCCCGTGCCCGCTCACCCAGGAGGGTGGGCATCTCCTTCGCCCCAGGCACCTCAGCCCCTGCCCCAGTCACCCCTGCTGCCCTCAGTGAGGAGGCCATTGACCTCTTCAGGTCCCTCACTGTTGGGCAGTCTACCATTTTGAGTGCCATCCAGGGTGTAGAGAGGCAGTTGCAACAAACCAATGCATTCCTGGAGGGCATTCATTCTGGTCAGGCAGCCCTTCAGCGAGCTTTTCAGACTCTGGCCTCCGCACTGATGGCAGCCATTGTCCCTGTCTCTAGCCTCCCCCCTCTAACTTCCTCCACCCAGACCCAATCCCCTGGACCTCAGCCTTCCCCAAGCACACCATCAGACCAGCATGCACACACCTCAACACAGGGGTACAGGTGGGAGTGTGGAGTCAGCTGCGACACCTTCCAAAGGTGGGGAAGGGGCACAAGAAACCCGGCAAGTCTGGGAAGATCAGCACGGTGGAGAAGACCGCCATCAGCCTCGCTGCCCAGGAGCCGGCCAGCAGCAGCCCCGCTGCCCCAGACAGGACCGCCACCAGCAGCCCCGCTGCCCCAGACAGGACCGCCAGCAGCAGCCCCGCTGCCCAGGAGGCGACCGCCAGCAGCCCCGCTGCCCCAGACAGGACCGCCAGCAGCAGCCCCGCTGCCCAGGAGGCGACCGCCAGCAGCCCCGCTGGCCCAGACAGGACCACCAGCATCAGCCCTGCTGCCCAGGAGACGACCGCCAGCAGCCCCGCTGCCCCAGACAGGACCGCCAGCATCAGCCCCGCTGCCCAGGAGGCGGCTGCCACAAGCACCGCAGGCCCATGAGCGCCAAAAGCACTGACGCTACTGAGGCCGCCACAAGCAGGATGAAGCACTCTGGGCACCAAGCCCCCTCCAGAACCAGTCGAGATTTACATCCACTACCTCTGTCCTTGGCAGGATGAAGCACTCTGGGCACAAAGCCCCCTCCAGAACCAGTGGAGATTTACATCCACTACCTCTGTCCTTGGCAGGATGAAGCACTCTGGGCAATCGTTCAGCTCATTTCCTTTTGTCTTTGCATTCTTCTGGGGGGTTTGGGGGGGTGTAACTGTAATGTAACAGGCTGTATTAGTGTGTGTGTTGTCATGGGTGGGGGTGGGGGTGGGGGTGTTGCGTGTGTGTGTCACTGTTTTTTCCCTCCCCTGTGTCGTAGGTGCAGTACTCACTGTGGTCTTCACTGCCGGCGTTTGTGCTCCTGGTAGAGGAGCAAGAAGATAAAGGCTGGTAAAATGTGGAGCTCTGGTTCCATGGCGTCCTGGTTCCTCGTGGGGTGTGGTAGGTTGTGATACTGTGGGCGGTACACTGTCTCCCGCCTGTCTGTTGACGGTGACCGCCGCGCTGTTTGTTTCTACCGCCGTGGCGGTCGGAGTGTTAAAGTGGCTGTCTTTGTTGGCGGTTTCCGCCACGGTCGTAATTCCATTTGTTTTTCCGCCGGCCTGTTGGCGGTCTTACCGCCGCTTTAGCACTGACCGCCAGGGTTGTAATGACCACCTTAATCTCTCCGTGCCTACTGCCTACCAAAAATGAATGTGTCCCTGTGTAACGTAACTGGTGCTCATGTAAAGTGATCCAATACTTTCGGGTCGAGTTTGTGCTATTTAAAACCGCTAAAAAAGGTTAAGATTGCAGTGATTTAGTAGTTCCCACTCCACCTTGATGCAGTCAGTGTAGAGCAACAGAAGCACTGGCTGATGCCAAGTTATACACAGAATACAGTTTTCCTAATGCCCATTGTACCCTGATGCAGTGTGTAAAAGAAAACACAACACTCTTGATAGCCTAAAGAAGTTTAACTTGCCTTTTGCACAAAATAGCCAGCAAGCAGTAACAAAAATTAAGCAAGGTAGTTGTCGTTTCAGTGGATCAACAATTTATCCTTGATGAGATAGAGCATATAATGCGAAGATCCATACAATTGAAATTTATTTTTATACAAGTATATCTTATTACAAATGAATGGAAGCAGGAACACAAGACAGACAGAGAAACTGCTAGATACCTAGGGCCAGATTGAAACTTTTTGACGCAAAACTGCGCTAATGCAGTTTTGTGTCAAAAAGGTTAGCGCTGACCAGCGCCATTTTTTAACGCCTCTCAGGAATCATATTTATACTATGACGCTGGGTGGTGCTAAAAATTGGTTGGAGTATTTTTTTCCGAAGTTAACCATTGCGCCTTGTCATAAGGCAAAATGACGTCAACGGAGGAAAAATGACTCTAATCCAAACAGAAATGCACCATTTTTGCAGGCAATAGCATCAAAAACAGATGCTAACAGAGAGACCAGTGCAAAGAAACCCCAAAATGGAGCTAGGAAGCAAGGAGAGACCCCAGGGAGACCCCATTCAACCAGGAACCAGCCAGGAGGACACAGACAAGACCCAGGGGAGGGAGAAGAAAAAGAGGAAGTGTTGTTTCAATGCAGAGGAGCATGAAATACTGGTGAGGGAGGTGATGGAGCATCAAAATCAACTCTTCATCACCTCTAAATAGCCAATTTGAAGGAGAGAGGCAATTTGGCAGCAGATTGTGGATAAGATCAACAGTGTGGCAGAGGTCAGGAGAACTGTGACTGAGTGCAAGAAACGCTGGCATGACTGCAAGAGGAGGACAAAGGAGAAAATGGCACAGAACGGGAAGGCAACACTGCAAACTGGAGGTGTGAGTCCAGCACCGCAAGAGGACTTGGACGAGATGGAGGAGATGGTTGCAGCGGTCATCCAGGAGGTAATCGTCACAGGAGTACAAGGACAGGACAGCGCAGAATACCAGGAAACATCACAAATTCAGGGTATGTTGCATGGGAGAAATATATGCTTGAATGTCAAGTGCAAGAAGTGGGAGGCACATAGGACTCACACAATGCATATCAAAGGAGTGCAGAGGGACACAATACACATTAAGCAAGTTGCACCATGTCAACATAAGCTACACGTGTACCTATGCCTTAGTAGTGCCATGCACCATGACAAATACACAACCTAGACATATTTAGAACACCACGCCTAAATACCTATATTTACAAATGCAGCACATGTGCTGGATGGCATGTATAATCACTGTGCCACTGTTTGTGACATCACAATATCCCTTGCATTTAATCACATCAACACTACCAACACGACCAAGACCTCAGAGACCAGGTAGTCAGTCAGCCCATGGGGATTCCACATTGACAACAGTTGCCATTACCACCTGTGCTGTTGGAGAGGGGGGAAATACACAGTGGCAGTCAGGTGCCCCTTGGAGTGGTGCACATGAAATGAGAACTTGCTTCAGGCCCTGACCTAAGTAAAACTCCTGTTAAATGGCTATGTCCATAGACTCATTTACCATCAGGCACTGTCACATACTGAATGACGTTCACAGCACACATTTCATACCCATGCTGCCCATCCCTGGGTTCAACCCTGTGATTGTGTCAAATGAGCTGTTCTGTCACCATGCTGCACTCATGTATCATAGTGCAAGGAGGGCTGCATTGAGGGGGGGGGGGGGTAGGTGTTTAGTAAGGCAAACAACCTACACAGACAGGAGTTGAAACTGAAGTCTGCCAGATCCATGAGTGCCATGCAATGTAGCACACAAACACAAATAACAACATGAGGAGCAATCAATGGCAACAAGAGCACAGTGTTCCGGCAATGCCATCCCTGGGATGTGCAAGGTCTCAGCACAGCATGGGTGTATGTAAAACATGTAAGAGTGTGACAGGTGAAAATTGCCATGTGTGGTGCTGTGGCATGAGCACAGCAACATCCATTGCAAGGCCTCACCATGCAAATGGATGCAAAGGGAGGATAGAACATGAAAAGACGGCGTGAAGCCATTAAAAGTATAGGCAACACACTTAGAAGATATGATGCAGCCAATTGTGCCAACTGGGCTTCCATTCATATGACATGCAGGTGGGGCATAGGGCTGTAGGCTGCAGCTATGATGTACTGGAACAATCCTTTGGAACTAAGGGGCACATCATAGGCCCCTAGAGCCACAGGACCATCACTTTCAGGCAAATGGTCTCCCTCAGGGCAGACATGGCTGCCTACCACAGGGATGTTGCGGCTATACTTAAAAATCAGCATCTCCTCCTTCCTGCAGTGATGCCATATGTAGTGCCACAGATGGCAGCTACCGGGAATTGGGAGTCCACATCTCCAACCACTGAAGTGTGTGTGCCCCTCTACTTCCCCACTACCACCATCAAGGGTAGAGGAGGCACCACACACATCGGATGATGAAGATGTGGAACAGATCATCTTCACCCTTAGGAGTTCCCGGTAGCACCAGCCCATGCAATACGGGCAGTTTTTTCCTTTATCCTGTGCTTGACATCATCCAATGTTAGCACTGTTGCAGATATGCACTCTTCTTCAACACACTGTTGACCTTTCTGCTATGGACTGCAATTGTCTCTAACTTTTCAATTGGCAATTTGTGTTCCCCTGCACTGAAAGACACTTTACCCAAACATGTCCCATTACATGTCCCTCAACCCTGGACTTGTGTTGTGTCACAATTGGATGGATTTCACAAATGGGGTCACAGACCTGGACATTGTAAATATTGCGCTATTACACTTGTTATTAAACACCACCTACACAACGAGCCTGTTTTTATGTGTTGTGACGCATCTACTATGCCTAGGATTTGTGATGTGTGTAACACGTCTCAAGTCACAGAGTGTCAGTATAAGAGTGCATGAATATGCAGGCACATATCTATGCACATGGTACCTACAAGATGTACGTCGATGCTGGTCTCATCCCCTACAAGCAATTCACTGAGTATGTGAAACATGTTGAACACATGTATGCTACACCCACTACATACGGCAGGAATGGCTCTGAAACAGTTCTTGGGCATTATCGTTAGCTGGGAGTACCAGTAGAACACATTGGTGTGAAACAGAGGAACTCAACTGCATGTGTTATTGACACTGGTCAGTTTAGCAGGATAGGAATGAAATGTAGGCTGTTGTAAAATGTTCTACAGTGCCCTACATTCCGAAACAAAACCCATACAATGATAGCTGAATTACCACACCTATCTGTCCTATACATGGTCAACATAGTCACCTTGAGTGGTGGGTACACTGGATGGCAGATGCACAGGCAAGTAAATGTGTTGTAGCTGCCAATGTGACAGCTCAGTCATAAGAAGGTGATGAACATACCTACAACTAAACCCCTAATATTCACCAAAAACCTATAAGAAATGAGGAGGGAGGGGACAGAACTTGAGAAGAGTGACATCATGCCATTCAGAGGTTGGCCCTCTTGAGTTTCCTCTTTATGTACTTCAGTGTCTTTGTAGTCTTGGCCACCTCCTTCTCTATTGACTCCAACTTTTGGAGGACCTGGGTCACATCCCTTTGTAAGTCTCTGATGGCACTCATGTCCATGGCAGTAGGTGTGGTTGGCTTTGGGAAGGAAGTTGAGGGTGCAGCAGCTGGAGCAATAATGATGTTGGCAGCTGTGGCCCCCTGCACAGCTGTGGTGCTTGGTCCACCCTGTGTGGGCAGTGTGGTTCCCCTGTGGGTGAATGCCCGCCCCTCACCGGTGGATCGATTCGAGCGATAGAGGCATGCCATCCTCCTGAACAGATTCTACTGCCAATATGTGCTGATAGTGCTCTGCCCCCTTCTGAAAGGCAAGGAGTTCATCGCTATTCATGTTGCCAGCTGTTAATATGAGACAGGCAACCATCAGTGTCAGCATTGTGTGCAGTAAGTACAGATAATTAGTGTACTATCTACATCAATTTGCACATGCACTCCTACTCAAATTCTGGATAATACAATGGCCCTGATGGATGAAACAACAACGCTGCCTTGGCATCATTTCCTTGACACCATAGCCACCCACAACAAGATTAGGAAACAAACAAAATTAGATGTGCATTAATTTTGTACCATGTGTGGCAATGAAAAGGCAGCATCAACTTCACATTCATCAGGGCCACTATTCCTCATCATCTATGTAAAAGTTTCTAACATATATCACCAGTAACTTGTATCTGTTATTGGGAGTATGGGATGTCGTTGGTAACCATAAGGGGTCATTGTTAATAGGTACACATGCAAGCCTGATTAAAATGACTGTCACCTACACTGTGAGCATCACATCTACCTACAACTTTGTTGTTCCCAACCCCTGTGCCTCAGAGGGTATGGCCATGCAGACCATCATCTCAACTGTCCAGGTCATCCACCAAGGCATGCCCACTCATACATGGAGTCAGGGAGTGGACCACATGTTAGGTGATGACAACCAGGAAGCTGGTATCCATAGGTCTATCACATCAACATTCATGTGTTCAAGTGTAGACACCCATCAATACCTGATCAGCCAATACCATTCCTCACATACTCATATCAATGCCAAACGCAATGGGACTTGATCTGCATGCACGCCTTTTACATTCCAAATAGATGTCATATTAGTGGAGTACAATATAAGTCGCACCATGCTAGGGGGCAATTGCCCACCCAGTCCTACATGTACATTTACATTAAAATACAAGGATGCACCAATATGTCTACTAAATGGTGCTTCACTGTGCTGTGAGAATGACGGTGTGTCCCAGTGTCATTAGTTTCACAATGGTGCACATCTAAATCACATATGGGCCTACATGTGGCTTGTCATCACCTTGTCTACACAATGCTGGCCATTGACTTCCACAAGCCTCCCAAGAAATGACTCGCTTCATGTGCGTGGGGAACCACTTAGTTGTGACACAGTGTCACGATCCAGCCTACTTTGATATCTGATTATTTGACATCTCATCACTTCTAGAATTGGGTGCAACACACATGACCCATTCACATAAAACACTTAGGCCTTGATTTATATTTTTGGGGGCAAAACTGCACTTTTTTACAAAAAAGGTTTAGCACCGGCTTGCATCATTTCCGTGCACCAGCTGGGCACCATATTTATGGAATGGTGCAAGCTGGTGCAAAGGGTAGACTAATGTAAAAAAGAAATGTTAGTCGGGTGAGGCTGGCGGTATGGAAGAAGGGGGTTTTGCACCAAAAAATGATGTTAGGCGGGTTGGAGTAAAACAGATGACTCTAACCTGCCTAGCGTCATTTTCTGACCCAAAACCATGCATAACACGTTACTTCTGTCTTGGAAAAGACAGAAGTCATGCCCACCACCCCAACGGCCAGCACAAGGGACCAGGGTCCCCTGGACATGGCCATTGCACCCTGTACCATGTATGGGGGGCCATTTCAGGGCCCCCTATGGCACTTTAAAAAATAAAATACTTACCTGTACTTTCCTGGGATGGGGTTTCCCCATCCTCTGCTGTCGCTCTGGTGTGGGTGGGGGTGTCCCTGGGGATGGCACCTGTGGGCTTATTCCATGGTGTTCCACCATGGAAATGGGCCCACAGGTCCCCTAATGCCTTCCCTGACCCAGGCGTTAAAAAATGGGGCAAAGCAAGCTTTGCACCATTTTGTGACCCCTCTCCTCCCTCCCCTACACACTTTTGGCATGGGAGTATAAATATGGCGTTAAGGCCATAGAGTCATTTTTTGAACGGGAATGCCTAGGTTGCATCTTATTAAGGCAACGTATGTTTCCGCCTCCAAAAGATTACTTTAACTCAATAAATTTGGTGCTAGACGGGTCTAGCGCCAAAGTATAAATATGGAGTTAGTTTTGTACCAAATTAGAGTTAAAAAAAATGATGCTAATTCGGTGCAAATATGCCCCTAACTGGCTACATCTGGGTCTCCAAATCTTGCCACTTCGCCTATGGTGTAGGGGGCAGGTCCACCTGAAATATATGGATGGAAAAGCATGGTATCATATCACTATCACTACTAGTGGACAACATATTGCAGTGTGTACTATTTCTGAGGAGTGAGCTAATTAGCCAGGTTGTGGACAGTGCAACAGACACACCACTGCAAACTCACAATGAGACTGACACTCTGAGTGAGAGCCACACATCTGCACTCTTAAACTGGGATGAGACTCATATGTGCTACACCCTGCACAACCAGATGTGGCCAATCTGTAGAAGATGGAACTCCATGGAATGAGGGGGAGTTGGGTGACAGATATATGACACTACCCTGGTTCTCTGCAAGACAACTGACTCAGGTAATCTGACTTGTCCTGCAAGGCACACAGAGGCACGTTGTGGAGGACAAGCAGCTCAATTTGTAGTCTGCAATTTTCATACATTGAATAATCTATGACTGATGTGTCACAGTTGGCTGATGCTATCAAATTCCCCATTGCCAGTGCCCCCTAAGGCGGGTAGGTACCTCTGTAAACTTTATGGCAGGGATGATGTATGTGAAATTCTAACATTGTTGCACCAGACATGGATTGGCCTACTTTGTATTCACAATCCACTTACATATGTTATGCTGGCGGTGTCTTGGCCTATCATACATGACACAATGCTGGGGCACAGATGTTGCCATGGCCCCTGAAATGTGTGACTTAGTTATGGTTGTGCATGTCTCACCTAACATCTGACTTGCATTGGTAAAATTGTACGATATGTGAACCCCATGTCTATATTGGCACAGTGACTTCATTCTGGTTGCATGCAACCTGTCCACAAGCATTGCATGCAGCACGCCAACACATCTGCTACTGTAATTCAAATGTGGTGTACAGTAAATAGTTTGCCAATAGGGGACTCACCAACAAGGCCACCGATCACCACCCCAAGATGGTCCAGAAGATCCTGCTCCCTGGCCACCAGATCAGCCCAGCGATGCTTGAGCTGGTGGTCATTGCAGTTGCTATGGTACACCCTCTTCAGATGGTAGAGCACATTGCCCCACCGCAGCCGCCTCACCTCCATCCGGTATACCTGTATGACACGGCCACCCATCTCCAACATTAATGGGAGGTACTGGGATCCCAGCCACACAAA
This sequence comes from Pleurodeles waltl, assembly GCF_031143425.1. Taxonomy (NCBI): domain Eukaryota; kingdom Metazoa; phylum Chordata; class Amphibia; order Caudata; family Salamandridae; genus Pleurodeles; species Pleurodeles waltl. Next base: position 1,170,651,001 of record NC_090445.1, on the reverse strand, counting down.
GCCTCCAGATCCTCCTCCCCCATTCTGGTCTGCCTCCCCCTGCCAGACATTGCACTGGGGTACAGGTTGAAAATGAGAAATAAAGTAGTCATGAACAGAAGTAAGTAAAGGAAACTTAACAACCAAAAAATTACAATTCCAACTAACCTACCAATACAACTAACCCAGACAGACACCCCACAGCACAGGTAGAAGGAAAATGACAAAAAACAGACACTGGGACAAATAACAATCAAATACAATACACAACAAGATACAAAACAGAGCAATAAGACACCACCAACTCCAAGACACAACCACACAGTCAAAAGAGGCACAGACTGTAAAGAGAAAGTGAAAGTACACCCACTGTACCATGCCTGTAAACAGGCTATCCTATTGCACCACTTCCTGTCCCCTTGCGTCACGTTTTCTGTCATGCGTGTATTTTTTTTACGCATATGATATTTGCGTAAGTATTTCTGATACATGACTTACGTTTGTCTTTTTATATTGTGGCATTACCTTTATGAGTTGATTTAACAGTATATCAGCTTTGAGATGAGTGCAAAAGGTGGATATCACGCTAAGGGCCCATGGGTCATATACTTTGCATTTGCGGATGTTTTCGACACATTTGCCTCATTTTTTTTACTCTATTCCTAATTGTGTGATTTTGTCCATTGTTAATGGATGCACCCTGTATCAACATACAAATTGAATGGGCTGGGCTGCAGTATGGCATTTTGTGTATGGCCACATGTGGTAGTCCATGGAACAATGTGATTTGGGTGTGATTGGTCTGTTACACCAATGTGTGTGTTACAGAATCAACAGTTTGCAAATGTATACATGTCATGCATATGTACGTATGTGTGACAACAGTGCATCCACATATGTAAGGCAGTCAGTATTATGCAAGAGTCATGGTATGTGATTGTGAATTGTGTTCACTTATTTACTGTGTGTAGTTGAGTTAAAGAGCATCACATTTCAGACGACATACACAGCTCGGGCATTTTTGATGATGGCTAATGAATGCTATCTGGCAAATGTTACCCAACTGTCTCCATACGTTGGTCTTGAGTATGTGGATGACTTGTGTGTGGACTACACATATGTCTGACATGTGTACATATGTAGTACATACTGTGATTGACACACTCTGTCCAATTCCAACCATATCATCTATTGAACACAATAGACAATTGAAAATCATTACATTTTGCATAGTCATAATTATATTTTTTGTGGTGATCTGCAGCCCTAGCTGCATATGTTCTCATCCATTCTGATGTGCATTCCACAGATGTGTCTGTCCAAAGTGTGAAGTCATGTGTACTCTGTGACAGGATTGGGCTCCATGGCAGTGACTGGAATGGTTTCCATGGACGAACTGCGCAGGCTCCATTTCTCCCACTGCTTGTCATACCTGGGCTAATCATGTTGACCATTGTCACCAATGATGTTCCCCCCTTGTCACACATGCTCCATGCAGCCATTGCAACTCTCACACTGGTCTGTTCAAACATTAGTCTCACCATTTGTTTGACATCCACTGCCTCATGGGTGGGACCCTTGTTTACCTCCTGTTTGGACATGTTATAGTTGTGTGTGATGAGCTGTTGTTGTACAAGTTGGCAACGTGGATGTAATGTTGTGGTCCATAGATTGTGTCCTTCAGTTGTCACATTCAAATGATGAGGCTAATTGTGATGGTAGCAGTTCATTCTTACGCTTCACATGTGATGTTACTACAGTACTGTTCAGATTAGTGTTTGCGATATGCTCCCTGACGGTTGACTCACTATCTTGAGGTATATGTTTTAGAGAATGAAGACATCAAAGCCAGATTGTGTGAATAAGTGAGGTTTTTATTGACAAAATCTAGAAAGTGAGTTAAGTGATTAGTGAGTGAGGACATTTTCAACAATATATAGTCTGCTGCGTATCCCGGCAGCTGTGTTGTGCTGTTCCCCCTCATTTTCTTCTCCGCCATCCTCCTCCTTTTCCTCAGGCAGGTCATCAACCTGATCATATAAGGGGACGTTCATCCGCATGCATATGTTGTGCAGGATGGCACATGTCAAGATTAACTTGAAGATGATATGTGGGGCACATAGGAGGCTGCCTCCTGTGATGTCCAGGCACCCGGATCTGGACTTCAGGATGCCAGATATCCTTTCCACAATAGTCTGTGTCCTCCGATGTCCCTCACTATATGCACTCTCTGCTGCTGTGCTTGGGTTCGGAAGTGGGGTCATTATCCGTGGCTGTATGCCATAACCCTGATCCGCTGCAAAAGACTGAAGGAGTAAGTTGTTGTTAGGGCTTACAACAGGTATGTCAAGGAGCATGGCAGTTGATATTTAGAGCTGGTTGTGGCTAATATGTATTTGTGGTATGGTGTGAGTTCCAAACCTTGTGTGATGTTTCCTCAGCACTAGGTTGTTGGACATGACTGTAGGAGGCTGGCCTGGTTTGTAGTGGGTACCTAAGGTACTTGCATCTTATACCAGTTCCAGTTAGCCCTTATTATTGAAATGTGTTCTAGCTGCTTAGGCTGTCTAAAGGTAGCTGTAGCATAGAAGCTTAGGCTGAACTAGGAGACCTGCAAAGCTCCTGCAATGCCACTATAGTTACACAGTACTTATTCACAATAAGAGACAATACTCAGTGTTACAAATATAAAGGTACTTTATTTTAGTGACACAAGGTCAAAAAATCTTAGAGACAATACTCCTTATGGAGGTAAGTATTATACACAATATATACACTAGTAAGCAAAATCAGGTAAGTAAACAGTCATAGGATATTGCAAACAGTAGAACATACAGTAGGATACAATGGGCCTAGGGCCAACACAAACCATATACTAAGAAAGTGGAATGCGAATCACAAATTCCCCCTAGGCAAGTGTAGTGTGTAAAGGGGTGCTGGGAGTGTAAGAAAACACCAAAGGTAAGTAATGTACCCCACCCCAGAGCCCAGGAAAGTAGGAGTAAAGTACTGCAAGTTTTCTTTGGACACACTTCAAGTCGTGATAAGAGATTTTGTAAGAACCAAGCAAGACTGCAATCAACCGGTGGATTCCTGGACCTGAAGACCTGTGAAGAGAGGAGACCAAGTCCAGAAGTTGCAGAAGATTCCAGGAAGGACAGGATCCCCTGCCAACCTAGAAGATGGTGCAAAAGTGGATTCTCCGTTAAGAAGATGAGTACAGAAGAGTACCAAAGAAGATGGCTGCGGGATCCTGCATAGTGCAGGAGTTGTCCCACATCAGGTTGTTGGATGCAGGCTGTTTGCGTCGCTGGATTCCGCCAACACGCCATGGTTCATGCAAGTTCACGGTTTGCGTCAAAATGGAGCTGCCTGTACCCAGGGGGTACCTGGGGGTCTCAATTCAGACTGAGGAGACAGAGGGGGCTCTCAGCACTGTTGAGAGCCCATAGAAGACCAGGCAGCACCCACGGGAGTCCCAGGACACAGGGACAAAGAAGATGCAAAGTGCTGTCATTGCAGCACAACAAAGGAAGGTCCCACGCCGCCGGAGAACAACTCAGCAAGTTCTGCGTTGCAGGATGGAGTGCTGGGGACCTGGGCTACATTGTGCATGAAGGATTCTTGGAAGAAGTGCACAGAAGCCCAAGGAGCTGGAGATGACGTGGTGCACAGGGGTACTGTCGGAGCACGGGGAGGCAAGCTCTTACCTCCACCAAATTTGGACAGCTGGACCTTAGGACAGTCTGTGTCACGTTGGTCCAACACGTGTGTTCCAGGGAGCACACGATTTCAGGAGAGGAGTCCCAGAGTACCGGTCTTCGTCACTGAAGGGTGCCTGCAGGAGCAGGGACATGACTCAGTCACTCCATGGGAGCTTTATTTTGTTCTTCTGGTGCAGGATGAAGACAGGCAGTCCTCATAGTGTGCACACCTTGGAAACTGTTGCAAATGCTGGCTAGAGCTGAAGTTGCAGGTCATAGGAGTCATCCTGGATACTTTGTTGCAGTTACAGCGGTTCCTAAGCAGTCTTTGGTTTATCGGTCGGTCAGAAGCTGAAGCAGGGGATGCAGAGGATTCCTGGAGGAGTCTTGCAAGCTGACTCTGAGGAAACACCCAGAGGAGAGACCCTAAATAGCCGTGAGAGGGGGATTGGCTACCCACCCAGGTATGCACCTATCAGAAGGGGTCTCTGACGTCACCTGCTGGCACTGGTCACCTAGAGGTCACCAGCGTGTCCCCACACCTTGGAATCTAAGATGGCTAATGCCAAGGACATACTGGAGGAGCTCTGGGCACCACGCCTGGGTTGGTGATGGAAAGGGGAGTGGTCACTCCCCTTACCTTTGTCCAGTTTCACGCCAGAGCAGAGACTGGGGTCCCTGAACCAGTGTAGACTGGCTTATGCAAGGAGGGCATGATCTGTGCCCTTCAAGGCATTTCCAGAGGCTCAGGGAGGCTACCTCTCCCAGGCCTGTAACACCTATTTCCAAAGGGAAAGGGTGTAACACCCTCCTCCCAAAGGAAATGCATTGTTCTGCCTTCCTGGGATTGAGCTGCTCAGTCCCCAGGAGGGCAGAAACCTGTCCGTGAGGTGGCATCAGCTGGGGCTGCTGTGGAAACCTCAGAGAGCTGGTTTGGCAGTCCTGGGGACCCATGGTGGAGCCCCCAGGATGCATGGGATTGCCCCCCTCCCAATACCAGTTTGGAATGGGGCCAATTCCATGATTTTAGAATCCTCACATGGCCATGTTCGGAGTTAATATTGTGAAGCTACATATATGTGTTGACATATATGTAGTGCACGCGTGCAGTGGTATCCCCACACTCACGAGGTCCAGGGAATTGGCCCTGGACAGCATGGGGGCACATTTGCTAGTGCAAGGGTGCCACACACTTAGTAACTTTGCACCTACCCTTCAGTAAATGAAGGTTAGACATATAGGTGACTTATAAGTTACGTAAGTGCAGTGAAAATGGTTGTGAAATAGTGTGGGCACTATTTCACTCAGGCTGCAGTGGCAGTCCTGAAGAAAGGTTTGTCTGGGCTCCTTATTGGTGGCAAAAGAAATGCTGCAGCCCATAAGGATCTCCTGGAACCCCAATGCCCTGGGAACCTAGGTACCATATACCAGGGACTTATAAGGGGGGTCCAGTGTGCCAATTGGAATTGGAATTGGAATAAGAAGTCACTAAACCATAGTGACACATTTGGTAAGTAGCGAGAGCATAAGCACTGGAGTTCTGGTTAGCAGAACTTCAGTGACACAGTTAAGCATACTAACAACACACACATAGGCCACAAACTATGAGCACTGGGGTCCTGGCTAGCAGGATCCCAGTGAGACAGGCAAAACACACTTACAAATAGGATTTTAACTATGAGCACTAGGGTCCTGGCTAGCAGGGTCCCAGTGAGACAGTAAACACTCACTGACAAACAGGCCGAACATGGGTGTAACCATCCTAGAAAGTGGCTACTTTCTCACAATGATAATATTGTGTTTGGCTCGAGGACCTGGAACATATGATTTGGATTCCACACTGATGGTCATTATGTACGTACCATGCATTGTGTAGCGCACCTTTGTATCAGTGTGCTATCACTATAGGGCACATAACACATCTTTACAACACACTGGGGTTAGATGTGGTGGCAACATGGTAGCACTACAGAGCTTGGACATCCCATCCCTTTCAAAATGTGTCATTGCAGATGATCTGTGACACTTAGGGCCTTTGAAATTGGTATGTGAGAATGCACAGCATGTCTCCAAAATTGGGTGCACTGTCCTGCAACATTTCGAGTATGCAAGAATGCCTCATGTGTGACATGTTACTTGCCAACCCTTTGTTGTCTCCTGAGCCAGTTGCTCATGTGCAGCAATGACACTACCTACCCTGCACCAGGGTACTTGGCCAGCTGCCTTGTGGAGGTGGATGTATCTGTGCAGGACGGTACACCGCCCTGCACAAATGCATTTTTTATGGCTAATTGTCTCTTTCTGTGTGTGCAGCAGTATCCTGCATGCACTGGTGCAACAACCATCTGAGTTTCTAGCACAGTCTACTTCCTATTTTGCAACCTGCATACAGCACCCCTGGGGTGGTGTTTGTTGTTGGCACTTCCACAGGTTTTAGGTGACAGCTACATCTGAGTCACCATCATCATGCTATTTATCCTGTGGTAAAAGACCTCTAGCGAGAAACTTTGCACACCCTTTCCACACTGCATACAGCATGGGAAGGTGGCCAATTTACAATGTGGTTTCAAGTCATTATGAAAAGGTCATCTGCCAAGTTGTACATATAGTGCAGGCCATGACAATGAAACTGTGGGCTATTACATAGGTCCCTTGGTGTTCCTGAGTGGCAGCTAATGCTTGTGGCAGCCATGAGGTGTCCAAGGATGTGTATCCCATTGTCACAGGATGATCAACATAACTACCACTGTCTCTCCTATCTTCTAAAACATGTATGTGCATTTATACTGTCGACACATGCACAGGGCAGACTATGGGATGGAGCTCAGCTACTTAGCAAATGTGTCCCTTGGCACAGTGCATGTGAGGTCAGTGGTGTCCTGTTTTCTCCTACTAGGTCCCACTATGACATCCATTATCTGCAATGTCTGACAGTGACTCTGCCCCCTGTTAGCCATTTATTTTATCTGGTACAGACATGATGGTGTTGTGAGTCAGTGAGTGTTGCATGTGAGGTTGCACTACAGTAGGTGTGGTACCACTTCTCACACATCTGGCACAGGGTATGTAATGGGCATTGATCTTGTATTCCTATGTGTGTGAGCCAATGCGTCAGGCAGATGTCTCTGCACACTAAGGTAAGTTAGGTATGTTTTGATGAGATGCAGTTGATATAGACACAAGTTGTGTGGTGTATGATATTTGTTCTGGCAGTGATTTGCACAGCATGACTTAAGGCATCTGTGCCTATTTGGAAATTACATGACAATGGGCATGGTGTATGCCATTGACATGTCTGTGCTATTCTTTGGTGTAGTGTGTGTGATGTGTACGTAGGAGGCAACCTGAGGGCACTTGCAGTGGTCTGTGTAGTTCTGTTAGCAAAGGGTAGATGTCTGCACCTGTCCTTCCCGTGGTGTGTGTGTCAAGTTGTGGGCATGTTACATACATGTGGGTGTATGTATTAGTGTTGTGCACTGATTGTGCTGTACTGCAGCATGGTGCATATGTGTTATCACGTGAACATGTGTGTTACCCTGGCCATATGTTACTGTAGTGGTGTTTGTCTTGTGTGTCCAAGATGGTCTGTGTGCTGTGTGTACATTGCAAGATTTATTGACTTACCCACAAGTAGGCCATTTACAAAATGTCCATCCTGCAATTGTTCATTGATCCTGCTGTGCAGGAATATGTAGGCACCATGGACACTCCCAGGATAATTGGCCAAAATATTTATGAATAGCCCCCGATGGTCCAATTTGCCATGCACATTAATAGAATGTGTGTGATTGCGATTCCGGTATAAGTGCTTTGTTGCTGCAGGTGGTATGAGCTGGACATGGGTGCAGTCAATTGCACCAAGCACATGCGGAAAGCCATGGATTTGATAGTACCCCTTTTTGTTCTCCTGCTGCTTTTTCTGGGTGTTGGGGAAGCTGATGTGTCTCGGTGTCAGGGAGATGATAGCGTCTAACACTTTTGCAGGTATGCAGAGAACAACGGCTGTGAGACACCAGCAACCAGTGCACCCATTGTTTGGAAGGAACCACTTGCCAGCATATGCAGTAGAGCAAGCAGCTTTGTCATGGGTGGAGTCTGCAGGCTGGCTGCAATTTGTTGCTCAATGTGGTGCAGCAGGTGTAGTATGGCTTGCCGGTTCAGTCTGTAGGTCCTAATAATGTCCAGGTCCCTAAGGCTAAGGAAGGTTATCCTAGTTCTGAAGACCCTCTCCTGCCTTCTGTGTTACCTTTGTGGGCCGCATTGTCATGGTGGTGAGTGCTGGAGTTGTTCTGTCCCCTGTGCCGCCCAGCAAGCTGGATCATGATCACATCCATCTTCTCCTGTGGGTTGTAATAGTGCTTCTGTGTGTTATCCTTAAGTAGTGGTGTGCTTGCCCCTGACCCAGGTGTTAAGTTTTGATGTTAAGTTTTGATGCAAATCAGTGTTAACGTCATTTTTTGGGCCCGCCTCCCATCCGTGCATCATTTTTGCCCAGTTGGCTAGGGTGTTTAAGTCATTTTTTGGACGGGAACGCCTACCTTACATCTCATTGAGGCAAAGGAGGTTTCATGCATCCGAAAAATTATGTTAACGCCAATATTCTGACGCTAGACGCGTCTAGTGTCAAAATATAGATATGGCATTGAGTTTGCGCTGAATTAGCATTAAAAAAATGACGCTAATTCAGCGCAGAGTACAAAAATGCCCCCCAGTAATAAGTAGGTGCCAAAGATCTTCTTGGGAGTAGGAGTGTGAGGAGACCTTGTGTGAGAGATACACTTAACTCTTACACTGCTGAATCCATTGTTTTCTAAAATCCCTGCTTCCTTGTGCCAATTTAAGAACGTGCCTACGCTTTGCAAGTACCGTTCAGCAGAAATGTTTAGGGACATTAAATAACAACACGATAATCAATTTAAACGGCCTGTTTATGTGCAGCAGTTGCATGGTTTTAGTGGTCTTTAAACGAGGGAAATTCCAAAATCTCAAATGATTCATAAAATGTGGCTAGGGAGGTTAAAGCATAAAAGAGCATTGGCTTTTTCGTAGTAAACATATGTGTTGTGTAAATGTATGTTCTCAAATGTAAAGCTGTACAATATTTGGCTTACAAAGCGTGATGTACTCTTTATTTTAATAGTAGCTGAGCTGAGCATCAGATGGGCTGAACATCTACATCTGCAAAGTGCGGCTCTGCAGGCGGCCCATAGCCCAAGTCCTCCGGTCATGCAGAGACTCCTGCCCCTACTCCTGTCAGCAGCAAGCACGTGCGCCTTATTAGGCCCTTCAACAGGCACTGGAGGTGGCCTGAGGAGAGGTGTGCAAGAGTTCAGACCCCCTGACATCAGCACACGTGGCTACTGAGAGATGTGTGAAGGGGGGATGTCTGAGCGAGGAGGCGTACATAAAACTACATATCAGGGGTCCAGAGACCCTACATACTGCACTTGCTTCGTTATCAGAACATTTCAAGGTGTTGAAAAGAAGTACATTGAGTGTAGTATGAAGTACATTCCTCCTTATTTTTGGTATACAGCATACAACTAATTTTGAGTCTTTGTTTCTGCAGTTTTGACTTCCTTCCCTGTAGATGAGAAAATGTGCCCACAGATGCTTTTCTGTAGATTGTGCCCGTCTCCTGTAAAGACCCACAAAGGTCTGAAGTAGAGGTGCATCTTGCACTGATCCTCTCCATAACAACAACCTCCACCAATACTACTGCAGCACGCTCAATCTGTTAATGGATTCCATGACAATGTATACACCCCCAAAAGGCTTGCAAAACATTAAATACCCTTGGTGACTGAATTAATTTACTTTGGTGGCGCAGTGTAAGGCTGAAAAGAGCCCTGCCTGGCATACGGTTAGAGAGGTACGGACCAGTAAGTTCTCCACCTTCTCCACACATGAAAGTGTATCTGCCTTCTTGCTAAAGTTTTGCTCTTACATTCAGGCGCTCATTACGAGTGTCCTGTAATAATATCTGTTATTTCCCGGCCCCAGAACTACCACTATGTGTTGTCTTGGTAATTTTGAAGGTGATGAAATAAGTGCAATTATGGGGTTTTCGGGAATAACATGTGGAAAAATACTTAGGGGCATATTTATACTAGTTTTGTGCTGAATTTGCGTCATTTTTTTTACGCAAATTCAGTGCAAAACTAAATCCATATTTATACTTTGCGCTAGACTTGTCTAGCGCCAAATTTATGGAGTTAAAGTAATTTTTGGGACGTGGAAACCTACCTGCGTCAATGAGATGCAAAGTAGGCGTTCCAGTGCTAAAAATGACTCTATGGCCTTAGCACTATATTTATCCCCCCATGCTAAAATCAGGCACGGAGGAGGAGGGGTCAAATAATGGTGCAAGGGGTCAGGGCAGGCGTTAGGGGACCTGTGGGCCTCTTTCCATGGTGGAACACGATGGAATAAGCCCACAGGTGCCTTCCCCAGGGACACCCCCACCCACACCAGAGGGACAGCGCCATTCCATAAATATTGAGTCCGGCTGGTGCTCAGAAATGGTGCAAGCCAGTGCTAAACTTTTTACAAACTAGGGCCCTGATTAATAACTTTTGGTGCACAACTGCACTAACTCAGTTTTGCACCAAAAATTTAGCACCGGCTTGCACAATTTCTGTGCACCAGCCGGGCACCATATTTATGGAATGGTGCAAGCTGGTGCAAAGGGTAGGCTAGCGTTAATAGAAATGACATTAGTCGGGTGGAGCTGGTAGTATGGAAGAAAGAGGTTTTGCACCAAAAAATTACGTTAAGCAGATTAGAGTAAAAAAATAAAAAAATGACTCTAACCTGCTTAGAGTAATTTTCTGACGCATAACTATCCATACCACATGACCCCTGTCTTAGAAAAGACAGGAGTCATGCCCACCACCCCAGTGGCAAGCACAGGGGACCATCCTCGCTGTCCCTCTGGTGTGGGTGTCCCTGGGGCCTGGGGAGGGCACCTATGTGCTTATTCCATGGTGTTCCACCATGGAAATAGGCCCACAGGTCCCCTAACGCCTGCCCAGAACCAGGCGTTAAATAATGAGGCAAAGCAAACTTTGCACCATTATTTGACCCCTCTTCCCCCTCCGTGCCTGATTTGAGCATGGGGGGATAAATATGGCGCTAAGGCCATAGAGTCATTTTTTGCACAGGAATGCCTACCTTGCATCTCATTAACGCAAGGTAGGTTTCCATGTCCAAAAAATTACTTTAACACCATAAATTTGGTGCTAGACAGGTCTAGCACCAAAGTATAAATATGGAGTTAGTTTTGCACCGAATTTGCATTAAAAAAATAACGCAAATTCGGGGCAAAACAAGTATAAATATGCCCCTAGGTTTGCATCACAAAATGGACACAAACCTGCACAAAACATTTTTTGTTCGATTAACTTTCCAGCGCAAAACTTGTTTTACAGTAGAAAGTTGCCTAAATTATGGGGAAATTGTGCTTTTGCACTGCTTTGCATTACTCTGTGTCAGAGGGGTGTTATATGTGTGGTACATGGGTGTTCCTGTGCTACCACCCACGTTCTCAGATGTAAAACCCTATCTACTAACAATAGTAGACAGGGTTTTGCTAAAAAAAAAATAGCACCACTTAGAAGCAGGCATTGAAGGGAGAAATACTTTTATTTTCCATTTCTTTTCCGACTTTGCATGTATGCTGTATTGTACAGCACACATACAAAGTGGAAAAAGTTTTATAGTTTGTCTAGGAATAATATTTGTTTCCAGTACAAAACACATGCTAGACTAAGAAGGCCTTTTAGTATAGTACAGCACATATGCAAAATCAGAAAATCAGGGAGAAATAAAAACATTTCTCCCTTTTACGCTTGCTTTTTAAAGGTTTTCATTTTTGGTGCTAAACCATTTCTTCTGATGTTTCCGAATAGGGTTTAGGGTCAAAAGGATGGGTGGAAACATGGGTATGCCCATGTATTACCCATATAACGCCCCCTTGATGCAAAGTAACACAAAGCAGCGATTTGTGCTGCTTTGCGTTGCTTTGCGTTACTTTGCCACACAAACCAACGCAAATACCTATTTGCATTGGTTTGTGAATGCCCAAAAAAGTAACGCTAAACCAACACTAACGCTTTTAGAATCTGGGCTTATGGAGCAGAAACTGCGGGGCTGGGGTATTCTCGCAAAACTTGTAAACCCTAAGTGCCTGATTTAAGAAAAGTGGCGCTGCACCCAGTGTAACACCACTTTTCTTGCGCCCCTTAGCGCCCCCTTAATGCCACCATGTGTGCGCCATATCTAATATACAGTGCACCATGGCGGTAATTAGGGGAACAAGCGTCAACATTGTTGGTTCTAGTTTAGAGCTTTGCAGGATTAGTGTCAAAAATGTTGACGCTAATCCTGCAAACACCATTGGGGCCCATTGTAAACGATGGTGTGCATCCTTATAACGCCTGCTCTGAGCAAGAGTTAAAATTGGCGAAAGAAATGGCGCTAAGAAATGTCTTAGATTTCTTTGCGCCATTTTTTCAGCCCCCCTAGGGGGGGAAAGCCCCCTTTGCATATGTTATGCCTGACGCATGCATAATGTAGCACAAAGGGTTATAAAGTGGCACAATGCATGCATTGCGCCACTTTGTAAATTTGGCGCAGCAATTTTGCCCTCATTTGACCACATTAGAGTAAAAAAAAAAAAACAATGTGACACAAAGAGGCATTAGGGGCTCTTAAATCTGTCCCTAAGAGGACAGAAATTTCTGTTAGCGGACCCTTAGGAATTATCGAGCAACTGGTAACAAGATACTAAATGAATGCAGTTTTTAGACTATTTCTTTGACGAATATTTTTTTCAGAATTTCTTTGTTCCACAGTTTACCGTCTTACAAATAGTGCCAAAACGTTATTGTATATTTTTCCTTTTTACATTTATATGATTCTTGCTGTTTCAAGGCTTTGTCGAGCTCACCTCATAAGTAACAACTGTGACGAAGAGAACGATAGTAAAGGAGCACCAAGAGACCCCCCCCCCCCCCCCCCCCGATGAATGTAGCGCTGTACAGATGATATAAAATTTCACCATTTAGGACCAGGATGCAAGTAAAAAAGGTTGTCACAGTCTTTTCACATTAATATGACAATAAGCCATTATTGAATCGAAATGGGAGCAAACATACGGCGCAGAGATCATCATGCACAAGTTATGCCAACCTAAAGGTTGTAAAACGTCCAGTTCTTCCTAAACAAACATGCATGCCCCTTCCGAGCAGAGGAGACAAACGGGCTAAAAGTTGTGCATATCTCCGTGGGCACAGACCGGCAACCAGGGCTACTTTTCTGGCAGCCAATGGGGCTGGATTGTCGGAGCTGAAGCCAAAAAGTCAAACACTTCCAAGCCAGCTGTCAACACAGCACAGCAAGCACGGCCTCCCCTCTGAGAAATGTCCACTTGCAGGACCAGATCTGACAGGATCCAGCAAGTTTAAGCAGAGAGCAGCGTCTGGGACCGCGGCCTATTGTCGGTTGTGCACACAACGTGCAGCTCAGCAGAGAGCTGAACAAACAAGGCTTTTCACTCTTATCCGGGAAGCCAGAACTGTGCCCCAAGGGGAAGCAGCTCAGTTCTGAATAAAAAAAAGTCAACTTCGTAAGTGATCTGTTCTCTGTTTGTCTGGCGAGTGCACATGTTTCATCAGGGTCCTACAAACTTTAGGTATTTTCTTGGTAACACCTTAACCGAAGTTGGGGCAGCAATTAGGCCTAAATTCGTGTATTAGACTTAATTATGTTTTAATTACCTTCGAATGTTACACGAGTCGAAAATTAGCATGTGTTGTATTGATATCAAACTAATACAATAATAAATTTAAATTCAGAGGTTTTTGCTAAAAATATTAAGACAAGAAAAAATAAATAAAACAGATTTTGAAGAATTTTCTGTAAGTGAAGTATGTGAATCAAATTTGTAAATTTAGATAGTAGAAATTATCTATTATGCCCCATACCTGGGTCCAGCTGGGTACTGAAAAAATATTTTAGTTTTCCTTCACATAGCTACCAGTCTCGCCCGCTTCGCTCGAAAGGAGCGGGCCGGTGTGGCGCGCGGGCACCTAAAATTTTATAAAATTAAGTTAAAAAAAAAAACCACGTACTTTTTTGGTGCTGTTCCCCGCCGCTCTACTCTTCCCTGCTGGCCTGCGGCCAATCCTGATGCTGCTCAAAGCACCATCATGATTGGCTGGGAGCGCTCAGCCAGGGCGCTCCCTGTGCAGGCTCTCTTCAGCCCAGCAACAGTGTTGCTGGGCTGGAGAAAGCCTACAGCGCATGTGTGTTTGGTCGGCCCGAGACGGCCAGTCAAACACACATGCGCTCTGAGGGGAAGTGCTGGGGTGCTGAGCACTCCCCCTCAGAGCACGTCACCTCTGTGGCTCCGCCCCTTTACAAGGAAACGATAACAAACACTGTTATCGTTTCCTTGTAAAGGTTTTGCAGCTGCTGCTGCTGGCGGGGGTGGGATGAAGCTCCTCCGCCCTCATGGAGGAGCCATCTCTGATAGCTACATGTGTGTGCAAAGCTGGAAAAGTTTTCCTCCACCAAAGTTGTAAAGGTTTTACAAAACTTTACAGGCTTCACAAGCTTTGCAAAGCATACTAGGACTATTAAATAAAATGCAGGAAAAAACATGCAAAAGTAGAATTTGCATCAAAAATCTGAACAAAAATCTACTTTTCATGTGACTGATGTCTTACACAAAAAGTTTGTGATGAAATTCTGCAAAAAAACTCTGTGGACAAGACTTTTTTATCAGCATTTAACGTTTTATGAAATTTGCAAATCATTTCTTCCCTCGTGGTGAATATAGAGTCACATTTACAAAGCGTTTGTGTGTTCACAAACATATCAGCCCGTTTATGAATGCAAAAAGGCTTTTTGAAATGTACAAAGCCCTATTTGTGATTTGGTAACCTAATAAATCGCAAATTGGGTTTGGATCCGGTATTAGGAAGGGGCATGTTTAGGGTGTCCCTTCCTAATACCGAATCACAGTGACATGTAAGAATGTTCTGCTACCGAAATGCGGTGGCAAAACATTTGCATTTACCACCTACTTCAAGTAGGTGGTAACCCAACCGCAAATGGAAAGTTGTCCCCAGGGGACCGCTTCCCCTTTGCAAATGTTTGTAAAAACATTTTTTAAGAACAGGCATGTCCCACAGACCAATGTTTACTCTTAAAAAATGAAAAGAAAACTTTTCATTTTTCTTTTTGAAATGCATCCCATTTTCCTGAAAACAAGATTTTGCAATGCAACGGGTCTCGCATTATATCGAGTTACAGCTATTAACGTTGTAATCTCCTAACCAGACTTTTCTTGCCACATTAAATAAAAAAAATGAGCACTATCGTGCTGTGAAATAAAGAGAAAAAGTAGTCCAGAAACCATATGGAAAACATGGAGACTTATATGTTTCCAGTAGTTTACCGGTACTCTCGAGGAAGGCTAAACAACGGAAAAGGCATGACGTATGCATGCCTTTCACAAATGAAAACAAGTGGATTTTAAAAGGCAAGCCCACGAACCAATGAAAGTGACTGACGTAACATGGGCGTTGTTAAAATACCCCTAAAGAGAGATTAGAAGATTGCTTTAATGAAAAACAACCACAGACGACGTGGTGGTCTGCTGACTCCAGCAGGTCACCATCCATGTGATTTTTGCAATTCCCAATGGGTCGCAAACTGATACCTACCTCATATTATTCCTGAGGTAGGTCTATTCGTGACCCTCTGGGACACGCAAAATGTGCAAAACACACATTTGTACATGGGTCTTTGTAGTTACCAAATAGCAAATCTCAAAAACTCACTATTTGGTAATCTCAAACACTTACGTTTGTATATGTGGCCCATAGGTCGTACAATGTGCAAAACTTTGCAAAGTAAATTTAAATTTTGTCAGTCCTTAAATTAAGTATTCTAATCTCTGCATAGTCCAAAATCTGCAGGCAGGCATGGCCACAAATTTCTCTTCAGCATTTTTCTAACGTTGCATAATTGTTGAATTGGTAGAATGTAAAACATGAAAGTACTTTTTAGCGTACTTGCAAACATTTCTAATGTTTTCTCTAAAATTGTGCCTGATCCAGATTTGCTGCACTTAATTCCGTGTAGTTTCCTCAAGGGGGTTTTACATTTTGTTTATATTTTGAGGTTTTGTGTAGCCTGGGTTTAAAAAACTGCCATCCGAACATTGAGCATTTGGGGAGTCCTGTCTCTATCGGGCATATTTATACTCTGTTTACACTGAATTTGCGTCATTTTTTTAAGGCAAATTCAGTGCAAAGTTAACTCCATATTTATATTTTGACGCTAGACCCGTCTAGTGTCAAAATATAGGAGTTAATGTCACTTTTTGGATGCATTAAACCTTCTTGCGTCAATGAGATGCAAGGTAGGCATTCCCTTCCAAAATATGACTCAAAGCCCTGAGGAGACGGGCCTAAATAATGGTGCTAAGCCTGCTTAACGCCATTATTTAATGCCTGGGTGAGGGCAGGCGTTAGGGGACCTGTGGACCCATTTCCATGGTCAAACACTGTGTAAAGAACCCACAGGTGCCCACCCCAAGCCCCAGAAACACTCCCACACACACCAGAGGATGGGGGTACCCCATCCCAGGTAAGTTGGGTAAGTAGAGGTAAGTATTTAAAAAATATTTTTAAGTGCCATTGGTAGCCCTGAAATGCCCCCCCCCCTGCATGGCACTGGGTGCAATGGCCATGCACAGGGGACCCTTGTCGCCTGTGCTGGCCATTGGGGTGGTGGGCATGACTCCTGTCTTTTATAAGATAGGAGTCATGTAGAATGGATGGTTTTGCGACAGGAAATGACTCTAGGCTGGATAAAGGCATTTTTTGTGTCTCTAACCAGCCTGGTATAATTTTTTGGTGCAAAATCCCCTTCCCCCATACCGCCACACCCACCCGGCTAATGTCATTTTCCCAGACGCTAGCCTACCCTTTGCGCCGGCTTAAGGGATTCCATAAATTTGGCGCCTGGCTGGCGCTCTAGCATGACGCAAGCCGGCGCTATACTTTTTGATGCAAAACTGCATTTGTGCAGTTTTGCATCAAAAAGTATAAATATGGCTCTGTGAATGTAGCAAACAAGGCAATGCGTAGGAAGATTTTTGAAGTGAGTGATAACATGTAGGTAAGTAATGGCATGTCCACCATTTTGACTTTTGCCGACCTTACTATGGACATTTTGGCTTTTGCATGTTGAAAAGCGTGAGTAACACAAAGAGTAGGTTGTATGGTGGTAGCAGTAGCCAATACTTATTTCCACATGTGGGGAACCTTGCACTCCTGCAGCATACTCAGATACTCAGTAGCTGTCTTGTATGCTAGTGGAGCTTGGTGAAAACATTTTCAACAACAAACAGGCAAAACGATGGGCACTATCAGGGTGTAGGAGTGTGAGTTTTAGACAGTGCACAAGGGGGAAAAAGCAGCACAGTGTCCATGGGGGGAATGCAGTGTGGGGTCTAAAGGGCAGAATTGAGCAGCACACATCCAAAGGTGGGGTAGTACAGGGTGATAGGCAGGGCTAATCGAATTATGCGACTGCGGCTGCTGCATTTTTCACATAATTATAGACTTGCCACAATAATCCTTCATCTGCTGCATAATCTGCAGATTCGCACAAAAACACGGGCCCAGATTTATTAGGGCCTGGTGCCATTCCAATGCCTCATTGTAATCATTTTTCTTTACGCTAATGTGGCATTGGAAGGCCAAAAATGCAGAGCCATATTTACAAAGTGGCGCAATGCTTGCATTGTGCCACTTTGTAACCCCTTGTGCCAGCCATAATGTATGCAAGGGGACGTTCCGGTGCTGGAGGGCGAAAAAATGGCCCAAAGAAATCGAAATTGAAAATGAAAAGTAAAACAGTTGGCATAAGCAAGTCAATTCAAAGCGCCAGGGTCGCCATGAGCGTGAGATGAGAGTTATTGGCTCCCTGCGTGAATGTCTAGAAGGGATCGCTGCTGGGATGAAAGGTAAACCGGAGGAGTGGCATCACATGCTGTAACAGGGGAAAGCGTGACATAGTGTGATGGCCAACAAAAATGTTCACTTACTACAATCGCCTGGGAGAGAACTCAGCACACAAAGAAGGTACATTTCACAAACTGCACCAATAAAAATGAAGCATTTAAGACAACCACGACAAAGAATGAATAGCAGTAGTAGGCGTGGTTAAAAGCCCACAGAGAGATTACAACAGGCAGAAGCGCTTGTGTCCTCGACCCTAAAAACAAGAAAGTAATACTATCACAAAATGTGCCACATTAGGCTGCAAAATGTACCTTTTTTTGCTGCATACATTAATCTACACTGCTGCATAATTAGCCTTCTCCTGCAGCACAGTTCCAGTATTCCTGGTTATAGGTAGTGGCAGCAGAAGCACATGGAGCACCATTGATTCATGGGTGTAAATAGCAGCACAGGGTGTAGTCCTCGGGGTCAGCAGAAACACACAGTGATGGAAGGATGCAGAGAGCACCTCTTGGGAGGTGTTCGTCGGGAAAGTGAAGCAGTGCATGCCCACAGACAGGAGCAGCATGGACAGGGAAGCAGCAGGGCATTTAGGCCCATATTTATACTTTTTGCCGCAAAACTGAGCTAACTCAGTTTTGCAGCAAAATGTTTAGCGCCAGCTTATGTGATTTCACAATGCCAGCCAGGCGCCCTATTTATTGAATAGCACAAGCCGGTACTAAACTTGGGCTAGCGTCTTAAAAAGGACACTAGCCTGGCGGGGTGGCGTTAGGGAAGGAGGGGGTTGTGCATCAGAAAATTACGCTAGCCTGACTAGAAGCAAAAAAATGCCTCTAACCAGACTAGTGTCATTTACTGGCGCACAACCACCAAAAACATGATTCCTGCCTCAGGAAAGACAGAAGTCATGCCCACCACCCCAATGGCCAGTACAGAGGACAAGTGTCCCCTGGGCATGGGGTTGGGCATTGTATCCTGTGCCATGCAGGTGACCCCAAGTTAGGGCCCCGATGGCAAAACATAAAAATGTAAAAAATACTTGCCTGGACTTACCTGGGATGGGGTCCCCCATCCTGCAGTGTCCCACTGGTGGGGGTGTTCCTGGGGCTTGGGGAGGGCACCTCTGGAACCATTCTATAGTTTTAATCATGGAAATGGGTCCACAGGTCCCCTAACGCCTGGTCTGACCCAGGTGTTAAATAATGGTGCTAAGCAACTTAACACCATTATTTAGCCCCTCCTCCCACCCATGTGTCATTTTAGCACGGGGTGATAAATATAGCACCATTTTTTGGATGGGAACGCCTACCTTGCATCTCATTGACTCAAGGTAGGTTCACTCATCCACAAAATGGGGCAAACTCCCATATTTTGATGCTAGAAGTGTCTAACGTCAAAATATAAATATGGAGTTAGGTCTGTGCCGAATTTGCGTAAAAAAAGTTGCAAATCCGGAACAAAAGGAGTATAAATATGGGCCTTAGTTCATTAGGGACTTGTGCAATGTAAAAGCAGAAGGGAGCAAATCAGTGGACAGTGCATTGCCCAGAGGGTTAGAAGCAGCACCTGGGGCCAGGTGCATTGCATGTTCTGGGGGGAGCAGCACATAGTCCAGGAGGAGCAAAGCAGGGTCTGGAGGAAACAGCATGGAGGATCAGGCGACATGAGCAGGAGACAACTCAGAAGGAGAGCAGGCAGGAGCTTTGGGGGAGAGCAACATAGCGTCCGAGGGACAGCAAGCTCAGGAATTGGTGTAGAGCACCTTTTTTGGGGTAGAGCAGCCCTGGGTTCAGGAGGAAATTCTTAAACGCTCTGGGGACAAAGCAGCCTGGGTTTGTAGTGTGTTGCAGCAAATTCTGCATACCCACAAGTTCTGCTTGTGCCTTGATCATAGCAAAGTCCAAGAAGGGGACAAGAGAGGGGGATAGGTGTGAGCGTGGACATTCCGTGCTGCAGCTCCTTTCTCACAGTAACCTTGTAATCAAAGGCATATCTGCACAGATCACTCTCAAAGTTTGCAGAGCAGAGGGATGTCCTGCACAGCTGCATGACACATACCCCTGCATGGTATTATTTGAACATTTCTAAGGCTCTTATTCCAAGTAGGTCTGAAAAGGGGCTGGTATTTATTACACCTGGTAAATAACGTTATCACAGGGTGAAGTAACTGCACACCATTCTGGGTTGTTGCAGGCTTAAACCAGAATTATATGTGGAAGCAATACTTACAACAAAGAATTTTGCATATATAGGAGTTTCAGCTTTCACTGCAGATTTTGCTCTGATAAACTTCGACAGGTTTGACCTGGCGATATCTGTCCCAGGCAAATTACAGAAATGTGGTGTTTATCCCAAAATTTGTAACTCCGGACCAATAAGAATTTTCTGCTCAACGCAGAATCAGAGACTCAGGCCCTCATTACCAGTGCCTTGGTAATTGGTGCGATATTTGCAGCGGCCACAAATCTTAAGGGGAGGGTGGAGCAGTGGAGAGGCGGGCGGGGGCAATAAAAAAATAATGTTAAAAAAAAACATACCTGTTCCTGTCGCCCCCGCCTGCTGCCTCACTCCTCTGTTCTTCACTGGGACACCAGCTCAGGCTCCCTAAAAATCCTGGCACTGCTCTCATGCTAAACCTAGCACGAGAGCAGAGCCAGGATTGGTTGGAGCGGCTTGTTCTGCTGCTCAAACAGTGCACTGTAGTCTGTGCAGTTTCTCGAGCCTGGCCGTGTAACACAGCCAAGTTGGACAAACCTAAGTGTACATGTGTGTTTGGCGGGCCTGAGACGGCCAGTCAAACACACATGTGCACTAAGAAATGCACAGACTCCACTCCCCCTCTTGTCTGCCCCCTCCTGTGGTCTAGCCCCACCCCATCCTTCACATGCTGCTGGCTGAGCTAGGAGATGAAAAATAAAACAATAGCCAAATATCGTTTTATTTTTCATCTCCTGGCTTAGCCAGGGGGGCCACGCTCCTTCGCCATTGCGAAGGAGTTGCATCTGCATATGTATCTCACTTCATAAAATCCGACTGCTTTATCACAAAGCTCATAATTCTTAACTCTCATATCACAATTCATTTGGCCACTCATAATTAGGGACTAAGAAGGAGAAACGTACAAACTCTTCTGTTGCCAATACCTGTATTTTGGATGATTTCCTCAAAGGAACTACATCTTCAGCTAATGAACTGGAATTTCTTACTGAGTCTGAAAAGATCAATGTAAACTTGCAAGCAGTGAGAATTAAAATGAATGGGTTCCTCCAGCTGTCCCATCTTCTGATCTTTTATGCAGATTGCCCCTTTTCCATTAACTGGGCAAAATCATCCTTTGCAGACAGATTGAGCAGTGAAGAAAGGTTTAGCTGCAAGTTCGTTTACCTTGTCAATATGTTTCTCCAAATATAACTAATTGTTAAATAGTTAATAGTACCACCTCTTATTTACAATGCTTAGAAACAGCAGAAGTGTGGTATGAAGCGCTGTATATAGTTTTTTTCAGTACCATTCTGAGTGACATTGGGGTGAACAGTGAGGGGCATATTTATACTCTGTTTACGCTGAATGTGCGCCAAACATTTTAACGCACATTCGGCGCAAACCGCGCACCATATTTCAACTTTGACGCCCGCGAACGCCAAAATTCCGCTGTGTGCGTCATTGTCTGGATGCGGGAAACTGCCTTGCGTTGATGACATGCAAGGTAGGTGTTCCCGTCCAAAAAATGACTTAAACACCCGTGCGCCTTATTTATCCAATCGCGCAAAAATCGCGCACGGCCGGGAGCCTGAGGTGGAAAATGACGCACAGCCCGATTTGCGTCAAAAATTAACGCCTGGGTCAGGAAAGGCGTTAAAATGGGGAAAACACACCTGTACTTAATGAAAACACACAGAAGCAACAGCAGAGCTCCAAAAGGAAGACATGGAGGTGCTTTTCATCCAGCATGCACGCAGACGCAGAGCACAGGACCAACAACAGCAGCTTCCACAACACCAGGAGGGACCCCAAAGGCAACGCAGAAGGAAGGAGAGGATATTCCGCACCAGGACAACCCTTCTGGGACTCCGCCAACAAGACATCATCCAGAGGTACAGGCTCAACTGGCAAGCCATTCAGCAGCTGCTGCACAACATTGAGCCACAGTTGGCACCCAGCTTGCAGACACCCCGCACCATTCCACCAGAAACCAAGCTGCTAGCTGTATTCCACATGTTGGCAAGTGGCTCCTTTCAAACCACTGGTGCCCTGGTTGCCGGGATCTCACAGCCCTCATTCTCCGCCTTCCTACCCAAGGTATTGAATGCCATCATCTCCCTCACACCCGCCACATCAGCTTCCCCAACACACAGCAGAAGCAGCAGGAGACAAAACAGGGCTTCTACCAAATCAACGGCTTCCCACACATCCTTGGTGCCATTGACTGCACACATGTACGCCTTGTGCCAACTACTGCAACCGAACATCTATATTTCAACAGGAAGCACACACACACTCGATCAATGTGTAGGCCATTGTCGATCACCGGGGATTGATCAACAACATTGTGGTAAAGTATCCTGGGACTGTACATGATTCATTCATATTCCGTCACTGCACCATCAATCAACACTTCCAGGATGGACGATATGGAAATGGCCTAATTGTTAGTAGGTACAGAAACCTACTTATGAACACATACACCACTACATTGACATGTGGCCAGGAAGACAATGAGGTTGTGACACTGCTAGGCATGTGTGATATCCTGACCCATTTGGATATACACCTATGGACAAATGACAGACCCAAATAACAACAGATGCCACTCCACAGACACAAGGGAACAATTTAAAACAACACCATGACAATGACATGGCCTCAACTGGCAGTACAACTTGGAAGATTAATCTTTCAATATCACACCAATAACACTCAATCAAACACCCTTCCAACCAATACGTACTGTGTAAGGGGTGTGTAATGTGTTATGCTGCAGGTCAAACACCATGACACATAGCATGATGATGACTACAATGAAGGTCACATGGAATCATTGAGGCTGTACCAATATCTCACATCACTCCTGCTCTCACATTGCCCACTACCAATAAGCAATTGGACTGTGTGAAGAACACATATTGATGGGACAATATTGAAAGTGCACATTCCTCCACATACGGATTGAGACAATTTCACACACATAACAGATGTACAGGCATACGGACCTTCTGACACTCCAAATGACGACCTCACAACCAAGTTAGCCAGCTGAACTAGAACATGTTCAGTAGTATAGGTACACGTTACAACCTGAGTCGACTTGGCAAGGGCAAAGAGATAGGTCTGCAGAGATTTTGTCACACATGTGAAGTTTGTGCCTAGTCAAATGTCAACACGTCAGTGCTGACAACGACCGGAGATGTGTTGTACATTATCACCTTGCCAAATCTAAGGGTCTTACTGATGTTTAAATAACTCAATTGCATATGTGAAATTGGATGGGATGGCCAGGGTATATAGATGCAACCGTGTTATGACCACTGTGGAACTGATTCTGTGTATGGAAGTATCATGTCACCCCCAGTTAAGACACATGGACACCTCTTTCACAGTACATAATGCAAGGGAGTACACAATGTACAGCAACTCTACACAAAAACTGCTGACATCCGGTCAATCAGCCAAACCCCCATTCAGATAAGGAAACAACCCAGTGCTGATGGTACATCCTAGAAGTCTAGGATTCCACACAATAACACAAACACAGATGAGTCACAGACAACACAAGAGAACAACTGCCATGCAAAGTGATAATCATGGTGCACGCAACATCAACATTTTCTCACTCATTTTCTCTTTCAGCTGATCAGGAGTATGGGATCCAGCCATGGATCATTACTCCATTTGCAAACCCAAGCACAGCATCAGAGTGTGCCTATAATGAGGCACATCCGAAGATACGCACCATAGTCGAGAGGACCTTTGGCATCCTTAAGTCAAGTTTTAGGTGCCTCGACATCACCGGAGGCAGCCTCCTACACTCACCTGAGATGGTGTGCAAAATCATTTTGACCTGTGCATCCTGCACAACATATGTGTAAGAAGGAACATTCCCCTTTATGAACCCGACCCACAAATGCCTGAAGAGGAGGAAGAGGAGGATGCTGTCCATCAACATGAGGGGGATCAATGAAATACAGCTGCAGGATTGCGTCGGAGACAACATATTGTCCAAAAATTATTTTAACTCTACTCATCCATCACCACTGTCTTACCATATGTCAATAAACACCTATTCTAATTACTATATCATGGTCTGCATAATCATTTTTGCATAACACTATCCCTATGAGAATCACAGTGTTGCCTTATGAAGCATTGCAGAAATACAGATTAGGATACAGAAAAATCCACATCATATCTGATGCGTATAAATGTACAGCCAAATTCACACACTGAAAATTATATATATCCTGTACATTTCACATTTGAAGGGCAATAGCAGAGGACCACAGCTATTTCACACGTACATGTTGACAACATGGTTCATTGCAGCATATGGCACACAACGAAGACACCATGTCAATAATGGAAAAAAATGCCTCATACATGAGGCAGTGGATGTGCTGTTGCATTGGTGACAAGAAGGTATGACCAGACCCTTGACATCAGTAAGTGTTACATCAGCTATCTTTGCAAGGACTATGTGTGACAAGAATTCCATATAAGCAGCAAATGGATAGCACAGGTGCCCCAGGTATGACTAGCATTGCTCAAAAGACATCCCTGCACATGACAGCCCAGGTCTTAAGTCCTGCCACACCCATGTTCCCTGTCTCACCCCACCCTTCTTCAGAGGTCCCTGGAAAGGGAATATGTGTACCCGGATAATCCCTCCTCTACACACACCCATACTCATATTCTGAATCCAGTGTGCTTCCCTCTTTAGTATGGTATGCCATAGTCATTGTATTTCTGTCTGCATGGACTTCTAGTTAATAATGCACTGCCTTGTAGTCTGTAGGACCTGTAATCACCTGTACATTGCTTCTCATGTGAAAGGTACTGTTGGCCCTTTGAACTTGATTCTCACCTTCAGGACTTGTGAGAGACTGAAGCTGGACACACCTGTGAGCACCTCCATGCAGACCAGCCATTTGAACACGCACTGCCCTTTCAGCTGCCTCGGACAGCATAGAAGCTGCCATTTTATGAATAACACTGTTATGCATTGCCGTATAAATCACTTGTGTAACACAGGCCTTGGGTTATTGTGTTACGTTCCAACACACAGGACAAACACAGTTTTCATTTTCCACAGTGTTGTTCCATCTTTGACCAGTCTCAGTCTGCTCACTGTGTATTTGCCTTGTTAATTTTTTGATCCTGATTGACCCTGCATCCTGTTAGCTTGACTGGTTCCTGTCTTTGTGTAACCATAAAGGTTCCCTGTGGCTACATTTGTATCATAGTTGCTTTCCCAGCCCTCACTTTCCTCCTGGGGTATTGGGTCAGGTGGGTCTACAATGAATACTCAGATACATTGTATAGCATAATCAGTTTACTTATCATACCATGGGGTGGAAATTGTCGCAAATAGCCTAATCATGGCCCATCCCTTGTCTGGGTTTCATGTATGCATGAGTGACAAATAGTGACAGTGTACCATGGCTATATGCCTGGATTGAGTATGGTGCCTCCAGCACAACAAACAACGTCAGATAATGTGCATGAAATGTCAACACATGTTAGGACCCTGACAGTCCACATGCTGATTCACATTGCCCCCAACATATTGATGGGGCTTGCGTGGTGAATAGCTGTGAGATTAATCCGCACAGAGGCACTAATGTTCCCGATTGCTGTGGGAATTTTAGAGGCCAACCTGTGTACAAATGTTGTGAGGAAACCTGCTGGTTTAAAATTCCTGATCCATTAACTTTGTCAGCACACCAAGGTTGCCCTGTTGTCAGTCTCATAACACGTTTGCAGTGCCATAGCTGGACTATGCCCATGCGTGTTCTCAATTCCTCATTGGCTTTCCTTCAATTCAGCTGTGAAGGATACTTTGTAGATGCAGGAAATGGCTCCACAGACTCTTGAGTAGACCTGCACGTAACTGTGACAACATGGACCCCAATAATGATACAGGCTAAACATTGGCCCACACACTTGAATCCGACACCTTTGTGCATTTTGCCACTGGAAATATGTGCTACTTGGTCTGCTGGTCCTCCACTGCCACAGGAGAGACATGGCTCATTTATATGACTCCAACTGTGGCGTGACATTACATTTGTGGATTGTATTTGGGACTCAGTGTCACAAACACCATACCCACATAGCATTATCCCATGCCTGACTCATGGGTAGTAAACAAACAGGTGCCTAGGAAGTAGTATCCAACATTCCAGGACATGTGATGGCTTACTTTTGGAACATTGCCATGATCAACCGTCTGCTATCTATCCTGTGCATGCTTTGTCACTGGTGGTGCTAATGTTCCAAAAAACCTAGGAAGTGCACACAGCATTTGTTGCTACGTGTATGACAAACACATTTCCTCTCTCATTTCCACACTGAATAGCATCTGATGGTTGGTCACATTGACTCTACATGCATACAAGCAGATTTGCAAAAATGCGTCTTGTGATGTTCACACAGTGGGACAACTATAATAGTAAGAGCCAAATCACACACATTGACACATAGGCATTGAGTTACTGTATTGAGTTGCGTAGCCTTGCTATCCTCTCGTGACGCAAAACATACCCAAACTGGGTAATTCCTAATTGTATTCCACACGTTTGGCCATCTATTGCATCAGTGAAAAGTGCAAATCCGGTACAACAAGTAGAGGATCATGGTCCGCAGAAGTGTGATCTGTCACATGTGCCCATACACCAGAATACACAATGTTGGTGCAATCAGCCTATCTCTGTATTGTCACACCTGTCATGTACTATTACAAATGAGAAATGACCCAAACCCAGTCAAAGACAGAAATGTTGACGCATATGCATAAAAAAAGACGCACATGCTTCAAAACATTACGCATATGCATCGAAAAATGACATTCATTGCAATGAAACATCCATTGGCCCTGAGCGGTAATTCCCACACTGTACCCCCTGAAATTGTTTAAGTAAGAAACATATTTCAAAATATGGATGTGGGGTTATTTCTAAGCATGTGCGTAAAAAAAAATGATGCACAGACTGTAAGCTTTCTAATATTTTGACGCATAAGATTAAAAATGCACCGTATTTGAGGCAGGAAGTGATTTAATAGGATATCCTGTATACAGAATTGGTACAGTGGGTGTAGTTTCACTTTCACTTTGCAGTCTGTGATATTTCCTGAATGTGTGGCTGTGTCTTGACTTGTCTCTCTGTGCATTTTAAGAATTTGTCTCCTGTGTGGTCTTTAAATTGTCTTTTTGTGTTTCCTAAGTGTCTGTGGTATCCTGTGTTACTGTTTTTTTGGTCATTTGTGGTGTCTGTTGTGGGTAGTGTTAGTTTGGGGATAGTTGGGCTGTGTTCTGTTAATTTTTTTGCATTTCCCTCTCCTACTTTCCCTCCATTCTCCTCTGTACCCCTTTAGTCCCTGTTTTTTGTGCAAGCATGTTGGGTAGCCCTCGTCTTGGCAGGATGGGAGAGGAGGAGCTGGGTGGCTTTATTTGGCTGGTGTCCCACTTCCTACCCTTAATGATCGAAGCACAGTGACATGTGATACAGGGGTATCACACAGAGGCAAGGAGGCTCCGGTGAGCAACTGTCCTGTACCATCTAAAGCGAATCTACAACACACTGCGCAACAACCACCAGCTGAAACACCGTTGGGCTGACCTGGTTGCCCGGGAGCAAGACCTGCTGGACCACCTGGGGATTGTGATTGGTGGCTCTATTGGTGCGTACAAATCAGAGTAATGTGCACATTTAATTGCTCTGTAGTGACAGTAGCAGATTTGTTCATATGCTGCAGGCAATGTTATTGGACATGTGGAATGCAAGTTAAACATACAGTTGCCTGTGAGGTATACAATAATTCCTACACATTACCGTAATTTGTTGACGCAACAGCTACACTAACTCACAAAACACAACAGGAGCCTGTAAATTAGTGCTGCCCTCACGTCAATAGATGATGCAAAGGTGCCTCTAACATATGTTTCATGCATGGTCTGTGAGTGTATCAGGAAACACATGTTTTAAATCCAGATATTTTCAAGAAATATTGTGTCCCTTAATTTTTTCGGATACATGTCTGAAAGTTATAGCTGTCCTCAGGTAACATCTTAGACTGATATTTGGACTTTGTAGTGCCACAATTAAATTAGGGATGGATGCCAAAAGTTATGCACACAGGTTCATATCTCTGTGGTTGGTGCAACTTACCATAGCTGTGGCACATAAAATGAAGCAAATGATACAAATTGAGGGCTAACAACTGTCCCTGGCCCTCTGTACATTGTACCTGTGTGTTTTACATTGGCCTTAGTCACAATAGCTGGGTGACTGGTATTGCAGTCCTCCAGGAAAGTTGCTTTGCATGTCTCTCATGGATACATATGATGAGAGGAATACACTCCATGAATTAGTCTGCTAACTAATGATGGAGCATGTTTGCCACCCCATGATAGTTAGGGCCACTGCATGTGTGCAGATATGTGTGTATCACTCACTGGAGTCCCAAGGGGGCCCTTCTGTGTCCACCACAGCCACCACCACCAGCACCATCACTACCACCCAGGTGGCACCAACCTTAGCAGGCACCTTTGCTGGACCGTCAACCTCCAAAGCCGCAGGACCCGTCACAGCACCACCTGCACCTCCTCCTACAGGCATGGCACCTACAAGGGCACATACTTCTTCAACTGGCACCCAGACCACCCCTGCTACAGTCATGGACCTGGCAGCTTTTCAACAGATGCAACGGAACTTGGACCGTATGTTGCGGAAAATGACCAGGCTGCAGCAGGAGGTGGCACAAGTAAATTGGAGGGTGCATATCATAAAAAAGACCCTACGGAGGGCAAACTTGTAGACAATATACCTTCTGCCATGATTCCCTCCCCTCCCTCTTCTCTCCTTGTTCTTTTAATTAGTGGGTTTAGGGGGCTTAGTGTAAGGTTCTTATAGGCCATTAGTTTAGTTAGTAGTAGTGTGGGGGGGTATGATACTTTTAATATCTGTTTTTTATTATGTATGTTGGTTGGACAGGTGGGGGATGATGTTGGTGTTTTGGTGTTTTATAAAAAAAAAATATATATATACAAATACAAAAAAACATATATTTGTTTAGTATAAGATAGTATGTGTGTAGGTTAGTATATCTTGTCCTCCATGTGTCCCGTCTTATAAGGGGGTGGGGAGATGATGTTTAGATCGTTTCGTTAAATGTGATAAGTAAGGTTAACTTGGGTTAGTTAGGGCCAGTTGTGGGTAATGTGTAGTTAGGATAGGTTAGGTTAGGTAAGGTGTTTCCCCAGGTTTTAGCTTCTGTTTTTACTGTTTAATAAATATTTAGGTAACCCTTTACAGTATGTGTCACATGTTTCGGGATCAGGGCCTTGGCATGAGTGAACAGTGTCTCTTTTGTATTAGCTTTTCTCTCCCATTCTGCAACCAAATCCCAACTGAGCTGTTACATTGGCAGCTACACCAAAGCTACTTTTCTAAGATTCTGTCATCCATTGCACCCACCACTCACGGTTACTATGGATCCCAAATTGTTAATTTGTGATGTATGTTTTCAATGTCACATACTTTGCTACCAGAATTGGTATTGAGGATACTGTGTTAAGTCTGCCTGCAGCCTGATGTCACAGCGAATCCTTATAAGGTGAGTGGTAGTATGCTCTCATGTAGTATGGTATACATAACTCACACCTATCATTTGTTACAATATTCAGCCTGGTTACATATTTGTATGTAAACTCATACACATCCATTCATGTAGTATGGTGTGTGTTAGGTAAAATTTGGGTCAAATGTCACATATGTAAGTTTTGGCTTGAAGAAAAATTTGAAGGTAATAATTTTGGGCTTTGACATCCCTTGAGGCAGCGTTATTCCGTCCAACACAGCATTATGGTGTATAGTTTCTATTTTCCTCAGAAATAACCCTCAAGAAGGGCAGATGATGGTACAATCCAGACCACTGTGCTTAGTTATCAGCCAACATTCTTTCAGGTCAGGTGTATTGACAATGTATAATCATTGACCTGAGGTAAACATAACTGATCTACCTCACGGTTGATGTGTCACATTACACAGGGACAAAGTTGTTGTGTAAGTCCTATTTATTAGTAAGTGCTGTAGTGCTATATGTACATTGTCCATGATTGTGAGTCCATTAGTGTGACACCTTCCATTGTGATCCTACACAAGTGCAAAAGGACATGAAATTGGGCATGCTGGGGTGAAGTGTCAGATAGTGCAGAGGGACAGTATTTGCCAATGAGTTAGTGAGAGATAATCACAGGACAGGGTGACAAGATAAACAGTGGGCTGAAGAACAGTGCGTGAGTACAGTTGTTGCAAGACTGGCATGTTACGAAGCACAAGACCTTGGCAATAGGTGGCCAAGTGGCAGGAACTAGTGCTACCGGGTACTCTTACGGGTGAAGGTGATTTGTTCCACATCTTCATCTTCTGATGTGTGTGTTGTCTCCTCTGCCCTTGGGGGTGGTGGTTGTGAAGGGGCAACACATACCTCAGTGTTTGAAGACGTGGAGTCAGACATCCCGGTAGCTGCCAACTGTGGGGCTATTAATGGCAGTACTGCAGCAAGGAGGGGCTGCTGGTTCTTAAGAATAGCAGCCACATCACTGTGGTGGGCAGCCAGGTCGGCCCTGAGGGGTTCAATATTGCATTTGTGCACGCGTTGACCGGATTGTTGTTGTAGGTGTTGTGTCAACTCTATTACAGCTGTGCTGATTTCCTTCAACCTTTTTTCAAGTTCCTGCAAGATTGATGTTCGCCCTTGCATGGCTGCTGCCTGTTCTGCAGTTGACATCATGCACGAACGCACCCTCTCTAGGCTGGCTGCCATATTTTCCATCCTGTCCGGCACCTCCTTGGCCAGCTCCCGCTGTACTCCAAAAAAAAAGCTGGTGCCAGTGTTGTCAGAATCCTCAGCTGTGTTGGAGCTGGCAGGTCGTACAATTGGAGTGGTGGGTGGGTCCTCTGTGATGGCTGCTAGTTCTGTGCTCCTCCTTGTGACTGAAGGTGGGGTCTGGAGGGTTCCAAGGACCTCTTGGAGGGTCTGCTGGCTGATGTTTGTCAGCTCGTCATCCATGTCATCAGGGTAGTCCCAGACAGGCATATCTGCAGGAGAGCCATCGTCCTCTGCAATGAGATATGGTACAATTAGTGTGTCTGTGTTGTGGGATTTGTAATGTGACGTGCCTGCCTTCATATTATTTTCACATTGTGATCTTGGTTCCTGTTCATTGTTCCTGTCTTTCATATTAGCATTCTCCCAGGCCTATGCCCCACCTGCATGTCACAGGTATTGTGGTCAGTTTGTTGACTTGTCAGCATCACATCCTCTAGGTGTTGGTTCTGACCAAATTGTGAATTGCCACCTTCTTGTCCTACTCAACCCTCCGTCTACTTCCATTCTCACGGTGAGGCCTTTCAATGGCTGTGGGTGTTCTGATGGCACTTGCACCACACTTAACATTCTGGAACTGCCCAGTCTCTGATATTTCACATCCACCTATATGTTGCTGAAACCTAGCATATACTATGTGTTGCATTGGCTTGGCACTAAACAGATGTCAGCATTGGTAGTTTGTACTGATGTTGGGAAATGTGTGCTACATTGGATTGCACTGATGGTCCTAGTAGTGTTCCAGTTCCTCCTCTGACTGTGCGGGTATATTTCTGTAACCAGTTACATATGTCCTCCTCCTCAATGCTGTTGTCTGAGCAGTATGACATTTGGGACGTTGCATGGTGTAATTGGAGCTATTGTGAACCAGGCATAGGGTGGACCCTGACATATGCAGCATGGATATGACATTAGTGCTGTGTACCTCAAAATGTTTATGACAACGGCTGATGTTTGTAGCAACTATGGTCAATCACATTTGACAGGATTGGAACATTTGTATTGATTTCAGGGGATTGATAACGTTGTCATCCTGAACCCTCTAATTTGGGTGTGTTTGATCCATGGGGACGTTACTGCCATTAGCTACTTGACCTGCACACACAGCAGAGGTGGTAGTGGCAACTGCTGTCAATGTTAAATTCCACTTGCAGATATGGCCTGAGGTTGTTAATTGGTCCCTAGTTCATGTAGGGAGAATACTGGCTGACGTGTGACAGCATGCCAGTTTTACGTTGTACCCTACCCTCCTGGCCTGGCTTTACCTTTCCAACATCCTTGGCATGGCAGCATACCCCCATGCAAAGGTACTGTAGGACTGTGCCCCAGGTTTCCTCTGTACGGGCCATGACCCTGTACCGTGCCCCTTCAACCCTGTCACTCCCTGAATATCATGACTTCCATGCATTGTGTAGTAGGTATGTCCCACCCCGGTTGCAGTTAACAATTTTGGCATTTTATTCCCCATGCGACTTACCCTGCATCTGTGTTGTCTCCTGGTAGTCTGCGCTGTCCTGTCCTTGGATCCCTGTGACGATCTCCTCAGGGATGACAGGTGCCACCATCTCCTTCATGTGGTCCAGGGCCTCCTGCGGTGCTGGACTCCCACCTCCAGTCTGCAGTGCTGCCTTCCTGTTCCTGGCCATCTTTTCCTTGGTCCTGCGCTTGCAGTCATGCCAGCGTTTCTTGGACTCAATGACTGTTCTCCGTACTTCTGCCACACTGTTGATCTTGTCAACAATTTGTTGCCATATTGCCTCTCTCCTACAAATTGGCAACTTTGAGGTGACAAACAGTTGGTGCTGGTGTTGTGTCACCTCTTTCACCAGAATTTCCTGCTCCTCTGCACTAAAGCAACACTTTCTTTTCTTCTTCTCCCTGTCCTGGGTCTTGTGTGGATCCTCCTGGCTGGTTCCTGGTCTGTTGTCATATTCCTGGGGTCTGTGCAAGCATCTGGGATTCATTTTGTCTCTCCTTAGCACATTTTGCTGTGTTTGCGCCGCTTTTTGACGCAATTGCATAAAAAAAGGCGTGTTTTCGGTTTGCAACGTCATATACTGGCTCGCAGTCATTTTCGGCGCATTAACGTCGTTTTTCTTCACAACGTGACGCATTCATTTGAGTAAAAAAAAAAGACTCACACATGTGGTTTGCGTTGCAATGCGTCAAAGTATAAATTTGACGCCAACACGGAGCAAAGAAATGGCATTAGCCGGCGGTAACAATTTTGACGCAAAACTGCGTTGGCACAGTTTTGCGTCAAAAAGTATAAATATAGCCCTAAATGTCTCCCTAACAACTAGGCCAGGATTCAAGAAGAAATGCAATTTAATACTGTACTGCAACATGAATATGAGATGGAATATGAAAATATTTCATCTGGTGTGCCTGAGGCACACATTATTGAAAAATTGGTAGATGAAAAGGATTACTGGTGTTTGTGTGCAGAGATGTATTGTAAAATTAATGCCTTTATTAGACTATCACCTCTTAACTAGAGATCTTTCATTACTCCACTAAAGTTGGGTGACTGTCGGGTGGGGTGGTCTTTGTCAGAGGGATAAAGTATGCTCCTCACTTCGATAATTTTGAACTGGCCCAAAATTGTGCAAAGGTGGCTCTGCAGCCTCCAGTGTCTGGGCTGGTCCTTCCACAGGCTGTACCTCTACTGGACGGCCTGGGCACCCTCGACCAACTCAGGAGGCTTCTGTGTAGCACCACCTTTTCCCAACTAGTGATAGGGTGAGGTGGGGTCTGTGATGCTTACTGACTCCACCCCACCATAAGACGACTTGGGAAAGTGCAGGGGTGGAGAGGCAGTGATAATTGACATGCAGCCCTGGGCAATACAGGGCTGATATTCATGCCGCCCGGGGCTGCTTTAAAAAGTGACGCTATTGCATGTCATCTGGGGTGGACACCAAAGACCCCATCAACGGCAAGACAGGGCTGGAGTGATCTAAGCCCATAGTACTCGACGATGTTTGGCACATGCGCACTAGCACGTGTCAATGAAAAGTGCCTGCCTTGTGGCCTGGTCCTCAAATAAGCGACAGTCAGATGAACCTGACTGAGCAGGCACTGGTAATACAGTGTCGGGTGAACATGTATGTTTCCCTACTTTATATGTCATCCACTTTGATAACCAAATAATCATAATACACTGTATGTGCTGTGATTATTTAATTACCAATGTGGATGGCACATAAAGAAAGAAAATTGGAGGGGCGTGGCACCGACGCTCAAAGGAAGCAGCCTACACTGATAAATATCACATACAAATTTACATTCATATCCGCAGAGAGCGCACACAAAGCCAGGACATTTAGGCCAGATGTACTAAGCACTTGCCTTGTCCTTGTGTGATGCAAGTCATCGCAAGAAAACACAAGTCCTTAACTGGGATTTATAAAGCTACCCAAGGGCTGATATGCGTAGCCTTGCATGGCTTTGTAATGAAATGTAACACAATGCAGTGACTTGCCCTACATTGCAATACATTTCCTTGGTGTAGGTGTTCCATGGGTGGTGCATTGGCATTCCCGGGCATCCACCCAAGGATTTTGACACAATCCCAGATTTACTAAGGTCAGTAAACCTAGGATTGCACCACAATGGTGAGACTCTCTGAACGAGGCATAACGAGGAGGAATATATTTGTCCTTGTTATTTCCTCTTTCCACGTGTGCTCCATTCAGCAGAATATGTAGAAATAGATAAATGGCTCTAAGGATTGTTTTTGTGCAGGAAGGCATTCCTTCATGCACAAAAGTCAATCCTGCAGTAAAGCAGGTGCCCTTGCAACATGGTGTAAGGCTGCCTGTGTTGGCATTAGGCAGCACACAGTGAGACAAAATTAGGAGGCAGTAGAAATGTGCCATATCTTTCAGGCCATACAGCACAGTACAGAAAGTTACTTTGCTGTGCTGCATTGTGTGAAGTCCTAGTAAACCTGGCCCTAAAAATAATTAACCATCCTGCTGTGACATTAGTTTCATAACTCCTTCCCTGATCTTGCACATTACAAAAATGTTATTAATTTCCCCTTTTTGACTTTTTCTCATTTTGGTGACATTTTGTTCATTATTTTTTAAACATATACTATTATTTTTTGTGTGGATTCACCCTGAAAAGGGTTGTGATTATTCCTTGAGGTAAGTAGTCACCACAATACAATAAAGATCCTAAAATAAAGAAAAAAGAGTAAGCTTTAAAAAACAAAATGACACAGAATGACAAAAATCCAATAGGGGAACTGGAGATTTGAATAAAATGCCTATAATGCGCAAAATCAGTAAAGAAGTTGATGTTTATTAATGAAGTTCAAAAGTTCTTGGGAATGGTGCTAATGATAGTCAGTGGTCTCAGTAGACAGGACCTAGGCACAATTCAACACTATATTGATGGAGCATTGCCACTGGTAAGCTGGGCATTTGCAGAAAAACGGCCTGTTGTAGCTCAGTGTATCCAATTAACTTTAACAGGGGGTTGGCCTAATGACCCTTGGCGTCCACTTCTTTGTCCTGGGTACAAGAGAGAGCAGGTCTAGTCCTCCAGCACCTCTCAGGTTGCAGACAGCAAGCTCATTTTTTACCTGATCTTCCTCAGGTCCAGTAGTGTTCTGAAGTGGGCATTGGGGATGTCACATTTATACCTGATATGAGCTAGCGGGTGGAAACCATGCCTAGGCACTCCTGACCAATGGGGTAAAGGTTCCTGGGGCCAAGCCCACCCGCTTTAGGGATTTTCAAGGTGGCGTAAATGTTCTGCCATATCAAAATGAGGCCTTGAGTGTCTGGTTAGTGTTAGGGATTGTACTTTGGTAATCCCACATCTAACACTAAAATCCAGGTTGTGGCATTCGTTGTACCCCCAATAAACACAGGGACAGAAGTCTTGTAGAGCAAAGGAGGGTTTTCTTGCAACCAGAATGTATACAAAAGAATTGCTGTGTCATCATGTTTATGTTGCATTCGAGAATGTCCCAGTGTTATATGTGAACCCCAGCAGACTTTCCAAGCAGGATTTGACACTACAGCATGATCTGACACTGTAATGTCAAAACGAGGCCCACTATGTTAGGAGCCTGCAAGGTTGGAGGGACAAAGGATGGGCCCTCCCTAGTGGTCAGCTAACAGTTGCCTGTGACGGCGGAGGCCTCTTTGAATTAATCCAGTTCCTGAGTCCAACCTCACTGGTCACCGTGTCAAGGCAACAACAACACCTTCACACACTCAGGCCTTTGTTCTATGCTCTCATACCTCCTCAAAAGCTAATTATTGGCTGGAAGGGGTAGGAGAACAAATGCAAATACCTCCCTCCCCCCAAAGCCCAAGAGGTTGTAGGCAGGAAAAGGTAACTTTCTAAGAGCACATTTTCCTTAACATTTAACACAAATCTGACTTCACCAATGAAATTGATTCTTAATAATTGTTAAAATAGATGTTTATTTATTTTTCTAGTGGTTTCCTAAACCTAAATAAGCAGTATTAAATGTAATAAGGTAACCCAATGTTTTCCTATAAAACAGTCAGACTTGCTACAGTGAAAATAGCTTCTGGGGCTTTTTCACTTTAAGGGCATTTTTAACATTAAATTCCAATGCATCCTGCTTTTAAATACCATACACTCTGCCTTATCGGCCTACATAAGGGTGACTTAAAAATATTAAAAGGAAGATCATGAACTGTTATAAGGGGTTAGTTTGACTTGTCAAATTTGTAGTTTTAAACTGCAACAGACAGGCTGCAAGGGGTAGGCCTGCTGTCCTGTTTGCACTGTCATTGTAGTGTATGGCACAATGGGTTCTGCAGTCCGCTAGTGATATTTAACTTACAGACCCTTGTACCAGTTACATGCTAACTAAGAGTATGCCAATTTCACCATCTTGAAAGGGGGAAGCACAAGCACTTTATCAACAATGAGCAGAGGTAAAGTCCACAGCGTTCCACCGCTAGCAAAATTATAGGGTTCAGTCAGCAAGTGACGAAGCATTCTGGGTGACCCTGCAGAAAGGGCAGAGTTGATACAACCACCTTACTTTCTGACATAGGAGAGGCGAGGTATGTTGTGTTCGGATCATCACTACTCTGGATCTCA
The DNA here is from genome assembly GCF_031143425.1 of Pleurodeles waltl. Taxonomy (NCBI): domain Eukaryota; kingdom Metazoa; phylum Chordata; class Amphibia; order Caudata; family Salamandridae; genus Pleurodeles; species Pleurodeles waltl. The sequence goes on along the minus strand of NC_090445.1, from coordinate 1,170,614,070 downwards.
CCTCTGGTAGGAATGCTTTCAGTTTTTCGGTGCTTCAACATGTTTGTGGCCAGAAATGTATGTGATTTGTCAATTAACAAACTGATCAAAATTTCCACACAATATGCCCACCATTCCAATATAAAAATTCAAAGTTGAATGGATTGACAGGAGCTTTGATTGCCTGTAGCTGGGCCCAATGTTTCACTAACTGAAGTTGCAGGAAATGCCTGTAGAGTTTGGCAATGAGTACCACACATGCAGAACACCTGTTTTCCTAGATGACGGCAGAACCACTAGACTGTCACAGTTCTAATGGGCGTGAAGTGATCCACTGCTTTGGTGAACTCCCTCTGGAGGAAGAAAATATTTAATCAGACTTGTCAAATAAATCATCTTAGATGGGTTAGTTCACTGAGTAATGGGGATTAGATCATATATGGAAAGCCTAACTGCATGTTCATGACTTGATTCAAAAGCTATAGGGCTTAAGGAAGATAACTCCTCTATGCTGTATAAGGCTAGAACTAGGTTTGATGCTGTTATCTGCTTTGATTGCCATTAATTGGATCACGTCATCATCATCATCATCAGCTTTATTCGATCAATTGACCATAAAAGCAACATAAAAACAAGAATAATAAATAGTACATGAGTAAACAGTCTTTTTTTTATAAATACAGCATCTACACATCTATAAATTAATTTAAAATCATTAAAACAATAGTAAGCTCAAATTACACATAAAACTCTGAAACTTATCTATAAAAGAAATGGAACCTTAGGTTGCTTTTTGGAGATGGCTACGTATGCACCATGCTGTTGCTAAATACTTGCTTACTGGAAGAATTACAACAATTGAATTGTGACTTTTTAGCACCCGTAAAGCCAAGGAACAGATCTTAAATCCCATAGCCCTACAAGTATTGCAAATCCATTTTGATCGCGGAATTGCATAGGCTGGACAGAAGAACATAAAATGTTCGATGGTTTCAAAAGTACTGCCACAAGCGGGGCATATATCAGGAAGACTGATCGGCCCCCACATGTGGATCAATGACATCAGGGGCAAAGAGCCAAAGCGAAACCTTGCATCTAGACTTTTGCCCTGCAAATCCGGTATAATGTCCAGATAAGATTCAAACTTTGGAGACCATTTAAGATCAATAAAGGAATTAGTTAAGTGACCGTGAGATTTGCAGGTTATATTATTATACCTAACATAAGACCAATAAATTAGCTTTAAAACATTTTTGTGCCGTCTCTCTAGTTTGTGGGGATTTTCCCAATAATCACCCAAACCCAACAAACGAAACCAATAGGACACATGACGGATCCAGGGGAGAGTATTAGGATTTTGACATTTTAATAGGTCGAGTAATGAGGTCTTATATATATCTAATTCAGGGGTAATCCATAGCCTGATCCAATAGAGGACAGGTCTTAAAATAACTAGATCTGCTACTCGACTTAACCCGAAATCTAAAAATAATGGAAACAGGGGTGTGGTGCGTGGACACGCTATCAAAGCCCTTGCGAAATTGTTTTCCCCCACTGAGATCTTATTACAGTTGGAGAAACCCCATACTTCCGCTCCATACAGGGCTGCACCTTGTGCCTTAGCTATATAGATTTTTATTGCTGGGGAAACAACTTTTGTAAAGGAACTTTGATAAAAGCGCAGTATGGATGAAGCTCTGTGTTGTAACAGCCCTGCGCTTTTTATGATCTGCTCTTCCCGTGATAGTTTACTAGTTAGCCTGGCTCCCAAGTAGTCTTTAGAGCTAACTTCCTTCAAGGGGACTCCGTCAATATGAATGGAACATCTTTTGCTAGGTCCTTTGGATAGCACCATCAATTTAGTTTTATTAATGTTAACCTCCAACCCATGGTCGCTACAAAATAGATTAAATCCGTCAACAAGGATTTGCAACCCCATTGGTGTCTTGGAAATGAGGAGCGAATCGTCAGCGAAAAGAAGGATAGGGATTTTTTGTGTATTCAAGGAAGGAGCATTATTCTGGCATGTGGACACAGCCTTCACTACTTCATTAATAAATAAAGTGAATAGTAAAGGGGCTAGCACACAACCTTGGCGAACTCCCCTTCTAATTGGAATCTGTTCTGTCAGTTCGCCTTGTTCACCCCACCTCACTTGGGCATAAGTATTTTCATGTAATCGTTTTAGCAGGAGTAATAAGTCCTCTGGGACCCCCATTCTAACCAGCACTTCCCACAATTTGGCTCTTGGGACCAGGTCAAAAGCAGATTGCAGGTCTCTGAATACTACATATAGACACTGCTTGGCGATAAGAACATATTTCCAATACAATATGGCCAGTCAAAAGACCTTGTCTACCGTGCTGGTTTTAGCACGGAATCCTGCCTGTAATTGGGAAAGAATTTGGTGCTCCTCAACCCAACTGGTTAGCCTCTGTAGAATTTGTTTAGCGAAAATCTTTTGTAAGTTGTCTATAAGGCTAATTGGCCTATAATTGGCTGGAAGGTTAGCATTTCCTTTTTTATAGCTGGGTATAATTTCAGCCTCCTTCCATGTACCTGGGATTTGTCCCCCTGCAGCTATACTATTTGAAATGGCATTAATATACCAGGACCAGATATTTGGTTCCAATCTATAAAGATCTCCAGGAAGTTTGTCCGGTCCAGGTGCTTTGCCAAATTTCAGACTGTTTATAGCCTCAAGGGTTTCTTCTACTTTGAAGATGAGGTGACCCTTAGGGATACACTGGGCCCCCACTTGGAGGGGCGTGCTGGGGTTCAAATCCAGTAGCATTGGTGGGGAGTGGACTACATTAGTGTCCGTTAAGCCCTCTGTTACGGCATAAAGAATGGAAAAATGCTCTACCCAGCTTTCTGGTTGTATGTGGTTGCTGGGGCAACTCCTACCTCCATTTTCTCTTTTAGACAGAAGTTCCCAAAAACGCTTGTTATTCTTCTCTCTCGAGGCATTTAATAATTCCTGCCACAGGGAATCCTCCCACCGCTTTTTTGCATTGGACAGGGTTCCTTTATATAGGGACCTAGCTTGTTTAATCTCCCCCTGGGAACCAGACGTTACTACTGCTTTTAGCCCAGACTTAGCCTTTGAGCACCTCTCATCAAACCATCCCTTACGTGCCCCTTTCCCACCACATGACTTTGACCGCCTTACTTTGTAGAAGAACCCCCGTAGCTGAATAGCCATGCTGTCATGTATTTTGAGAATCTGAATATTCCCCACAGCCTGGTCTTCGTACTCAGCCAAACTATTTAGAAAAATTTGGTATATTGCTCTAATATGATATGGGTTGGACATCACTTTTGGCCAAGTGATCTTAGTGAATTTATTGTTCCAGCATGGTGGCGGGATTATTGTAACATAATTATTAAGTGTTCTCCTGAACATTTCTCCGGAGAAGGTAAGAAGCAGGGGGAAGTGATCGCTATCGCATCTCACTTCTACTTTCATGTCTTCCAAGTGGGGCCACAACCTGACATCAACCAAAAAATAATCAATAGTGCTTGTAGACATGCCCCTTTTGAATGTTGGTACAATATTCATATCAGATGGTGTTCCGCCATTGCAAGCCCTAAGGCCGTGTTTTAAACATAGTGTAGCTAATTGCATGGCCACCCGAGATGTTTTACAGGGCCGAGTAATAGATAACTGTGGGATCACCCACAACTCATCCTCTTCGTCGGTTAGGCCACTAATAAGGGTAGAAGGTTCGAAGGTACAATTAAAATCTCCAGCTACAATTAAAATAGTCGAGGGGTGGAGGCTTTCTACAAATTCAGACAAAATAGCCAAGGTGTGGGACTCAGAGATGCATGAGACCGATCCTATATAAACATTAACAATAACAATTGATAAACTTCTTTTAAACGTGATGCACATAGCTTTTATATCTACAGAGTCAATTTCCAGAAGCTTATAGTCACACTGCAGATTCTTATTTACAAGTCGTAACAGCCCACCTTTCGCCCGGCCCAACCCCTTCTCTGGAGGTATAGCAGGAACACTAAATGAAAGAAATCCATCTATATTAATAGCATCCTCTACCCAAGTTTCCTGAAACAAGCAAATATCCATATCTTTAATAAAAAAGGCCCATTCGCTATCATCTAATTTCTTTGCCAAGCCAGCAATGTTCCAAGACATGAGTTCTAACGTGCATTTGCCTTGGTTAGTCACCAAAGTTGAACAGCCAGCATCCACCGGGCCCAAATCATTGCTACAGATGTCTAATGATGGTACTTTATCATTCCCCCTTGAATGTAAGACCTTGGAGCAGGCCATCACATGAGTCACTGATTCAGTAGTCAGTCATACAGGATCAGGCAACGACCCAAGATCGGTAGCTACCTTACATACAAAACCTCCACGGAAATTAGTTGAACCATCTAGTCCATCCGATCCCATATCTAGTCCAGAATTATGTGGATTTAACATAAATCTTATCCCCCCCTAGTTGTTACACTGTTCAAATGGGTGCGAGAATCAAAATCCATTAGTTGAGCCACCATGGTCTTATCTTCAAAATGAATAGTAATTACATCAAAATTGGTCCCTGGGATGCTGCTTCTCTCAGCCGATGTTATATCAGAACGAATGACAGAAACGCAACTTTGTCGGGAGCTTATCCAGTGTGTGACTTTATTAATCAAAGAGGCTTGGTTCTCAGCTGACCCTGGCGATAGTTTTGGAACATTGGTCAAATAGATTCTATTTGTTCCATAACTTGTGCACAAATCCTGTTCTTTGATAGCTATGTTCTCAATACTATTACGGGAGGAAATATTGTTGTTGTGGGAGATTTTATATGGCCTGTTAGGGGATTGTGTAGAACTGTCCTCTTGAACAGTTTCCGGGAGGTCAGATCCACTAATCCTACCTCTGGCTCTATCACTAGTTGAATTGCTCGCCCAGTTTCCTTGACGGTCTCTGTATCTGGGTGCATTTTCAGACCTCCTTTTGGGCTTCAAGTTATCTTTGGTGGGATCACAGCGGTAATCTTCCCTCCCTTGTAAAATTGTCCCCCCTCTAATGGGGGGACATGAATTGTCCCTTGACTCAGCTCCCTTTATTGGGGCAGAAGAGGAGAATACTTCTTTTCTCCTGGCCTCCCCACAAACCCTGCAAATCCCTTCACAAGCACAGTTATTTCCATGCTGGTGCACAAGGTTGCTCTTCATAAGATCTATTAATACTAGAACCAGTCCCTTGACTTCATCGACTCTCTGGAGAACTGTAGACAGGTTGTCTCTACTAGCTGCAGATTCATTGCCTTCCGGATCGGACTGGGAGATCAATGGGATAACACTAGGATTGAGTATTCCACCTTCAGGCTTGGGCACTCTCACGGGCGCAGGCGAATCCTCTGTTACCAGCAGTGGTTCAAAGCGATTAGTACACAATAGACTTGGAACCACCTTAATCACCGGGCTCAACGGAAGGGAAGTCGGTGTATATGGTACATGTGGGGAACCCCCCCGGGATACTGGAGGACTCACTATACTATGAATGGGTTTTGAAGTAGGGTCCCTACAATTGTGCAGGCCCCCATCTCCTTCAACCTCTGTTGTAACATCTAGAGGATTCCTCTTCCCCTTCTTTTTAAATATCTCCGGGATTTTCCTATCCTTGGGGGGGCCTTTCTTTGGGTTATCTACCCCCATGGTTTGTGTACCTAACATAGACTCAACTTCTTTGACTAAAAGATCTATTTCGTCAAGTGGATTTAACTTATTAGATGGGTCCAAATTCAGAGGTCTACTTGGGCGTTTTTTCGCTATTTTTGTTCCCTTGGTTTGCGCTGGTAAATCTACAGCCTTCCTTTTCCCCATGATAAAGATACACGTAGAATCAATAGATACAAGATACAAGGAAAAAAATAAATAAAATAAAAAAATAACTCCCTTACTTGTATATTGTAAATCCTGCCACTGGAGTATCTGGCCCTGCCTGCCAAGCCTCTTCCGGAGAGTAGCAGCGTCCCACTCGTCGGCTGGATGCTTGTTTAAATACAGCCCTCCGGGTAGTAGCCACCGAATAACAGCAGCAGGGGAACTTGTAAAAGAAGCCTGCTATTGATGCAACTGTAAACAGTACTACTCAGTTTAAACTGTGTAGAATAATCTGTGTTCTCTTAGGTAGCAAGCTAGTCTCTTTACTGCTGATGAAAGAGGGGGGGCCCAGCCCAGCCTCCTTCGGTCACCGACGGGCACAGGACGAGCACGCCCTTGGCCCGGGCTTTGCCCGGGCGCCGCCCGCGCACGTCCCGCGAGGCGGGAGCACTGCCAAGAATTTAAAGAGCTCCTTCCCTTTGTTACGATGCCGCCTCCTTCTCCTCGGCCCCCAGGTGCTGTGATGCGCGTCCCGCGAGGCGGGAGCACTGCCAAGAATTTAAAGGGCTCCTGCCCTTTGTTACAATGCCGCGCCTCCTCCTCGGCCCCCAGGTGCTGTGATGTGCGTCCCGCGAGGCGGGAGCGCTGCCAAGAATTTATAGGGCTCCTGCCCTTTGTTACAATGCCGCCGCCTCCTCCTCGGCCCCCAGGTGCTGTGATGCACGTCCCGCGAGGCGGGAGCGCTGCCAAGAATTTAAAGGGCTCCTGCCCTTTGTTACAATGCCACCGCCTCCTCCTCGGCCCCCAGGTGCTGTGATGCGCGTATCACATATTTTATAGAGGCGAAGGTGGCAGAAATTAACAACTTAAGATCACTTATCAACAAAGCATTAACTGTATTTTGGGAGGAGCATTTCCTGCAGAAAGGCGACTGGAAGAGCTGCTGGAGGAATATAAGCTTCCTTTGATGGCAACCCCTACATCAATGCTTAGAGAAGCGCGAAAATTAGTGTTAAAAAAACGAGTCAAAAGCATACGCTTGAGTAGGGACATTGATTCAGCCTCCAGATGTAAGCATAGTAGATACACTATATTCACCTTTGCTAGTTTAAAGCAGCCTTACTTTAATTTTAATTTACGGCCTCAGGACATGACCAGGTTTTTGAGATTCTGTGTTTTTTTACCTCCCTTTTAAGCCTTTTGATGGTGCATGGAAACTACTAGATGGGCAGAAAAAATACTTAAAGCCAATGTTTAATGCTGAGGGCATAAGAACAATACCAGAGGCTGTATGATTGTTCTTTAAATATGGATCCGTAAAAATAGTGGGTAACCTGTTTAAGTTCTTGAGGCTGGCGGCTAAGCTCTGGAAGGAAAGTACTTATCTATTTATACCTGATGACTTGGAATCATCATACACCAGTTCCTAATGGGGAGTTCTTGGGTACCCATTTCCTGACATATCTGATGTTATTTATTATTGACATACCATAACATGTTGATGTGGTAATTCTACTGCTTTCTACTAAGAATCTTGCACTGCTTGATCTTTTTTGCTGTGTTACATTGCAAAAATCAATATTTTATTTTTTTAAATTGTATTTATGTATTTTTTTATTTTTTGTTCTGTAATGGTGCTTTTAAATCAATATTTTGTGACGTGTTTTATGTAAAGTAATTATTCTGTATAGTTTTATGTAAACTTTAAACAATAAAGTATTCCACTACTACTACTACTACTACAACTACTGCTGCTACTACTAATACTGCTACTACCACTACTACTACTACTACAACTATTCCTACTACTACCACTACTACTACCATTACTATTTTGAATACCCAAGCTTGTCTTTGGTTCTGAGTGCAATGGCTAAACTGGTCTCTGCCTCCTCCTTTGACACTGCTTTGGTGAGGGAGTTGGCCAAGTGCATGCAGTTATGAAACTTCAGATTTTACATAAACACTTCCATGGGGTAGGGGCCTTGGTGAAAACCCAACGGATGGCAGTGAGACTGAATGAATGGCAGGATACTTTTACTGCTAGAGCTACCTTTTCCTCATAAAAGTATCTACTTTCTATGTTCCTTCGGTTCGTTGCACACAAATTTGCATCCTTAATGTTCACTAGGCAGGGTAAATGTTTGATACGAGTAGTTTCCACACCTATGCCAAGTCGGCATCTAGAACTTCTGCAGGAGCAGGATCTAGCTCTGATCATAGAGAGTTAGCATGTGGGCGAATGCTCTTTTTTCTATGGAAGGAAATTGGGTGAGTACTTCCTTGTTCCCCTCTCTAGTACTGAGCTTACTTGATTTCTCCAAACCTCCTGCAGAAGTTCTTTGTAAATCGACTAGGGCAGACATTGCCTGGATGGGGAAAGCCACAACCGTTTTGGAGCATAGCGGTTTCTCACAACTGAAAGTGTGCATGCTTCCCTGATTATTTGGGTCCAGTAGTAGTAGTGGACATCGCCACTCTACCCCTCCACTGGAGCGGAATATTCCTCCTGAAACTGTGTAGAAGAGAACATCAGGTCCACACAAAGTCATTTGGACTTCTTGGGCTCTGTTGAGACTGGGGTAACAGCTTGCTCTTCACTTTAAAGCATTAGCTGCAGGTTGCAATACGAAGATGATGAAAGCTTCTGTCGGTAATGAAGAACAGAAGGGTGCCCTAGGCTTGAAAGACCTTCATGGCTAGAAGAAAGGAGAGTTTCTCAACTTTGCCAGTTTGATGACACTCAGCTTTCTGGTCCTGACCATGCCTGCATTGTGGTGCTGCAAGGAGTCATTTGAGGAATCAGAGTTGAAAACAGACAACGCCGAAAGAATGGGGAGTAGAGATTACTAAACAGAAAGAGAAAATACATATTGGGAAATGCCCAGCCACAATGGCACCCCTTGCAAAGGAGCACAAAGTGCCCAAATACATAAAATTTTCCACCAGGCCACTAAGGGGCATATTTATACTTGTTTTGCGCCAAATTTGTGCCATTCTTTTACGCAATTTCAGTCAAAACTAACTCCATAATTATACTTTGGCGCTACGCCGGTCTAGCGCCAAATTTATGGAGGTAAAGTCATTTTTTGGATGTGGAAACCTACTTTGCGTCAATGAGATGCAAAGTAGGCATTCCCATGCAAAAAATGGCTCTATGGCCCTGGCACCATATTTATCCCCTGTGCTAAAAGTACGCACAGGGGGAGGGGTCAAGTAATGGTAAAAAGCTTGTTTTGCACCATTATTTAACGCCTGGGTCAGGGCAGGCGTTGGGGGACCTGTGGGCCTATCTCCATGGTGGAACACCATGGAATAAGCCCACAGGTGCTCTCCCCAGGCCCCAGGGACACCCCCCACCAACACCAGAGGGACAGTGGATGATTGGGGACCCCATCCTAGGTAAGTATAGGTAAGTACAGGTAAGTATTTTTTTTTAAGTGCCATTGGGGACCCTGAAATGGGCCCCCCTACATGGCACCGGGTGCAGTGACCATACCCAGGGGACCCTGGTCCCCTGTGCTGGCCATTGGGGTGGTGGCCATGACTCCTGCCTTTCATAAGACAGGAACCATGTGGTATGGATGGTTTTGCGTCAGAAAATGACGCTAGGCTGGTTAGAGTAATTTTTTTTTTTTTTACTCTAACCTGCCTAATGTAATTCTTTGTTGCAAAACCCCCTTCTTCCATACCGCCAGCTCCACCCGGCTAACGCTTTTTTTTTAACGCTAGCCTATCCTTTGCACCAGCTTGCACCATTCCATCAATATGGTGCTCGGCTGGTGCTCAGAAATGGTGCAAGCTGGTGCTAAACTTTTTGGTGCAAAACTGTGTTGGTGCAGTTTTGCACTCAAAAGTATAAATAAGGGCCTAAGTGCCCACACTTTCAACATTTTGAGGTCCCACGATCTAAACCACCAATCTGAGCATGCAATAGAGAGCCCCTAAAACCTAATCAGGCTGTCAATATTGAAAAAGAGAACAGACTGAAAAGCAACAAAAATACTTACAAGCAATGACTGGTTACAATGTATCACCTTAAGAAGAAGCACGTGGTACAGCACAGCCTCCAAATGCACAGTTACAGCTTTAGAGGTCAAGAGATCTAAACTATCAATCTATCTGTGTAGTTCAGAGCTGGCAAAATGACACCTACACCCTAGTCAAATAGAAGAATAGGAAGTGGAGCAGAGACAGCAAAAATGCTCACAGACAAAGCCCATCCACAAAGAAAAAGAACCCGGAGAAGGAACCGCCAAAGGAAGGTGTTGCACAAAAGGTGTGTGGAGATGTTGTGACCAGTTCTTGAGTGAAACTTGTTTGATGGAGGGATGTTTTTTTTCCCCAAAAGCAATAACAAACATAGGGCAAATGGTGTCTTTAGGAGCTCAATTTTTTAAAGAAGCTGGACTACCAAAGTGCCCCTGTAAGAATTAACACTATCCCAGCTAGAAGGAGGGGCAGAAAATGGCAGCTCGTCTAAAATGGTACAAATTCCGGCAACAACCACCGATAATGCTAGAACATGCACTGCCAATACTGCCTTCAGCATAATGTGACCGACCATCTAACCTATATGTACAATAATGTGGTAACCATTCAAAATATTTTAAAGGGTGTTAAAAGGGAAATTATATTTCTACAAATGCCTTTGATCACTCTGGAACAGCAGTAGAGAAACATATTAGTCCTAGATAAAACACCTACACATACAAACGTAATTAAACCATAGATTGTTATGTAGGGCGCCTGTATTGAGGCGAAACCATAAGTTGTTTTTGCATTACTATATCAAAAGACCTTTAAAGCGCTGTGGTTCTTAAAATAACCTGTTCTTAAAGCCTCAAGACCAGGACATTAACTGTAAACAGCCTAACATTTGCCCAGAGCGCCTGACATGTTATTTCCGTCTGGTTTCTCACAATTCCCAGAACCTTGAAAGAGTTTCGTATTGTAGCCAAGCTAGTAAACACACAAATCAGTGAAACCTCCCTACAGCCGTCAAAAAGACGAAGTGGCCTTACTTTTTTTCGGTGACACAGTTGAACATGGACATGAACAGCAGGCTGTTTGTTGTTTTTAAGCAGAAAGCCTCAGATAACAAGTTTCAGACAGACAGACCTCTGTTCAGAAAAGTGAACGGCTATTTCACATCATGTGAACTAATAGCCTGGATGCTGAGTTGTACTTTCTACAGGACTGTTGCATATAACTGGGACAGATATTTTCCATCTCTATATTTCTTTGTACGTTTTTAAATTTTCATTCAGTAGCCTACTAAATACACATTTTACAACTAGGCAGCTATCGCAATTAAATTTATTTTAAGTTATCTGCGCATGTAATATAATACTCTTGCACTTTAAGTAAATTCGCACCAAACAAAATGAAAAATTATTGTTACTTTTTCTCCAGGGAGGAGTTTACAACTGTTATTAATAAGTAGATAATGTCGCTTCTGATTGGCAAATGCAGGACAGTCCAAGAAGCCACATGTCCGGGAGGAAGGAGAAGCCAGAAAAGTAGTTCTCATTGTAAACCGACGACACAAGCTTTTCCAGGAGAGTTTGAGGGAGGGATAGGTTTTTTCCCCAAAAGCAATTACAAATATAGGGCAAATGGTGTCTTTAGGAGCTCAATTTTTTAAAGAACTTGGCCACAAGATACAAATTTACAAGGCACTTCTAAAAAGGCACTCAAAAATTAGGCCACAAAAATCAGGCAACTGAGGATAACCTTCCCCAGTGTTTGTTTGAAAAGTTTATCCGCCCAAGAACCTTTTGAAAACAAACAATGGCAAAGCCAATAGCTATTGCCTGTGGTACTCACTGGTTTTGCCAGTGCTGACAGCTTGGGAAAGATGCTGTGCAGATGGCTAAAAGTAAAAAACAAAAGGTGGTGCTGTGGCCGTAGCATTCTTGACATTGTGTACACATGTGCTTGCGTCACTATACATACATGTCATACATGGGCGCCTTTTTTTTATTTATATATCCAAGCTGAAAAAACAATGAAAATGAAGTAGCACTAAAGTGTTTTCCTTTAAGGCGGGGGGAAGACAGTAATCTGCTGCCTGATCTGCAGTTACCCCAAAAAATGAAAAAAAAGACAGTGAGCGTGTGGGGCAATGAAAGGGGGAAGCAACAAGGACTGTGAGGGGGGGATAACAGCACAAATGGGAGAGCAGCACGAGAGGTGGAGGGAAAAGCACATGAGCTAGAAAGTAACAAGAGCATAGTGTACATTTTGAGGCGGAGAAACACATGCTTGCAGCTTGAAACACAAGGGACAGCAACATGGAGTGCAGCGGAGCTAGTTTTTGTCGGGCTGAGAGGCACACAGTGGAGAAGGAGAGACGGAAAACACAAGCACTCAGAGTGCTTAGGCAAAATAAAAAAGTAGTTCCCTCAAAGTGAGCAGTTGAAGGAAAAAAACACGCTAACCAGAGAGATGGTAAAGAGGCTATGCCCCAGGGAATGGGCAAACACAAGCTAGACAATCTTGGACAAGAAAAACCATTAACATAAGAAGTAAGCAAATGATAGTGACAATAAAGCTAACCAATGGTAAGCAAAGGGCAGGCTGTCAGCCCCTGTAAGCTCTTGGTAGGCCTACAATAGGTTTTTTACAATCAAGCAGGTTGAACTGTGTGGTAGGCACAACCTTAACAAGGGTCCACACCGTGTATGTTACAGCATATGCTTCAAATAAATGTCCTAAAAATCATTGGTTTCACAGAAGTTCTGACAGGTCACTCATGAAATACAGCAATACTTTCTTGGAGTGTCATATAATTTTGATTCTTCCTTTGGCAAATGTAATTAGGTCTCATATGCTCTCTTGCTTGCGAGAGATATTGTATATAACAAGAGGTATGCAGCTGGCCCACTGCTTAACATAAATGGGCTTCATTGTCACTCTTATTTGCCGCCTTCTAATTGGTCAATGCATGCTGGCTCCACTTTCTCTTCTTTCAGCTGTAGCATGGTTCAAGTACTGATTGCTTCAGCTTGATTTCTGTCCTTCAGCTGATTGCGCTGTGATTGAGGTACTACTTTTATTCTTCTTCCCTGTCATCCCTGCTGTACCTCTTGCATTGTAGCTATATTCTACTGTGCCACACACATCTGCTTCCAAATGTATTTTCACTAAGACATGGACACAATTGCTTTCTTTATGTGATATGTTTTTTTGCCAGATGTTTTTTTTTTTCTTGTTCACGCATGGGGAGATTAACTGATTTGCTCAGAATCATAGGGGTGTTGTGCCAAGACCTAACATGCATTGGTCAAGCCAGTAGGTCCTCGTTTTGAAAGTATTGGCCCTAACGTTGCCTTTGGTTCGTGCTGTACAGCATGGGCATTGGCAACTTTGGCAATAATTTGTAGCCAAGCTCAATAGCAGCATGGCTAAACATAATAATAAAAAAAGACTATGATGCATCCAATACTAGCACACTTAAAACATTTGCATTAGCCCTGGCTGCGTCATAGAACTTTATTAAATTAGTTTCTAGTCACACCGCCAAGCTTCTGTGCTACTCTACAGCATGGATACAAATCATTGCCCAAGCCAATAGCTCTCATAGGCAAGACCTATCGGCTTTGCCAATGCTTGATTTTATTTCCTGCTACCTCAGACTCCATGCATTTTCCCCATCCTGTCCTGTTATGACTGTTAGGTACCTCAAGGAGACAGTGTGGGCGGAAAGAAGATATAAGCATCTCATAAAAGGACATTTAGATCCTGTTGTACTGCCAGCTAGTACACCAGGTCACCACATATGTTGTGACTGGCCTTTTATTCCATGGGGCATTTCCCCTGTGTGGTAGAATCCTTGGATGGTAGTTTTGAAAACCAAGAGATGCTCTTGGTCCCTCTGTCACTTTTCCATGCTCCCCAGAGTTAATTGCAGCAAGTAAGGGGAGGCTTCAAGGGCGATGGAGGGAGGAAGTAGGAAGGTAGAGAGAAAGGGATCAGTGAAAAGAAAAAACAAGCTATTAGCGTTGTAAATTCGTAACTGGACTTTTCTTACCACTTAAATTGAAAATGAAAAGTAAAACAGTTGACATAAGTGAGTAGCTTTGAAGCGCCATGGCACCATGAGCATGAGCGTGAAGGAGAGACACAAAAAGAAAAAGAAGTTTGCTTACAGTCAAAAGTATCGGAAAATGTGCAATTATCCATGTAACAAGGTCAGTCTGCAAGGCGGTAAAAAAAACGCCCCAAGGAGTTACAAATGTAAAGCATTTACTAATGATAAAGGATTTTTGAAAGGCAAGCCCAGGAACGAGTGAAAGTGATGGGTGTGCGTTGGGAGCTGTTAAAAGCCCACAATACTTAGAACAGGTCAAATCGCTTGTGCGCTCGACCTAAAAAGGGAGGAGAGAAGGAGAGAGAGAGAAAATGGATGTATGAATGGTTGGATGGATAGAAAGGGGAGATGTTTGGAGGGGACTTAGGGCCATATGTACGAAAAGTTTTTCCCTTTGACACATAATGGGTAAAAACCTTTTCTACATCTGGCCCTTAGTGAGCTTGCCAGGTTGGAGCCTTTTTGCCAAATCTGCTTTTGGTTCTCAAATCCAACCCTGTCAGCAGAGGCCTTGGCCTCCACCACCATAGTAGAGGGCAGCCCATAATATCTTTTATCTTCTTACTCATTTATTCTTCTATCACTATACTTTTTACTCCGTTCCTGTTTTTTCTTTCTTCATTTTCTAATGCATCCTCTCCTTTTCCATTAGAATTTCAGTTTTTATGCTTCTTTTATAGATTTTCGCCTCTTTTCTTTGATTGTTTGTTTGTTTCTTTTCTTTTCTTTCTTTCTCTCATTCTTTCATTCTTTTTCTTTCTTTCTTCCTTCCTTCTTTCTGCTATTTTATTTTGTATCCTTTCTTATCAATTTTATTTTTCCTCTTTCTTCTTTCTCTCTTTTCATTCTTACTTGACCTCTTTGTTTAGCTCTTTTCTGTCTCCAATTTACCTTCTTTCATGTTTTCTCCCCTTTCTTCTTGTCTTCCCCATGTCTCCTTTTTTAGTTCTGTTTTTCCCTTTATCTCTCCTTTGTTTCTTCTTCCCTTTCTATCTTTCCTACTTTCTTTCTTTATCCTTCTTTCTTCCACATTCTTCTTTCCCCTTTCTTTCTCCCCTTTTATTCTTCCTTCTCCCTTTTTGGTCCTGTGTCATTCTTCCCAACTTTTCTTCCTTTCTTCTCCCTTTTCTTTATGTCCTATTACTTTTCTCTTTTCTTTTTGTTCTTCCCTGGTTTCTTGTCCTTTTTTCATCTATCTTCTTTTTATTTCTTTTATGTTTTCTTCTTCTCTTTCTTCTTTTGCTCTTCCTTGCTTCTTCCCACCCTACCTACCTCCCACCCTCTCTCTCTCCCTTCCATCCCTTCCTTCTTTACCTCTTTTCTTGCTAATACCATTTTCTTCATATCCCATTCCATTTTTTGTCTTATTTTGACCTCTCCATTTTCTTTAATGCTTCAGTTTTTTCGTCGTGCCTTTTCTTTGTCAAGTTCTTTTTGTCTACCCTTTCACTTTATTTCTTCTTACCTTTCATTAATTTCACCCATACTTTTTTCTTTCTCTCCATTCCTATATTCTTTGTGCACCTCTTTTTCTCATGTTCTCATTCTTCATTGTTTCTCTTCCTTCCTGCCTTCTTTTCTTCCTTTCCTTGTTTGTTTTCATATTTCTTTCTTCTTCCATTCTTTGTTTTGATTGATTTTTTTCTTTGTTTCTTTCGGATCTGTACTTTTTAGAGTCAAGCCTGCGATAGCATGCACTAGCGCAGAGTCTCACATGCGAGACACCCTTGTAAACAAAAAAGGGCTTGGGGCCCGACTGTTATTTTCCATTTGTTGGCTTGCGTTGCACTCTTAATTACAGCATCATAATGGTTCACTGCATGCATATTCATCCTCTTCTGCTGCTCCCATCGTGACTGAGGTACCATTTTGTTCATTTTAACTTATAGTGCCTTGCAAGAAGAAGGCATGTGACTGGCAAAAAAGTGGGCAGCAGAACAAGCAAAATTGTAAAGTTAGATTTTCTATAGTTAACTATTTTCTTTTAATTTGCTAAGCCTTCTTTTCTCACGTTGCACTCATGTTTTCCTTTGTATTTACTCATGCACGCTGATTTAAAAAAATGATGATAATCGTGCAGTACACTCTAATCCACTCCAATCCACCCCACTCCAATCCACGAGAAACCAACCCACCCCATCTGTAAAAACTGTAAACTTTGCACTTGTAAAGCGCACTACTCACCCGTTAGGGTCTCAAGGCGCTGTACTCATACCGCTATGGAACCCCTCCTGGCTTTTCCCTGTGAGGTGCCCACTCCTGGGCACCCCCAGTGTGAAGCCAGGCATCCAAGCGCTGTTGGGGCCGTTGTGGAGATTAAGCAAGCTATTGCCCAGAGTTGCACTCATTAATTAGATTAGGCACCAAGGCGAGAATTATCTGGTCCAAGGGACTTGAGCCCAAGACCTGCCAAAGCGGGACTTGAACCCTGGTCTTGAGCCAGATCTCTGCTTCAGGGTCTGCCACTCTAACCATTGTGCCACACTTCTCCACCTCACTCAAAACCAACCCCACTTAATCCAAGCCATCCTACTCAATCCAACCCGCTCCAGACCAATCCAATAAAATCCCCTTAAATCCAAACCACTTCAAACCAAACCACTCTCTCTAGTCCAATCCACCACAATCTAATCTGCTGCACTCCAATCTAAAACAATCTGCCCTACTCCAATCCAAAACAATCTGCCCCATTCCAATCCAAAACAATCTGCCCTGCTCCAATTCACAGAAATCTACCCTACCCCAATCCAAAACACTCTGCCTCATTCCAATCTGCCCCACTCCAATCCAAATTAATTTGCTCGATTCCAAACCAAAACAATCTGCCCCACTCCAATCCAGAACAATCTACCCAACGCCAATCCAAAACAGTCTGCCTTACTCAAATCAAAAACAATCTGTCCCACTCCAATTCAAAACAATCTGCCCCACACCAAGCTGCACCACTACAATTTGTCCCACTCCAATCCACCCTAATCCACCCCACTCCAATCCAAAACAATCAGCCTCACTCTAATACAAAACAATCTGCCAAACTCCAATCTGCCCCTCTCCAATCCAAAACAATCTGCCCCACTCCAATCCAAAATAATCTGCCCTACTCCAATCGAGCCCACTCCAATCTGCCCAACCCCTATCCAAAATTTCTGCCCCACTGCAATCCAAAATAGTCTGCCCTACTCCAATCTACCCCATTCTAATCAAATTCACCTAAATCCAATCTAATCCAGCCCACTCCATCCCAATTCAACCTACTCCAATCCACCACAATTCACCCCACTCCAATCCAGATCGCCCCACACCAATCCACTCCACCCCAATCCAGTTCAATCCAATCTACCCCACTCCAATCCAATCCACCCCACCCCAATCCAATACACCCTACTCCACCCCAATACACCCCACTCCAATCCAATCTACCACAATTCACCCTATTCTCATCCAAAACAATGTGCCACACTCTAATCTGCCCACACCAATCAGCCCTACTCCAATCTTCCCCCACTCCAATCCAAAATAATCCACCCCACTCCAATCCAAAAAAATCTGCCCCACTCCAATACAAAACAATCTGCCACACTCTAATCTGCTCACTCCAATCTGCCCCTCTTGTATCCAGAACAATCTGCCCCACTCCAGTCTGCCCCACTCCAATCCAAAATAATCTGCTCTACTCCAATCCACCCCACTCCAATCTGACCCACTCCTATCCTAAACGTTCTGCCCCATTCCAATCTGCCTCACTCCAATCTGCCCAATTCCAATCAAATCCACCTCACTCCAATCTAATCCACCCCACGCCATCCCAATTCAACCCACTCCAATCCACCACAATCCATACCACTCCAATCCGATTCACCCCACACCAATCCAATCCACCCAAACCCAGCCCAATCCAATCTATCCCACTCTTATCCAAACCACCTCACTCCAATCTAATACACTCTACTCCACCACAATCCACCCCACTCCAATTGAATCCACAACAGTTCTCCCTATTCCAATTCAAAACAGTCTGTCATGCTCTAATTTGCCCACACCAATTGGCCCCACTCCAATCTGCCCTATTCCAATCCAAAACAATCTGCCCCGCTCCAATCCAAAAAAATCTGCCCAACTCCAATCCACAACAATCCGCCTACTCCTATCCAATACAATCTGCCCCACTCCAATCCAAAACAAACTGCCCCACTCCAATCTACCTCACTCAATCCAGATCAGCCTGCCCAATTTCAATCTGTGTGATTCCAATTCAAAGCAATCTGCCCCACTCCAGTTTTACTCACTCTAGCCCAAATCAATCTGTCACACTCTAATCCAAAACAATCTGCCCCACTTCAATCCAAAACAATCTGCCCCACTCCAATCTGCCCCACTCCAATCCACCCCTCTCCAATCCAATCCACCCCACACCAAGCCAGTCCACCCTACACCAATGCAATCGACCCCAATACAATCTGCAGCACTTCAATCCAACCTACCTCACCTCAATCCACTCCACTCCAATCCAACACAATCTATCCTACTCCAGTTCAATCCACCCACCCCACTTCAGTCCAATCCAACCCATTACAGTCCAATCCACCTCACTCCAATCCACCCCACTCCAGTCCAATCCACCTCACACCAATCCACTCCACTCCAGTCCAATCCATCCCACTCCAATCCAACCCACTCCAGTCTGACCCACCCCACTCCAATCCAACACACCCTACTCTAATCCATCCACCCCATTCCAATCCAACCTGCCATACTCCAATCCAATACATTTCAATCTGACCCAACCCAATCCAATCCAAATCAGCCAACTCCAATCCAATACACTACAGCCAAATCCACCCCAATCCAATCAAATCCACCCACGGACTTCAATCCATCACAGGAGTTCTACAAGTGATAGGAATGGGGTGGAGTACAATTCACCCCACCGCAGTCCTATTACTCCAATTCAATCCACCCACCCCAATCTAATATACCCCCTCCAATCCATCCCACTCCAGTCCACCCCAATCCAATCAACCTCATCCCTTTTAATCCTCCCTACCTCATTCCAATCCAATTTTCCCCCTCCAAAATCCACCCAATCCAATCCACCCCACTCCTCTCAAACCACACCTCTGTAGCATAATCCAACCAACCCCACTCTACTCCAGTCTACCCCGCTACCTCAATGCCCTCCACCATATTCCATACCATTCCACAACACTGCACTCTATGAAGCTTTCTGCCACTGAACTCAACTCTCCTCTACTCAACTCTACGATACTCTACTCAAATAGATCCACACTCCGACACTCTACTCTCCCATGCCCAGTGCTTACTTTGTAAATGAAAACGTGCTGTGCCGAAAGCCCGCATCCTAAACATGCGGCTGCTTCAATTAAATGTGCGAACACGGAATACTGAGGCAGCCTAATCCAGAAGCCACGTTGCGCCTCTTCAATCGCCTCTTCAATCTATGTGCAGCCACTCCCTGCCCCTTTAGCTCACTTTTGCAACTTTGTGGTTTCTCTCAGTGACGCTTTTTCTGTCTTTCCCATATGTGTCTTTTGCTTGCAGTAAATGCTTGAGCCAGAAAAATAAGTACAGGCCCTCAAAAATAAGTGCTGTTGCTCAGCACCGGAAACAAGAAGCACAAATTAAGCACCGTCCATGCCACCGTACAACAGTCTACACCAATAACATTTCACCATGCTGAACAGCAGCCACACTGGTGTACAACATTCTAAAAACAAATTGCCAAAGCCAAAAGCTCTTGTATAGGTGAAACCTATTGGTTTTGCTAATGCTGTTTTTTTAGGGGCGTCAGTCCCCTGTAGTAATCTCTCTTTGGGCTTCCAACCACTCCCATGTCACGCCAATCACTTTCATTGGTTCGTAGGCTTGCCTTTTAAAATCCGTTTGCTTTCATTTGTGAAAGGCATGCATACGTCATGCCTTTTCTGGTGTTTAGCCCACCTACACAGCACCGGTAAACTACTAAAAACATAGGAGGCTCGATGTTTTCAGCATGGCTTTGGGACTACTTTGCCTGTTTATTTTCCACACAGCGCAATCGCACTGGGGTTTACATAGCGCGATCGCGCTCAGTTTTTTTGTTTTTGATTTCAGCACGATCGCGCTGCATTTTACATAGTACGATTGCGCTGCATTTTTTTTTCTTTTAATTTGTGTGGCAAGGAAAGTCTGGTTAGGAGTTTACAACGCTAATACCTCTAACTCGAGCAAATGCGAAACCCGTTGCATTGCAAATGCTTGTCTTTCTTCTTCTCCTTTGTTTTCCCACCGGTCAGAGCTGTCATGGAAACCCCATTTGGATATTTATGAGTATCTTACTGCCAACAGAAAAGAGTCGATAAAGCACTAATGACAGTAGCCAGATCTGTGGTGCCTTCAGGCCAAATGCTTCTCTCCCTTTCTGTGTGCTGAAGTGAGAGTTTCACAAAACTGCTCTTCCAGAGACATACGATCTTCATCATATAAATTACTCTCTTCAGTTCATCAATCCCGTTCAAATTCCCGATAGATAATGGGAGTTTATTATTCAAACGAAGGTGCTTAACTCTACATCCTTCATGCCAACAAAATTCCCCCTCAGAGTTTATTTCAAATTCAGGATAGAAAAAGTCTGCGAATGAGAGAGATGCATTTCATCATCTCCATATTACTCCCAACTACAAATGACAAAGGAATCTCCGCAGTTCATTAAAAATGTAATTGGCATTTCAGAAAATTGAATGAGCTCTCTAGTATCTGCCGATGAGGGCAGGTATGGTCATTTTCAACTAAATCGCAATCTTGAAAAAAATGTGTCAGAAGTGGGAATAATGTTTTTTTTAAAGCGTGTACAATTTTCTCCATATTAAATGATCGGACAGACTGCCTCAGAACGGACTACGACCGGGGCCAATTCCAACCTTATGGACGGAGTAATAGAGTGGCACAGTAGTGTTTACATCATGCTACATTTATGTGTTATACGTTTGAACATTACTGTTCAGAGTTATTGTAAGGTGTTCAGGACTGGGCAAAAAGAACCATGTTTTTCTCTCAACTCAATGACTTACAAGATCTGCGTGATACTAAACCCCTCGAAAATTGATCAGATCTTTTTAGTGCGTTCGACATGGTAAGTACCATCTCATATCAAAGGGTTATCCTCCTTTGGTGCAACTTAATAATTCAAGTATTAGAAATAGCTCACTGTCTGTGAGTAATTGGGTTGTTGGTTGAGGGGGGTTAAACCCTGCTCAAGCAACAGTCTCAATTCCTTGTCAAAGTGAACCACAAAAAGTCACAAAATTAGCCTGTACTTAATATTCTGGTAGCTTGGCACAAAAGCAGTCAGGCTTAATTTAGAGGCAATGTGTAAAGTATTTATCTAGCACTTACATAGTTATAAAGTGAAAACCCAACACAAGAAAAATCCCACACGAATTTGGAAAAATAGAGTTAACATTGCTAAAGTCTTTGACATGGAAATGACAAAAATCCATTCAGTAGAAATGGAGTTTTGATTTTTTAAAGATTAGAGTAATTGAAAGATCAAAGCACGAACTATAGGCCCCTAGTTGCACAAGATCTGGGGGAAATAAAACGTTCTGGCTGAATACATGGCAGGCTGTTCTGATGCATGAAGTAGATTGGGCCAGGCCTCCACTTACCTTCGGAGTTAGAAGAATTTTTTCAAAAAAAATGTATGAGAACGTAAAGTTCAATGGGGCAAGACAGCCAGCAGTGTCTGAGGAGGAGGCGTTGTGACGAGGGTAAAATGTATGTATGAAGCTGGCCTGGTGTGTGGTGAGCAACTATGGTGTTTTATCCCCTATTAGTGAAGTCTATGCAGTGTCTAGGAAGGAAGGGCTCTCTAGAGGTAGCTGTGGATGAGCAGCCAAGATTCATCTAGGAGACATGCAAAGCTTATGCAATACCACTGTAGTCAGACAGCACTTACACACATGAAAGAACCACACAGTGTTACAAAAATAAAGGTACTTTATTATAGCAACACAAAAACTAGAATACTGGATAGGCAATCCTCCAACTGAAGGTAACTAAACACACTATTATATACACATTAGCATTCAGTAAATAGCATAGAAAGAAATATGCATTAATATAATCAATAGTAAACAACGAGGGCCTTAGGGGAGGGCCAAACCGTATACGGAAAAAAATGGAACGTGTAAGGCAGTCCCCCACTCAAGAAGGTGGAATCAGTAGAAGGAAGCTGGAGGAACTATGAACCCCAAGAGGTGAGAACCACCTCCAGCGACCAGGAGAGCAGAGGTAAGTACCTGAGTTTCCCCAAAACCAACAGGAGGACTTTGGAAAAGGATTGTGCAAGACCCAACCAAGACTGGAAGAACCCAAAGGTGGATCCTGACAGAAGAGGACCTGCAAAGAAAGGGGACCAAGTCTAGTTTGAGTTGGAGTGTCAGGGTGTGGCAGGAGCCACTACCCACCCTTCTGTAGATGCATGACCAGGTCTACGGTGGACAAAGAAGGTCAGCAGTGCAGCACAGGAGCTGAGGAGGAGTCCCAGAAGTGATGCAAGTGATGTCCCACATCAGCGGTCAATATGCAGTCAGTTAGTGGTGCTGGAAAACCACCAACAAGCCTTGGCAAATGCAGGAGTTGGAGAAGAAGGTTTGCAAGTCTGAAAAGGACGAGCAAGGTCCAGGGGACTCAACCCAAGGAGAGGAGTCCGAGATGACCTGCAGCAGCTGGGAAAGTTACAAGAAGAGGAGGCAGCCCCCACAGGCAACCCATTGGCAGCAGGCACAGGAGTCCCAGTTAGGCCCACTCACCACACCTGAAGAGGAGTCCCACGTCACTGGAGCAGCTGGCAGGAGACTGAGCTTTGTAGGAAGGAGTACTGGTGGCCGGGGCTACATGGAGCCTGAAGATCCCTTTGAGGAGGAACAAACAAGCCTTGGTAGCTGCAGGAGTAATGGTGCATAAGGGTACTGTCCTGCAAGGACAGGCAAGGGCTTACTGTCTCCCAAGTTGGTTGGCTGGTAGAGAGGGTCAAGGGAACCACTCCAGACCACCACCTGTGATAGCGGAGGGGCTGCCCCTGTCTATGACACTCTATGCAACTCCACTCTACTTCACTTACAACACTCTACTCCCTTCACAACACTTCACAACACTCTTTGCCAGTCCACTCGTCTCTACAGCACTCTACTCTGCTCTCTGCTACTGCACTCTACAAAACTCCATGCCACTCCATTCTACGTCAGGCTATTATACTCTATGCCACTCCACCTTACAACACTCTACTCCACTCTGTCTCTCCATTTTACCCCTTCCTCTCTACTCCACTCTACTCCCTCCATGCCACTCTATGACACTTGGGGGGTCATTACGACCCTGGCGGCCGGCGGTATGTTGGAGGTAACACCACCAACAGGCTGGCGGTGTACCGCCAGCAATTATGACCGTGGCGGAAAAGCCACGGCCATACCGCCGGCCCCTCCACTTTGCCGCCAGGATTCCGCCTGGCGGTCATAATCCCCAGGGCAGCGGTGCATGCACCGCTGCCCTGGGGATTATGAGTCCCCGACCGCCGGCCTGTCCATGGCGGTACACACCGCCATGGAAAGGCTGGCGGTAAGGGGACTTAGGGTGCCCCTGGGGGCCCCTGCACTGCCCATGCACTTGGCATGGGCAGTGCAGGGGCCCCCAGGCATAGCCCCGTTGCGCATTTCACTGCCCGAATTTCGGGCAGTGAAATGTGCGACGGGTGTTACTGCACCCGCTGCACATCAGCATTGCCGCCGGCTCTATTACGAGCCGGCTGCAATGTTGATGTGACATTTCCGCTGGCCCAGCTGAAATGTCATAATAGGGAGACAGAAATACCGCCGGCAATGGCGGTATTCTGTCTCCCGCGGCCTCGGCGGTCTTTTGAAAAGACCGCCAAGGTCGTATAGACCCCCTTGATGACACTCTCACCACTCCACTCTATGCCATTCCATTCCATTCTTTGACATTTTACTACAATCTATTCCACTCCGCTCTACAACAATCTACTGCACTTGACATTTTACTACACTCTATGCCACTCCGCTCTACAACAATCTACTGCACTCGATGCCACAGAACTATATTCCACTGTACAACACCCCCTCTATGCCACTCTGTGCCACTCTACTCCACTCTACTCTGTGATACTGTACTCCACTCTATGCCACTCCACTCTAGGCCATTACACAACACTCTATGCCACTCCACGACACTCCCCTCTACTCCACTCTACTCTATTCCAGGCTACTTCACCCCACTACACACTACGGCACTCCATGACACTCCAAAACATTCCACTCTATGCTATTCCACTCTATGCCACTCCACTCCACACCACTCTTCTCCATGACACTAACGTTTAGCCATTCTGAACAGCAGCCACGCTGGTGTACAACACAGCTAAAAGACATTAGCAAAGCCAATAACTCTTGCATGGGCAAGACCTATTGGCTTTGCCTGTGCCTGTTTTCTTTATCAACAGCTCCAATGTTCCTGTGATGTCATCACAGGCACTTTAAATCTGGCAGGCACAGCAGCATTCTGAACAAAAGTACGCATACATTCCCAGAATAATAGTCAAAATCAGTAACCAACTTAATGCTGCGGTGAATGCTGCCAAGACTAAATAATGCTAAAACATGTAGTGTGTATAAGCATTACTTCTGCTGAAACAGTTATTCATATTTAGGTATTACCATTGCTCTCCTAAGCAGTACATAAGCATGTATACCTCATTAGATTTATGAGCTATAAACGCAAACACTTATCTTAAATGTGTTATAATTTTCGTATCATAAGATGCCCTTTCTCTAGATAGTTGTCTATTACTCACAACACAGTATTTCTACAACTCTACTCCTCCTCACCTGTCTCTCTCTTAACCTATTTTTTTTAGACCCCTCCTACTCACTAGTCGCTTACTCACAGCCCCATCTCTTAACATATCCTCCTCCTCATCTGTTACTCATCGCCTATTAACTTGTCATCACTGTTCCAAGCTGCAATAAGGAACTGCTTGTTATACACAAAATGCTTTGGTTATATGGACCCAAAACGTAGCCCCTGGTACTCCCAATGTGATTGTGTTTCAGAATATTATTTGTAAAATTATCATCTGACAGAAATATTGTGTCCTAAATATTGTTTATAAAATACATCCCCTGATCTGGTGTAGCTCTTCTATTATCGATTTTAAAGAACACCCCTTGCCTCATTACGAGTGTGGTGGTCTTAAGACTGCCACACTCATGGTGGCGGTCTGGATGGTCTGAACCCTGGCGGTCCGACCGCCAGCTCTGCCAGGATCTTGGATCCCAGCGGTCCGACGGTGGCAGAGATTCTAATCCACCAGGGCAATGCTGCATGCGGATTATGACCTCGATCTCCGCCAGCCTTTTCATGGCGGTAACACCCCCATAAAAATGCTGGCAGAGAACAGGTGCAGGGGGCCAAATGGGAGGCACTGCACTACCCCTGCACTTGGCATGGGCAGTGCAGGGGCCTTACTGCCCAGCACCGTCCCAACGTTTGCTGTCTGCTTTGCATACTGTTAAAATTACAAGGGTGCTGATGCACCCTTCTCACTACAGCATTGCCGCCAGCTCGATTAGGAGCCGGAGACAATGCTGTAGCCTGTTTCCCACTAAGCTGGTGAGTGGAAAATCAGGCTTCCACCCGCTGACCTAGCGGGAAACTCATAATGAGTCTGGTGGGGAGGTCCCACGTAGGTGGCAGCCACCCTGTCGGGAGTTTGGCGGATGGGCTTTTCGTCCGCCAAGCTCGAAATGGGGCCCTAAATCACAATGAATTAACGATCCACAATCCAACTTCCCACACTCTTACTCATTGACTTTATGCTTGTCTTTGACCGCGTATGAAACTCCACTGCCTTTTGGCTGCGTTTGCAATATAGAAATATCGTACACATACATACATTGCCTCTACTAGGACAGTATTTTTATAAAACAGTATTTAGGACACATTATTTCTGCCAGAAGAGACCTTGGTTTGGTTATGATATTCTAGTACCATGCCAAGTGTGCTCTATGCACACTCTGCCAAACCTCCAGTCTTGTGCTCCCATGTAACCTCAATTTCTATTTTCTCCAAAAAGGGTGCAACTTTAAAGCCTACTTATAATCAGTGGGTGACTTCCACTAGTGCCCCTCTTCTCATAACAGAAATATGTATATTTCATGCTGCATTATCCTGTCTGCACCTGTCTCTAAGGAGTTAACTGTCATTGAATGCATTTCTATTTTTATAACGACTCGGGAGTATGAATGATAGGACTTGAGAGGAGTTTTACAATGTACCTTCTCAGAAAGCAGAGGAATGGCAAAGTGTCTGTAATTTCCTGCGATTTCCCCATAAGTCTCTGCTACATACTCATGCAAACTGTAAGAGATTATTGATATTCACTGGATGTATGTGTGTTTTCCGACACACAGAATCAGGGGCTGGGGATAGACAGGGACTTGTTTGCCGTTTTATATAGCCCGAAGCCGACCCGAAGGTATTGGAGCACTTTATATGAGCACCAGTTACATTACACAAGGACACATTCATGTTTGGTAGGCATGGGGAGATTAAGGGGGTCATTCCGACCCTGGCGGCCGGCGGTATGTTGGCGGTAACACCGCCAACAGGCTGGCGGTGTTCCGCCAGCAATTCTGACTGTGGCGGAAAAGCCACGGTCATACCGCCGGCCCCTCCACTTTCCCGCCAGGCTTCCGCCTGTTGGCAGTGCTTTCGTCCTTTTAGCCCTGGCGGTCTCGGACCGCAGTGTCAAAATGACCCCCAGTGTGCCCTCAGAGAGTGCAGGACAGTAACTTCTGTTCATTTCTCTTTCCTCCCCCCTATAAGTAAGGCAGGCAGTTAGCTGCTAATGCTAGCACACGTGAGCAGTAACATTCAAAGGCCTGCTACTGTTGGGAATTACCCAAAGAGGATACTTGATTTCACAGACGGGGAGGATGATCGTGCTATCAAAATTCTACAGAAAAAAACACAGAGGGGGGTTATTACAACTTTGGAGGAGGTGTTAATCCATCCCAAAAGTGACGGTAAAGTGACTGATATACCACCAGCCGTATTACGAGTTCCATAGGATATAATGGACTCGTAATACGGCTGGTGGTATATCCATCACTTTACCATCACTTTTAGGACGGATTAACACCTCCTCCAAAGTTGTAATAACCCCCTAACTCCTCTAGACAATGCTGCAAGCTGCTTCTCTGGTTCTGTCAGTAATTCCTCATTCTAATTCCTCTAAGCAGTGCTGCTAGCTGCTTCCCTGGTTCTAGTGGTAATTCTTCATTCTAAGTCCTCTAGACAGTGCTGCTAACTTCTTCTCTGATCTGAGTCGTAATTCCTCATTCTTAGTCCTTAGGAAGTGCTCCTAGCTGCTTCTCTGGTCCCATTGGTAATTCCTCATTTTAAGTCCTCTAGACAATGATGGAAGCTGCTTCTCTGGTACCATCTGTAATTCCTCATTCTAAGTCTTCTAGACAGTGCTGCTAGCTGCTTCTCTGGTCCCAGTGGTAATTCCTCATTCTAAGTCCTCTAGACAGTGCTGCTAGCTGCTTCTCTGCTCCCGTCGGTAATTCCTCATTCTAAATCCTCTAGGCAGTGCTGCAAGCTGCTTCTCTGGTCCAGTCTGTAGTTTCTCATTCTAAGTTCTCTAGGCACTGCTGCTATCTGCTTCACTGGT
Source organism: Pleurodeles waltl (assembly GCF_031143425.1). Classification (NCBI taxonomy): domain Eukaryota; kingdom Metazoa; phylum Chordata; class Amphibia; order Caudata; family Salamandridae; genus Pleurodeles; species Pleurodeles waltl. The sequence continues at coordinate 1,170,586,402 of NC_090445.1, read as the reverse complement.
CCCAGTGGTAAATCCTCATTGTAAGTCATCTAGATAGTGCTGTTAGCCGCTTCTCTGGTCCCAGTGGTAAATCCTCATTCTTAGTCCTGTAGACAATGCTGCAGCTGCTTCTTTGGTCCCAGTGGCAATTCCTCATTCGAAGTCCTCTAGACAGTGCTGGTAGCTGATTTTCCGGTTCATACAAATCTCTTTCTCTCTCTCTCCCTCTCTAAATATATATATATATATACATATATATATATATATATATAAATATATATATATATATATATATATATATATATATATATATGTATATATCTATATCTATATCTATATACATATATATATATATATATATATATATATATATATATATATATATATATATATATTCAAAAACAAAACAGTTGAGGCAATGGAAACAACTGTAAAACTGCACTCCAGGACAATAATTTGCTCTTTTCTTTATTTGCAGTCAAGGGTCACCAACCACCATCACCGACGTGTTTCGACCCACTGGTCTTGATCACAGTATCTCAGTCTTTCTTCGATGTCTATTATTTATATTCTTTTGCCCTACTACCTATACTGATGCATTCTGGGAGTTGCAGTGTGATAAAGACAAACATTTAAAAAATTACAGAAATGTCAAACTCTTAAAGAGTTCCTCCCTGTGCAACAAACCAAACCACCAGGAATGTGAAGTGTCAGGAATGACTATGAAGTCACTCACTCTGTTATTCTCAACCATCAATTTCAGCCCTTGTGTGTTATTTCATCTGGATATAAGTCGTGTTTTCACTCACTAATCTTAACATTGAAGTATTCAATGAATGTCCCAATTTTTTCTGTCCTTTATCATTTCATGTTAGGTCATTTCTGATTTCATATATCCTCACTCACTGATCATATAATTATAACCTCAATCTTAACAACAGGTTGAAAGTGGAGTTCTTCATCCCCATTTAGCCCCCTCGGGCTCTTCGTTCTTAACTGTATTATAAATTGAGATTCTAGACATCTCAATTTCAATTCCCTGTTACTTCCTCTTTCGTTACTGTCAATTTTTGCAATTCCATAAAATGTCATATCTGTCCAACTGGCTCCATCATGAGTCATTTAGTGTTTCGCCATGGCATAGGTCAAATCCTTGTTTTGGACAGCTCTGATGTGTTCTAGGATCCGTTTCCTGAGAGGGCAAATGGTGCTGCCCACGTATCGTAATCCGCACATGCATTGAATTATGTATACCACATAGTTAGAAGTACAGGTGATCCTTTTGTTGATCTTCACCTTTCCTCCGCCAGAGTCCACAAACTCCTTCATGTTTAAACCTATGCGACAAGCTTTACATTTACCACAATATATGAAGCCAGTTGTTTGCACTGTAAGCCAATTTGACTGTTTATCCATTTGGAAATGACTGTTTACTAATAGATCTTGTAAAGAGGGCACCTTTTTATAGGTTCTTATTGGTCTGTCACCCACCATTTTGCCCACATCTGGGTCCTTCCATAAAACATCCTAATATTTGTTCAAGATGCTCGAAATCAAATGACTTTCTTTACTATACGTCATGATAAATCTAATGTTTTGGTCCTCCTGTGGGATGTTTGTCCTCGTAGTATTCAGTAGCTCTTCTCTTGTCCGGGGTCTTGCCTTTAGTTCCCCAGATTTTATATCTTTACTTCTATACTTCCTCTTAAGAAGTCTGTTCCTGGTTTCACTGAATTTCTGTTCCATTTCTTGTCCAGTTGAACAGTTGAATTTCATCCTGATGAATTCTCCATAGGGTATGCTCCTTTTTAATGGTTTTGGATGGAAGCTGTCTCCATGCAGTATACTGTTGGTAGAAGTTTCTTTTTGAAATAAGGTAGTCTCAATCTGATTGTTCTCTATGTACACTTTCACGTCCAGGAATTGGGCGCATGAATCACTTATATTGTACGTGAATTGAAGACCCATATCATTTCGATTACGTTTTTCAAAGTACTGCGCAAATTCTACCTCTGTACCATTCCAAATAATGAATAGATCATCAATATATCTCAACCAGACTATAGCCTTTCCCACTAGTTCTTCATTATCTTCTCCCCACGCTACATGTTTTTCCCACTGATCCATAGTGAGGTTTGCGTAGCTGGGTGAGAAGGAAACGCCCATCGCCGTCCCGCGGATTTGGGCATTTATATGATGATTGAATAGAAATATGTGGTTGTTCAAACATAGATCAATCATTTTTAATAGCATTTGCAAGTGTTTTAACTTATTCATATCCCGTTGTTGCAGAAAGTAATGTACTGCTTTCAACCCTACTTCATGGCTTATAAATGTATATAATGAAACCACATCAATGGTAACTAGTTTGCAGTTGTCATCCCAGCCAATCCCTGCAAGGATCCTCAGGAAGTCACCAGTGTCGTTGATATACAAGCTTAAATTTTGTACAACTGGTGCCAAAAAATGACCTACATAAATTGAGATATTTTCATACAAGGCCCCACAGCTGGAGATGATTGGACGTCCTGGCAGGTTCTCCAAACTCTTATGTATCTTCGGAAGAAAATAGATAGTAGGTATAGTGGGATTCTCATTTTTCAGAAACATTCATTCTGCATCCGTTAATAGGCCTTCTTCATACCATTCTAAGTCCTCTAGACAATACTTCAGCTGCTTCTCTGTTCCTGTTAGTAACTCCCCCATTCTAAGTCCTCTAGGCAGTGCTGCAGCTGTGTCTCTGTTCTTAGTGGTAATTCCTCGTTCTTAGTTCCCTAGACAGGCTGCAGCCTCTTCTCTGGTCCCGTCGGTAACTTCTCCATTCTAAGTCCTCTAGGCAGGGCTGCAGCTGTGCCTCTGTTCCCAGTGGAAATTCCCCATTCTCAGGGGCATACTTAAGAGACCCTAGCTCCTCCTTGCGCCACATTAGCGTAATTCTTTTTTACGCTAATGTGGCCCAACAAGGCCAAAATTGCAGTGCCAGATTTACAAAGTGGCGCAATGCATGCATTGCGCCACTTTGTTACCCCTTGCACCACATTATGCGTGCGCCAGACATAATGTATGCAAGGGGGCCGTTCCCCCGTGGGGGGTGGGGAGGGTGAAAAAAATAGCGCAAAGAAATCTAAAAGATTTGTTTGCATCATTTTTTGCAGCATTTTTAACGCCTGATCAGAGCAGGCGTTAAAAGGGGGCACACCATTATTTTTAATGGACCCCTATGTACTGTTCAGGGTTAGCTCCAAAATGTTGGCACCAACCCTGAACAGTACATCAATAGCGTAAAAAATTCTGACACTATTGCCCCCTACCACTGCGCCATGGTGTGCCGTATTTTAAATATGGCGCACACATGGTGGCAGGAGTGGGGCACCAAGGGGCGCAAGAAAAGCCACTTTTCTTAAATCTGCCCCTAAGTCCTTTAGACAGTGCTGCAGCTGCATCGCTGTTCACACATCCATTACACTCCAAACCAAAACACATAGGTAAAAGACATTGGGGGTTATTACAACATTGGAGGAGGTGTTAATCTGTCCCAAAAGTGACGGTAAAGGGACGGATATACCACCAGCCATATTACGAGTCCATTATATCCTATGGAACTCGTAATACGGCTGGTGGTATATCCGTCACATTTGGGACGGATTAACAACTCCTCCAATGTTGTAATAACCCCCTTAGAATTAAGAATTGCCGACAATTCCATAGAAGCAGCTAGCAGCACTTCCTAGATGACTAAGAATGAAGGATTAACACTGGGACTGTGGAAGCAGCCACAGCACTGTATAGATGACTTAGAATCAAGAATTACCACTGGGATCAGATAAGCAGATGCATTATTGTCTACACGACTAAGCATGAGAAATTACCACTGGGATGTAAGAAGTGTCTAGCAGCACTGCCCAGTGGGCTTGGAATGAGGAATTAGCATTAGGACCAGAGAAGCAGCTAGCAGCACTGCCTGGAGGACTTATAATAAGGAACTTCCGACAGGACCAGAGAAGCAACTTCCAGCCTTGTCTGGAAGACTTAGAATGGGAAATTACCACTGGGACCAGAGATGCAGCTAATAGCATTGCCTGGAGGGCTTAGAATGAGGAATTACTGATGGGACCAGAGAAGCAGCTTGTACCATTGTCTAGAGGAGTTAGAATGTGGAATTATAGATGGGCTAGAGAAGCAGCTAGCAGCACTTCCTAGATGACTAAGAATGAGGAATTACCACTGGGACCAGAGAAGCAACCCCAGCACTGTCTAGAGGACTTTGAATGAGGAATTACCACTGGGACCACAGAAGCTGCTGCAGCATTGTCTACAGTACTAAGAATGAGAGATTAAAAATGGGACCAGAGAAGAAGCTATCAGCATTGTCTAGAGGACCTGGAATGAGGAATTACCACTGGGACCAGAGAAGCAGCTGCAGCATTGTTTACAGGACTAAGAATGAGGAATTACCACTGGGACTAGAGAAGCAGCTAGCAGCACTGTCTAGAGGACTTAGAATGAGGAATTACCACTAGGACCAGAGAGGCAGCTAGCGCACTGCCTGGAGGACTTAGAATGAGGAATTACCACTGGGAACAGAGAGGCAGCTAGCAGCACTGCTTAATGGATTAAGAATGAGGATTTATCACTGGGACCAGAGAAGCAGCTGCAGCACTGTTTAGAGGACTTTAGAATCAGGAAGACTGAAAGTGGATGAGTGTGTGTCTGCCACGGTGCAAAACACATAACATAGCCAATTATTTTTAAGACAGCAGTGGAGGGAAAAGTGGGTTGGAAAACATCAATTAAGTATACCCGAGCAGAGTCACAAGAACAAAACCTGAAACCTTTGGTCCCTTACTAAATGCGGTCTTTTCACTGGTGTGGTGTGAACACATTGCTAAGGACGACCAAAAGAACACTAGGACTGCAATGCCCAGGAGGGAGGAGGGGCCATCATGCACTGTAACAGGAGGAAGCGTGAACATAGTGTGATGGCCAACAAAAATGTTCTCTTAGTGAAATTGCCTGGGATGGAACTACGCACACAAAGGATTGACCTATAGGAAAATGCACCACTAAAAGGGAAGCATTTAAGACAAGCACAGCAAAGAACGAATGTTAATATTGAGCATGGTTAAAGCCCATAGACTGAATACAGCACGTCTTGCAGACAGCGCATGCACGCTGCCTAGGCTCGACCTAAACACTAAGAGATAGATGGTGGATGTGATATTTAAAGGAAGGAAAAGATGATGGAGTGGAGGAAGGTGTGGAAACAGGATGGAAGAGAATGATATAGGAGGGAAGGGTGGGAGAGGATGATGTGTGTGGTTGAAGGGAAGGAGGGTGAAAAATATTGAGATTAAAAGGTAGAGCAGGAGATGAAACTGTGTAAGCCACTCTAAACTGTACGTTTTTGTGAAAATGTAATGGTCATTTCAATTGAGAATGTGTTGCCTGTTATGGTAGTGTGCTACCACACCAGGAATACTCCACTCTATGCCACTCCACTCTACTCTGCACCACTCCACACCACTGCACTCTACCCGGCACCACTCTATTCTATGCCACTTCACTCTACTTTGAAACAATCTATACTCTATACCACTGCCCTCTACACCACTCTACGCCACTCTGTGCCACTCCACTTTATGCCACTGGACTCTACACCACTCTACTCTTCACCACTGCACTCTACATCAATGCACTCTACAGAGGTACACTCAGTCACTGCACTCTATGCTGCTTCACTCTACTCTACATCACTGTACTCTACACCACTGCTTTCTATGCCACTCTACTCCACTCTACACCACTGCACTCTGACACTCTACTCTGCAACACTGAACTCTCTGCCACTGAACTCTCCACCACTCTACTCTGCACTACTCCACTCTAGACCACTGCACTGAATGCCACTGCAGTCTATGGCTAATACTCTACTCTGCACCAATCTATGGTACTCTACTCTGCACCACTCTATGGCACTCAACTCTACTCTGATCTCTATGCCACTGCACTCTATGCCACTCGACTCTAATCTGCACCACTGCCCTCTGCATTACTCAACTCTATGCCACTCCACTCAGCACCACTCTACGCCACTCTACTCTACCCCACTGAACTCTACACCACTGCACTCTGTGTCCCTCTATTCTACTGTGCGCCCCACTACTCTGTGCTACTCCACTCTGCACCACTGCACTCTATTATGCACCACTATAATCTACACCACTGCATTCTATGATGCTGCATTGCACACGGCTGAATTTAATTACACTGCACTCAATGCCACTGCACTCTGCAACACTCTACACCAGTCCACACAATGCAACTCCAGGGTATGACACTCTAGGTGACTCCAGACTATGCCACTCCAATACACAACACCTTCTGCCACTACACTCTACTCCGCTCTTTGCTACTGCACTCTACGACACTCCACACCACCAGGTGCGGCCAGTCCTTTAGGGCGGAGGGACCACGCCCCCCCAAGTTTTGCCCCTCATGAAGAGTGTCTGTCAGGCTGACCAAAGGTCAGCCTGACAGACACTCTTCATGTTCAGGTTAGGCAGCCAGGAGCAGACATGTGCAATTTGCGCAGACTCCTGGCTGCCTGAGCTGAACTTTGCTGGGTTGAGGAGGTCACAGCTCCTATGAGCGTGACCTCCTCAGCTCAGGAAAGGTGCCTCAAGGCCCTCCCCTGGGTGATGAGGAAAGCATCACCCATTGACTTCGACCTGGGTGCTTTAGGCTTAAGTACATCAATCAATCAATCAGTGACACTCCGTCACAGAGTGGGGTGGGGTCAGCAGTCTCACTGACCCCATCCCACTCTGTGACGAGGCTGGGACTGCTGACGTAAGGTCAGCCAATGAGGGAATGCAGCAGTCCCAACCCTCCTGGGACCTCCGAGGCTGAAGGTAAGTGTGTGTGTGTGTGTATGTGTGTGTGTGTGTGTGTGTGATCTTTTAAAATGAATGTTTGGTGCGTGCATGCATGTTTGAATGTTATGAGTGTTGCTAATGGATGTGCGTGCATGCGTGTGTGTGTGTGAAAGAATGAGTGTGTGTGTGATCATTTAAAATTAATATTTGGTGCGTGCATGCATGTTTGAATGTTATGAATGTTGGTAATGGATATTCGTGCGTGTCTGTGTGTGTGTGAAAGAATGAGTGTGTGTGTGCTTCAAGCCCGCCCCACTCCCTCCTAAAGCTGCCAGCTGCCACTGCACACCACTCTCCTCTATGCCACTAACTTATTGCCATGCTGAACAACAGCCATGCTGGTGTACAACATGGCTAAAACACATTGGCATAGCCAATGGCTCTTTCATAGGAGAGACCTATTGGCTTTGCCAATGCTTGTTCACTAGGTATATTCACAAATTCCAGTAACCTTTCCACTGTTATATACCACTGCTCGTCATGTGCTATATGGGAACGGGAGGCAGGGTGGGTTGCAAAGAGGGGCAGTAGGTACAGTGAGTGCACAGTAGGCTCTCCTGTGGTATGGTGGAGCATTCCATTCTCTCCATGTGGTGAAGGAATGGGTCGGTGGGGGCTAAGCCGTGCCCCTGCGAAGGATTCCCAAGTGGTTTAACTGGGTGAGGAAATTGATTTTAAGATGGGCCCCGGTTTGCCTTCACCTGGTAATTTCGGATGTGACAATAACAAGACACATAGAATTGGCCAGGGCAGTGTTCCCGCCCTGCCTCTCCCACTTAGATCGCCTTGTAACTGTACTGATTACTAGCAAGCTTGTTTCCTTCTTTTTGTTCTCTGCGATGAGTGAAGTAATAAAACCATGAGAATTGTGACTACTTCTATCGCTTCAGTGACTTCAAGGTCAGTCCTTTCATGAAGACTCTATCCTCGGGGATGTTTGGAATCATCATCCCGTAATATGTCCACCACAAACACACACAGAAAAGAACATGTGGCATTACAAAGGTGCCATAAGGCCAAATGCAAGCATGGAAATTACCCCGTTAGTCCCTCGTTTGGGTAGCAAAGGCAATGATAATTGGGCTGCAGGGAAACCCTCACAGCCAAGGGCCCAGTGTCACTGCACCTGCTGCTCCATTCATAGGGACGTTGCTGTTCATAAACAGTAGCAGAGCTGGCACCTGAGCCCCCTGTCTAGGCACTCTTCAATTAGTCATGTTAGTTTAATTCCCAAGGTCATTTGTCTGTATTTCAAACACGGAGAAGGTTTATTACAGGTCAGGCCTTTAGCCCAAACCACAGATAAAGTACAGACATAATCACACAGACAGCACTGGATTGGGACAGTAAGCATACAACCAATTAATGTTTAACCGCTATCAATCACATGTCTATCGTGTTTTATTCAATATAGTCAGGTTGTGCATGCAAACGAACCGCCCGCATTAATCACTCCTTTCGCTCACCTTCTAAGATGTATTTCCCCACCTGTGTCGTAACCTGTCATTAGTTTATTGCATTTACTACCAGAACAAGTGCCACAAAAATCACAGTCATAAAACTCCCTAATTCTACTTCGCAGACTCACGTGCTTGCACAACGAGCACTGTTAATACTTGGGCAAGCTTCGCACTGTTTGGTTGCCCAAGCCACGGGGCGGCTATCTTAAGCAAACACAGGCAGTGTGAGATTATTCTTCCACTTTGGACTGGTTCCAGCCTTACCACACATTTCTCCTCGTTCACAGGCCCCATACTTATCGAAAAAGCAAGCCTAAGTGGATCCAATGGAGGGGCTAATGTCATCAAAGCTGATATACCCGATGGTCACAAATCATTATTTGAAATTGGTGGCCAATGGACAATATATGATCGAATAATATTTCAACCACAGTATTCTAATCTGTGTGTATAATATCCATTTGATGGAAATGCTTTTTCTATCAGCCTAATGGGTTGGGGCATTAAAGTTTAGTACAGCAAATGAAATGCTGAAAAGTCGTCTAAGAGGAACATATCCTCTCAGCAAGCATGGCTAGCTTAAGTCAAAGTGGCCTTAGACCAAGAGAAAATAAATCAAATTAGCTAGTGAGGAATTGTTTGAAGGGGGCTCCTGATCAATAAAGCGGTCTGATCTTTGGAAGAACTACCTAGGATCAGTACAGCTAGGTCTTTCAGAAGAAGGTGGGTTCCCCAATCTGGTCAATAGGTATAAAATATATTATTTGCAAGTTCTTCCAATTATTCTGCATGACAAGCGCTTTCCATTGCTGGTACCATCAAATGTGTTACAAAGTCACACACGCCTATTCCCTTCCCTGAGTATTATCTGGAACAAACTCCTTGCGACCATATAGGCAACATCAGGGATTCCACAGCAAAACCTTTTTGTGGAGATAAATTATTGAATCTGGTTCACGAATTAAATAAATCAGTAAGCCACCACAGCACATTAGTCTTTATAAAAACATACAACAGAGCTTAAACTGAGAAGCCAACTAAAACAATGACAATATCTAAATCTTATTTGATGTCCATAATATTAAAGCTTGGATTCTATTATCCACTGAACATGATTTAACCAAAATTGTCCTTTTCAGTTATTAACGAATGGGTTAAATGAGACCAGTTGGCCAGTCCAAGTCTTCGCTGGTGCAGCAGACCTGCTACATCAATATCATGCATTAAGCATGCAATACTAGCTGTAGTACCCAGTATATAAGAATAAGGACAATGTACAGTGAAGGGTTTGCAGGGACTTGCAGGGAGAAAACATCAAAGGTTATATTACTGATTCATAGAATAATTAACCTATGTATTACAAAATTACACAACACATGCAAATGCATATTCTTTTGGAGGGTTACGACCCTTTATGACAGGACATTTATAGTGTTCTCTGAAATTGGTTGTCGTAATATGATTACGAGCCTTGCTCCAGGTCTCCCTTATAAGTGAGGGGGGCTCAAGACTCGAAACACAGACAGAGATAGCAGCTTTCAAGCAAGTGTCAGAATTCTATAAACTGAGGGGATTCCTGCCAGACTTCCAACTCAGCTTTTGCCCTGGCCGTGGCTTGGAGTCCTCATTTACTGCCCTCTGGGATGACCACAAGTGGACAAAACAAGCACTGGCAAATCCAATAGGTCTCGGCAATAGGGGACCTATTGCCTTTGACAATGGGGTGGTGAACGGGCGGGTGGTAGGGGTGATGAAAGGGAGGCCGGGTGGGAGTGGTGTACGGGAGGACAGATCGGGGTGTGAGAACCTGGAGGCCCACATCCTTTGCTGCTGCAGTGCTGAGGGCAGAGGACGGATGGGGCAGAGCAGCAAGAGCCTAAATTTTGACTCAGAGGATGACAGCAGTGTAGGAAAGTACCATCTTTCTTGGCATGCTACCCCCAATTTCTGCCTGTTTGTCAGTGTGTTTTGCCTGTCTCACTGGGATCCTGCTAGCAGGACCCCAGTGCTCATAGTTTGTGGCCTATGCGTGTTGTCAGTATGCTTATCTGTGTCACTGAAGTACTGCTAACCAGAACTCCAGTGCTTATGCTCTCTCTACTTACCAAATTTGTCCCTACACTTTAGTGACTCCATATTCCAATTCTGATTTGCACACTGGACCCCCCTTATAAGTCCCTAGTATATGGTACCTAGGTACCCAGGGCATTGGGGTTCCAGGAGATCCTTCTGGGCTGCAATTATTCTTTTGCCAGCCATAAGGAGCTCATTCAAACCTTTCTCCAGGACTGCCACTGCAGCCTGAGTGAAACAGTGCACACACTATTTCACAGCCATTTTTCACTGCACTAAGGTAACTTATAAGTCACCTCTATGTCTAACCTTCATTTACTTTGCACTAGCAAAGGTGACAAACGTTGTGCAGGGCCAATTCCCTGGACTTCATGAGTGCGGGGATACCATTATAAGTGTGCACTACCTATATGTCAATACATATATGTAGCTTCACAATGGTAACTCCAAATATAATCATGTGAGGTTTCTAAGATCTTGGAATTGTCCCCCCAGTCCAAATCTGGTATTGGGGGGCCAGTCCCATGCACTCCGGGTGCTCCACCATGGACTCCCAGTCCTGCAAAACCAGCTCTCTGAGGTTTCCACTTCAGCCCCAGCTGCTGCCACCTCACAGACCGGTTTCTGCCCTCGTGGGGACTGAGCAGCTCAATCCCAGGAAGGCATAACAATGCATTACCTTTGGGAGGAGGGTGTTACACCCTCTCCCTTTGGAAATAGGTGTTATTGGCTTGGGAGGGGTAGCCTCCCAGAGCCTCTGGAAATGCTTTGAAGGGCACAAAGGGCGCTCTCCTTGAATAAACCAGTCTAACCCGGTTCAGGGACCCCCAGTCCCTGCTCTGACGCGAAATTGGACAAAGGAAAGGGAGTGACCACTCCCCTGTCCATCACCATCCCAAGGGTGGTGTCCAGAGCTCCTCCAGAGTGTCCCTGGCGTTAGCCATCTTGGAGTCCAAGGTTTGGGGACCCTCTGGAGACCTCTGAGTGGCCAGTGCCAGCAGTTGACGTCAGAGACCCCTCCTGATAGGTGCATACCAGGGTAGGTAGCCAATACCCCTCTCAGGGCTATTTAGGGTCTTTCCTCTGGGTGTTTCCTCAGATTTGGCTTGCAAGATTCCTCCAGGACTCCTCTGCATCCTCTGCTTCAGCTTATGACCGTCGGATCAACTGCAGATGGCTCTAGGAACCACTGTAACTGCAACAAAGTATCCAGGACGACTCCTGTACCCTGCAACTTCAGCTCCAGACAGCTTTTGCAACAGTTTCCAAGGTGTGCATGCTCTGAGGACTGCATGTCTTCACCCTGCACCAGAAGACCCAAAGGAATCTCCCGTGGAGTTATGGAGTCACTTCCATGCTTCTCTAGGCACCCTTCAGCGACGACAACCGGTACTCTGGGACTCCACTCCTGACGACGAGCGTGCTCCCTGGAACACAGGTGGTGGACTGAAGTGACCCAGACCGTCCAAAGGTCCAGCTGTCCAAATTTGGTGGAGGTAAGAGCTTGCCTCCCCGTGCTACCCCTGATCACTGTGTCTTCTGCATCTCCTTGGGCTTCTATGCACTTATTCCAAGAATCCTTCGTGCACAGCGTAGCCCAGGTCCCCAGTATTCCCTCCTGTGATGCACAGCTCACTGAGTTGTTCTCCGGCGGCGTGGGAACTTCCAGTGTAGTGCTACGATGACCGTACTTTGCATCTTCTTTGTCCCTCTGTTCAAGGACTTCCGTGCCCTCTCTATCTCCTCAGTTTAAGTTGAGACCTCCAGGTCATCCTGGGTCCAGGCAGCTACTTTTTGACGCAAAACGTGTACTTGCTTGAACCAAGGCTTGTTGGTGGAATCCAGTGACGCAAACAGCCTGCGCCCCACAACTTGACGTGGGACATCACCTGCATCAAGCAGGAACCCGCAGCCATCTTCGTTGGTGCTCTTCTGTACTTTTCTTCTGACTGGAGAATCCACTTTTGCACCTTCCTCTAGGATTGGCAGGGGCTCCTGTCCTTCCTAAACTCTTCTTTGACTTCTGGACTTGGTCTCCTCTGTCCACAGGTCTTCAGGTCCAGAAATCCATTGTTTGTTGCTTGCAGTCTTGCTTGGTTCTTGAAAAATCCTTTATCACGACTTGTAGTGTGTCCTGAGGAAACTTGCTGTACTTTACTCCTGCTTTTCTGGGCTCTGGGTTGGTGTATGTTACTTACCTTTGCTGTTTTCCTACTCTCCCAGTGCCCCTCTACGCACTACACTTGCCTAGGTGGGAATTTGACATTCGCATTCCACTATTTTAGTATATGGTTTGTGTTGCCCCTAGGCCCATTGCAATCTATTGTATTTTCTACTGTTTGCACTATTCTAAAACTGTTTACTTACCTGATTTTGGTTACTAGTATATATATTGTGTATAATACTTACCTCCAGAATGAGTATTGCCTCTAAGAATTTTTTTGCCTTGTGTCACTAAAATAAAGTACCTTTATTTTTGGTAACACTGAGTATTTTCTTTTATTGTGTATAAGCACTGTGTAACTATAGTGCCCTTGCAGGTGCTTTTGCATGTCTCCTAGTTCAGCCTTAGATGCTCCGCTACAGCTACCTCTAGACAGCCTAAGCTGCTAGAACACGGACTACATTTCACTAATGTGGGATAACTGGACCTGGTATAAGGTGTAAGTACCTTACGTACCCACTACAAACCAGGCCAACCTCCTACAAGCAGCCACAGAAGAGTCCCTGGCTTCTGCTCCTGCATCCAAAGTATTCATTTTTATTAACATCAATCTATGTCCAAAAAATAAGAGCATCCTGCAAGATCCACGATTTACAACTGAGCCAAGGCACCTCAGCCAGGGAGACCAGCACACAGGCTAGGGATAATGTAAAGAAATAAAAGCATGTGACTTGATAAGAGCTCCCTTTACATTCCTCTTGTGCAAGCGTGTGTGGTGCAAAGGGGTTGTCTGTCCTACTGAGGGGTAAGAGACATAGGTTGGGCTCCGTCTCACTGACTTTAGCACATAGCACACAGCTGGACCAAAATATATATTAAAAGGCCCGGGTTGTGTCACATCCTCCAGAAGATGGTAGGATAGTTATTTATTAGAACTAAATAAAAAAATACATATCATGCTCCACATCTGGAGGATACAAAACATCAATAATGTTGCTGAAAACATGCATTCCTCATAAGCTTTACCCCTTTCTGCTACAGTATGGTATCGAGCAAACAAACAGATACATGTCTGAACTCAGCTGCATGTTATATTAAATGTCTTGAGCAACGAATCTGTCAACAGTGTTCATAAAACAAGCAGAAAGTACAAATTACCCTCATATGGCTTGCATAAAATGCAATATCACACTGTAAGAAACCCAAGAACAGTGCAAGCAAAAACCGGAGCACTTGTGAAAGACAGTCTTCAACAAATGAAAAAGTAGTCCCGAAACAATGCCCGAAAATGATTGCTGCATATCTTTAGGAGTAGTTGGGTAGTGCTCTCAAGGGCTAGACCCTGGAAGGCCAATGACCTATGAACCTCAAAGACAAATGGGAAGAACGCACAATGGAGCAACAAAGGAGCCAGCAAATGGGAAGCCGATGGGCGGGCTGAAGCCCACAAAGTAGATACACCGGCCCATATTTATACTTTTTTATCGCCGCATTTGCGCCGCTTTTTGATGCAAAAACTGCGCAAACTTACAAAATACAATTGTATTTTGCAAGTTTGCGCCGTTTTTGCATCGAAAAATGATGCAAATGCAGCGCTAAAAAAGTATAAATATGGGCCACCATGTCTTGGTTCAAGACAGCACATGCACGCCTTCTAGAGCCAAGACCTAAACAGAGTAGTGACTCTTTTCCTACACAAATTGTCATCTGCTTAGGTCACTGTACAAAATGCCAATTTTCGTATTGGCTTAGTGTCCATTTGATCAGCCTAAAGTGGATTTTACTTGCAGGGAGAGGCTAGAACAAATACTAGCCGCCCTTTAAACTCTCATGAGCAGTGTTCAAGGGGGTACCTCCCCAAGACAACACATTATAGGTTGACCAGATGTTCCAGATTTACTGGCCAGCCCTGGTTTTCAAACTGTCCCAACAGCATTTCTTGGTTTTCAGAGAGTGTCAACTGAACACAGAAGGTAACAAGTATTTATGTGTTCCATTGCAGAATTACTTATCAACGCCAAAGCAGGGAAAACTTTAGTCAACACAAGTGTTGTTGTCTGTAAAAGTTGCATTTAATTTCCTTTAGTACCATATTGTCTGTGTTTTCTATGTTTGTGAGTGCTGTCAATGAGGTCATTTTGTGCCTCTGGTTGAGCAAAAATGTAGTCCTACTTCTATGTTTGGGTAATGACCTGGTTTTTGGTTTTCAAAATTTAGTCACCGTACCACTGTCATGCCCCTACTATGCAACCACAAACTTAGTCTACTCCCCAACATTATCAAGACTTACAACCACTCCTACTTTCTGACGTTGAGCTCTGTGATCTTGGACGCTGCCCGCTAGAAGTTGAAAACTGAATGAACTTCAATCACCTCAAATGCAAGACATTGAAAACTGAAATGCTCATATGGGAAAACTAGTTGACCATCCAGCCATCTTCCTATGCCTTTGTGAGAATGGAACCACATCAACTGTCACCAAAAAGTTCAAATATCTTGGTGTCATCACGGAGACAGAACTCTCACATAGCCTCCTAATCACCAGTAAACGAAATATTAATTGCACATTCTTAGCCTCCTTAGATGCCTGTTCCCTTTCCCTCAGTAATTACAAGCAGCCACTGATCACGAATTGTACTGATGATCAATGGCAAAACCTTCCAGTCTGAGTGGAGACAGAACTCTTCAGCCTGGCTGCTCTAATTCCTCTCACCAATGGAACACATTACAAGCACAGAACTGGTTCCCTGTTACCAGACGATTTGCCTTCAATGCTCTCTGCATCGTACATCAGGCAACCGATGGTGTAGGCCCTTACGCCTGCAACAAACTGCTAATGCTTATGCACATTATAGAAAGTAAAGGATATGTAAACAGTACTTCAAAACATTTACCATCAGGTCAAGAACAAATTAATATTAAATATTAATGCAAACAAATTTCTTAACTCAAATTTCCAAAAGAAGGCCCATCACACAAACAATAATATTGTGATGGCAAAACATCACCAACTTAGTGTTAATGAATTACGTAACAACAGATATCTACACAAAACTTGATAATTACAAATATACATTCATTTACTAAATTAAACATATATATACACATTTTACGTAATACATATAGTTTACACCAACACAACAAATAGGTAAATATTGTTGGACCCACAATATTATTTGAATATAATATAGGTAAATGACGACCTGGTAAGCTTTGAGAAACACATATGTAAAGATACATGGACATTGAAATTAAGAATTTTCAAGATCCGACTAGTTTTATCAAAGTGATACTTTCAAGTGGTCAAGTCCTCAATGTCAATGACATTTCAGTACATCAGAATTGTAAGGGCTGTCTTCATCAAGACGCACATATTATTTGTAATATACTGGTTTTGACGTGCTCCTCTACATGTATTGTCAACGAAACGAAGCGCTAATTCTCATCGTTCTATGCAAAAATGCATTAAGTCCTCATTAAATCCGAAAGTCCTTCATGAGGAAAAGAAATCCTATATTGAAAAATGAGTGATAGTTGTCATAAGGATAGTCACCAACCTGTGGTTTTGTTGTCCTGGGCTGATGCAGATTCACTACGCACAACCTTATCAGCCTCTGACACAAGGGGCAGATAAGTAGCTCTGAGTAGGTGACAGTGAGGGTGAATCGGACTGGGAGGAGAGAGAAAGACAGACACACACACCCTTCACTTGTTACCGGTTCAGCTTTTGGGAGGGGCATAATCTTAGCTGTGTCAAAGCTCCTTAGAGAGTGGACTTATCAATATATACAAACAGAGATGTTCGGTTTGGAGACTAATAGTACCCTACAATAAATTGCATGTTTACCCACCTTTATTTACCCTCAGAATGCACCTTTCTTGGGTATCTCAATGGATTTGGTACTGTTCAGGTACTAGTCTGAGCAATGAGTTAAAGAGGAACCGACAGAAACTGTCAGAGACAAGTGATAGACTGTCAAAAATCAACGTAGTATACGCAGTAGGTGCATTCAGGTTAAAACTACAATCTGCACACACAATGGGGCATATTTATACTCCGTCTGCGCTGATTGTGCGTCAAAAATTTAGACGCACAATCAGCGCAAACGTTGCCCCGTATTTAAACTTTGACGCCCGAGCCCGCGGATGACATAATTCCACCGTGTGCGTCATTTTTTGGATGCAGCAACCCGTCCACAAAATGGCTTAAAGGGCCGAGTGTCGTATTTATGCTTTTGGGCAAAAATGACGCACGGCCGGGAGGCGGAGCCAGAAAATGACGCGCAGCCCGATTTGCGTAAAAAATTAACGCCTGGGTCAGGCCAGGCGTTAAAATGGGGCAAACACACCTGTATTTAATCAGAACACACAGAACAAACAGCAGAGCAGCAGAGCAGCAACAGGGAGCCATGGAGGTGATACTAATCCAGCATGCACGCAGACGCAGAGCCCAGCAGCAACAACAGCAGCTACCACAACACCAGCAGGGACCCCAAAGGCACCGCAGAAGGCAGGAGAGGATATTCCGGCCAAGAACCACCCTTCAGGGCCTCAGGGAACACAACATCATCCAGAGGTACCGGTTAAACTGGCAGGCCATTCAGCAGCTGCTGCGCAACATTGAACAGCAGTTGGCCCCCACTTTGGTGACAGCCCGCACCATCCCAACAGAAACAAAGCTGCTTGCCGTACTTCATATGCTGGCAAGTGGCTCTTTCCAAACAACTGGCGCCCTGGTTGGCGGAATATCACAACCATAATTCTCTGCCTTTTTGCCCAAAGTACTGGATGCCATCATTCGACTGACACCCCGCCACATCTGCTTCCCTAACACACTGCAGAAGCAGCAGGAAACAAAACAGGGGTTCTACCTCATCAGTGGCTTCCCACACGTCCTTGGTGCAATCGACTGCACACATGTATGCCTTGTGCCACCTGCTGCAACTGAACGTCTCTACCGCAACAGGAAGCACACACATTCCATCAACGTGCAGGCCATAGTCGATCACCAGGGATTGATTACCAACATAGTGGCTAAATATCCTGGGAGTGTACATGACTCATACATCTTCCGTCACTGCACCATCAATGAACACTTCCAGGATGGACGGTATGGCAATGGACTACTTGTTGGTAAGTACAAAAACCTACTTATATACACACTGCACAGCAACCCTCTAGGACACACAACACATACACCACAACAGCAACATGTGAACAGGAACACACTGAGGTCGTGACATCGCTAGCAATGTTTCTTAGGTCACCATTGAACCTGTCACACATCGGAAATTACTGTACAGTCTAATGTTAAGACGTCAAAGATCACAACGTGTGGAGTGGGTTGCCCAAATGTCACCTTGCAAAATGTAAGTGTCCCAATGACCTTTACATGAATCCATTGCCTAAGTCTAAATGTATGGGATGTCCAGGGTACATTGATATGAACGTGTTAACAACACTGTCAATTTTAACTATGCATAGAACTATCATCTCACCCCCCAGTGAAGACACACGGACACCTGTATGACAAGTCACAATGCTAGGGAGGGCACACTGTATTGCAAATCCCAAAACATACTGCTGACAAACGGTTAGCAGACAAACACTCGTTCAGCCAAGGAAACAACACAATGCAGATGGTACATCCTACAACCATAGGATGCCACATTATTACACAAAAGAGTCACAGACAACACAAGACAACTACTGCCATGAAAGGTAATTTCAATAGTGCCAGCTACATCAACATGATCCCAATCATTTTCTCTTGCAGCTGATCAGGGGTATGGCATCCAGCCATGGATCATGACACCATTTGGCAACCCAAGTACTGCTGCAGAGCGTGCCTACAACAACGCCCATAGGAGGACAAGCAGCATTGTCGAGCGGACCTTTGGCATCCTCAAGTCAAGGTTCCGCTAACTCAACATCACTGGTGGTAGCCTCCTATATTCCCCGGAGATGGTCTGTAGGATCATCCTCACATGTGCAATATTGCACAACATTTGTATCAAAAGAAACATTCCCCTCCTGGAACCAGAGCCACACATGCCTGAAGAGGAGGAAGAGGAGGATTCTGGCCTGCAACAGGAGGGGGAACTACAGAACACAGCCGCTGGTATACGCAGGCGGCAACAGATCATAAATAATTTCTTTTGAATATGATCACCTTCACCACGTTAGTTAACGAATTTAAATAAACACCTATTCTAATCACCATATCATGGTCTGGCTATTCCTTTTTGCACACCTTCATCTCTACTTATCAGAATAAGAGTGTTGCCTCATGGAGCATTGCTGAGATACTGAGTAGGACATGGAACATCCCAGAGCTAATGTGATGCCTAACATACAATGGTCACATACACACACACTCTTAATGACATATATCATGTACATTTCTCCTTTGAAGGCCAATAGCAGAGGACCACAACAATTTCACACATACATGTTGAAATCAAGGTCCAACGCAGCATATGGCACACAACTAAGACACCATCACTCAATAAGGGGAAAACAAGCCTCATACATGAGGCAGTCAATGTGCTTTGGCATCAGTAACAGGAATGCCTGACCAGACCCTTGACAGCAGTAAGTCCAACTGCATCCAATATTTGCAAGGACCATCTGTGACCAGAGTCCATAGAAGCAGAACAGAGACAGCACAAGTGCCACACATATGAGCAGCATTGCACACATGACATTCCATGTACATGTCAGCCCATTTCCTAACTCCTGACACACCCAAGCACCTGGTCACAACCCACCTGTCGGAAGAGGTCCCTGGAATACTAAGATGTATACCCTGATATTACCTCCTCTACACACACAGACCAACATTAGCAAACCAGTGTGCTACATCCTTTCCTATGGTATGCCATTGTCATAGAACATCTGACTGCTAGGACGTCAGGTCAATTCATACACTGTCTTCTAGTTTCAAAGCCCTGTTAGCACATGTAGATTGCTTCCCCTGTGAAAATGTCTGTTGGCCCTTAGAATGCAAGTCTCACCTACAGGACTGGTGATAAACAGATGCAGCCCACACCTGTCACATCTCCATGCACACCACCCATTTCAAAAAGCACTGCCCTGATGATGCCTGGAACAGCATAGCAGTTGCCATTATGTCAAATACACCGTCAAGCATTGATACTAATTAAGCCGTGTAACACAGCCACTGGGTTCATTTGTCACCTTCAAAAACACAGGGCATACACAGTTTTACATGTCAACTGTCTAGTATGTCCTCCAAACAGTCTCAGTCAGACCACTGATTACGTAACTTGTCAAGTAGCTGTATACTGAATCACCTTGCATTCTGTCAGCCTGACTGGCAACTGTCTGTGCGTCACACTAAAGTATCCCTGTGTCCACATATGTACCACACTTGCGTTAGCAAACCTCTCATTCATCAGGGGGCATTGGGCATGGGCTTCTTCCATGCATGCACAAATACATTGTATAGCATCATCTGCCTTTTAACTGTACCATTTGAGTTACATCCTCTTGGAAAAGCAAAATTCATGACCCATCCCTTGTCTGGGTTGCATTTATGCATGAATGACAAAGTGCGACAGTGTCCCAGGGCCGTAGGCAGGGATTGGGTACGGGCCTTTCAGCACAACCAGCAACCTCTGATAATATCCATGAATAATACACAAATGTCAGGACCATGGCAGTTCACACACAGAATCACAGTGCGCACAACATAGTGATGGGCCGTGTGTGGTGAATAGCTGCGGGAATAATCAGCACAGAGGCTATGATGTTCCCAGATGCAGTGGGAAGTGCAGAGGCCAACCTGTGTACAAATGTTGTAATGACACATGCCGGAACATGACACCTGAGACATTATCTCACTCAGCACACCAAGGCTGCCCTGTTGACTGTCTCATTACACGTCTTTAGTGACAGGGTGGGACCATCCACATGTTGGTTCACATGTCCACATCCACTTTACTCACATTGATCAACCAAGGATACTCATTAGATACAGGAATAGCTGCCACTGACTCATGATGAGTCCTGGACCGAACAGTGACCAATTACACCCCAAAAAATATACAGGATCATCATTGGACCACACACATGAACAAGACACCTATGTGCAATTGATCACTGGAAATAAGTGGACACGTGCTGTCTTGTATGCTGGTCCACCACAGCCACTTGATAGTTGGGGCTCACTTCTATGGCCTCAACTGTGGTGTCATCATACATTTGAGATTCACCCTTGTCTGTCTGTGCAAACAACATGGTACCCACTTCCACAATGCATGTGTATGACCCACTGTGGGATTCTCCAAGTAGTGCCTAGGAAGCTCTTACCAATACTCTAGGACATTGGATGTAGAAAAAGTGGACCATTGACATTAACATGCGTCTCCCATCCATCTGGTGCATGCTATGTCACATGTGGTGTCTACGTGACCCTAAAACTTGGAAGTACACTTTACGGGTGTTGTTACATGTAAGACTAACACATGCCCTCGTTCATTTCCAATATGACTTGCATCTAAGGATTGGACAAATGGACGTCACATTCATACAACCATATGTACAATTATGCTTCATGTGATACACACACACTTGGTCAACCAACACATTAGTTGCCAAAGCACACAATTTGAGCCAAAGGCATTTAGGTATTGTACATATGTGCGTCACATTGCTATCCTCTCCTTATGCCAAACATGCACAATTTGTGCAACACATATATGTAGGCCACACTTATGACCATCTATTGCGTCAGCCAACTGTAAAAATACTGTGAAAGGAGTAGTGAATCATGTTCCGCTGCAGTATGATGTCACACATGTGAACATACACCATCAACACCATACTGTCTTCAATTAGCCAATCTCTGACGTGTCCCAAATGTAACATAACCAAAAAACAAGTAAAAATGCCCCAAACCAGTTAATGCACTGTAATTTTGACGTCCCTAGCGTTGTGCGTAATTTTTTGTTTACCAAAACTGTATTTGCGTCATTTTTTTTTAGGCACAGGAGTGAAATTTAGCCTGCATCCAGATATTTGTATAGTCCATGTACCATTATGTGGATGCAGGTTAATATTCACTTCTGTGCGTCAAAAAAAATTACGCAAATACAGTTTTGGTAAACAAAAAAGGACGCATAACGCGAAAAAGGCGGGACTTTTTATACAGGAAGTGATGTAATAGGATATCCTGTTTACAGATCATGTACAATGGGTGTACTTTCACTTTCACTTTGCAGTCTATGATCCTTCTAGACTGTGTGGCTGTGTAGAGAGTGTTGTCCTGAGATTTCGTACTGTTTTTGTCCTGTGTGCTATCTATATTGTCAATTTGTGTAATAAATATTGTTGGTGTATACTGTACTACTGTGTTTTGTCTACATTTGCCCATTTATCTTTTGTTTTTCTTGTTTGTGGGAGTCTGTTGTGGGGAGTGTTAGTTTGGGGATAGTTGGGCTCTTTTAGTGTTTAGGTTTACTTTTTTTCTGTCTTTGTACCCCCTACTTTCCCCCTTTTCCCCTTTCTATTTCTTTTAACCCTATTCCATTTCACTTCTAAGTATGTCTGGTAGGCCACGTCTTGGCAGGATGGGGGAAGAGGAGTTGGGGGGGTTCATCTGGCTTGTGACGCACTTCTTGCCGCTCATGATCCAGGCAGGGGGCAGGGTGATACAGGGGTATCCGACATAGGCGTGCAGAATCCGGTGGGGAAAGGTGCTGCATCACCTGCAGCGTGTGTATGCCAGCCAGAGGAGTGACCACCAGCTGAAGCACCGGTGGGCTGACCTCATCACCAGGGAGCAGGATCTCTTGGACCACCTGGGAATCATGATTGGTGGCACTGTTGGTGAGTACGAATTATGTTAATGTACACGATTAAATGCTCTGTAGTGACATCAGGGGATTAGTACAATGTCTGCCAGCTAACTTGCTGACTGTGTGTAATGCTGGGGAAATATAAGGGGATCATTGATGCACTATGGCAAGGATCACAATTGCTAGCTGTCAGGTAGCACATGGTCAGGAAACTTACAGGTTACTTTTCCATGAAGGAAATTGGTGCGGCCTTTTTGTCAGAACAGCTAACAAAATGTAAGCCAATCATGTCTATATAGGGTACTATTGACAAAGAAGTACAGATGTACCAACATTTAGGCCAACTATGTTGACGCAATTGCTAGACTGACTTTAGAATCACTACATGATGCAGAAAATGAGTGCTGCCTTCACGTCAATTGATAATAGCAAAGTAGCTCAGACATATGTCTCATGTGAGTCTGGTGAGTGTGGAAGGAAAGCGTTCACTAAAGTACTATGAATGTGTGGGATTATTGTGTTCCTTGATCTTTTTGGATACATGTCAGTTCTTGATTTGAAAACATCGTGAAAAGGTGTAAGGTGCCCTTAGGTAACATCTTAAGATGTTTTTGGGAATTAGTTGAGCCACAATCCAAATATGGATGGCAGTCCAAGTGTATGCACATGGCCTCACATCTCCATGGTTGGTGCAAATCACCATAGCTGGGCCACATCAATTGAATAAACTGTAACAACAGGATGGCTTACAAAAGTCCCTGCCTCGCCCTCTGTACATTGGACCTATGTGCAATAAGTGTGTCATGGCCACAAGGCATGTTTGACTGGTAATGCAGTCCTCAAGTAACCAGGCTTTGGATGTCTCTCTTGGATGCACATGATGAGACGATTACACTCCATATTTTTTAGTGCTCACCAATTACTGGGCATGTTTGCAACCACATGATAGTTAGGGCCAATGTATGTGTGCAGATATGTGTGTAACTGTCACAGGAGACCCATGCTATGTACAAGTTGGCCGTGATATATCAGATGCAGTACCATCATGTCTGAATGGCTGCCATTTCCTTATTCAGCCTACACATTGTAAATGTTTATGAAATTGTTGCACTGTGCACAGATTTTTAGCACAGTTCTTCCTTCCATACCTTACAGGTGGACCGGCACCCTACACTGTGGGAGAGGTGGCGACATTTGAGGACCCGACCACTCCAGTAAGTGTTGATATGTCTGTTATGTGTTGTGTTTGCTGGTTATGGACTTGTGTGAGTTGGACGCATAGCAAGGTGTGATGCGTTGGGCAAGCTTTTCTCTTGTTCCATGAGTGGGAATGCAGTTCTCACATGTTTTGAGTTTGCCAATGCGTATCCAATGGTATCATGTAGGGATTGTAGGACATCCCTGTAGGCCCGACTGTGAGTACAGGGGTTAGTCATGTATATGACACTTGTATCACCAAGAGTCGCAATGGAAGTCAGCCCCAATTTAGTCAGCCTGTCAGACCCACATTCTCTAAGATTGGTACAGCAAATAGCTTTCCAATAGACATCTGCTTCCCTATTTACCTATGTTATTTTGAAACATTAGGTAGAACCTCCTAGCAGCATGTACTTCCACATGTAGTGCAACAAGTCTGTGGAACCTGAGTGCAATGGCCTAGGTGTGCATGCAATTCATGATCATGGGTGTTCTAGCAACTCTGTGTCTGATGTAAGTCAGGACTCACTGGAAATATATGTTGTGTACCAAGTTCTGTATTTCCTGACATGTCTGACCCTATGAGTGCTCTAGGGTTTGCTGACTCCTAATTGTAGATAGACCTTACCTGTGGTGTGTCTGTAGAGACAAACGTGTGGAGTTTCCTATACACTCCTCGGTGTACATGTTGTTGGCAAATTATAGTTGTGTATCCACCCCCCCCCCCCAAACACGGGCATGGGTTTGTGAATGGGGTACCTAGTACTGATGCTACCAGTATGTTACACATACATGTGAATAAGTGACGGTTTGGTTGCATACTAGTATACACACTCAGGTTTGGCACTTGGTACTATACTTGCAAGTCCAGTTACAACTTGCAGACCATGTGGCTTTAGTTTTGCTTTCCGTACACTGACATTTGTAGCCCAGGTCTTGGCGGAGGATATGCAGCATGATTCTTAGATGATAACTGGCAGAACTCAGATTGCAAATCAAAGCCAGTTATTACCCATCTTGTAGGTTATGGATGTGCTTTGTGTGATGTGACCTTTGTAGTCTGGCCTGCCATACACTTCCTCAGGGGCATTCAATGCTCTGTATTGTGATATGAGCTGTTACAAGTACAGTAGATGTAATGTCTGATAAACTTGCTGTGCCATTTCACACAATGCAGTTACTAATGTAGAATATCTGCTTTTGTCTTCACAGCTGCTAACATGACTCCTGACCAGCTCCGTGAATTTCACCGCCAGGCCATGCGATATCAGCACATCATGCTGGTGGAGTTGGGGTTCCGGAGGATGGCGCGGCGATATCGCCATGAACGGGCCTCCGGGGCATGGAGAGCCTTCCCACAGGGTTAGCCTACTTTGCCCTCCACAGCCACCACAAGCACAACCACCAATACGAGCCAGGTGGCCCCACCCACAGCTGCCACTGTTTGTCCAACATCTGCTGGACTTCCAGGCCCCAGCATTGCCACCGGTGCAGGACAGCCCACTAGGCCTGGCACCACACCCACTCAGACCTCCTCCACCGGTACACAGACTGCCACTGCTCCATCTGTTGACCCTGCAGCCTTCAACCGAATGGAACATAAGTTGGACAAAGTGCTGCGCAAGTTGAGCCACCTGAGCCGGGACGTGTGGCACATTAACCGGCGGATTAAGTCCATTAAGAGGACCCTCCGGAGGGCCAACCTCTAGACACTTTTTTGATGGACATGATTCCCTCCCCTCCCTCCTCTTTCCTTGTTTTTATAGTTAATGGGCTTAGGGGACTTAGGGGGTCATTCTGACCCCGGCCGGCGGCTGGGACCGCCAGAAGACCGTACCGCGGTCAAAAGACCACGGCGGTCATTCTGGGTTTCCCACTGGGCTGGCGGGCGACCGCCAAAAGGCCGCCCGCCAGCCCAGTGGGAAACACCCTTCCACGATGAAGCCGGCTCCGAATGGAGCCGGCGGAGTGGAAGGTGTGCGACGGGTGCAGTAGCACCCGTCGCAAATTTCAGTGTCTGCTGAGCAGACACTGAAATTCAAAGTGGGGCCCTCTTACGGGGGCCCCTGCAGTGCCCATGCCATTGGCATGGGCACTGCAGGGGCCCCCAGGGGCCCCACGACACCCCTCACCGCCATCCTATTCCTGGCGGTCGAAACCGCCAGGGACAGGATGGCGGTGAGGGGGTCGGAATCCCCATGGCGGCGCAGCAAGCTGCGCCGCCATGGAGGATTCCCATGGGCAGCGGAAAGTCGGCGGTACACCGCCGACTTTCCATTTCTGGCCGCGGCTGTACCGCCGCGGTCAGAATGCCCTGCAGAGCACCGCCAGCCTGTTGGCTGTGCTCCCGCCGACCCCGGCCCCGGCGGTCCTTGACCGCCGGGGTCAGAATGACCCCCTTAGTGTTAGGTTAGTATATGCTGTTAGTTTAGTTAGTGTTAGTGGGTGTGGGGTGGGGGGCCTGCTTGTTTCTATTTTTACTTATTACATGTGTGGGTGGGTGGGTGGGGGGCTATGTTGGGGTTCTTGTGTGTAAAAAAAAAAATATATATATATATATCTATATTTGTATAGGATAGCATAGTATGTGTTTAGGTTAGTATGTGTTGTCCTCCATGTGTCCTGTCTCATAAGGGGGATAGGGGGTAGATGTTTAGAACGTTTCGTTACATGTGATAAGTAAGTGTAGCTTAGGTTAGTTAGGGACAGTTGTGGGAATGAGTAGTCAGGGTAGATTAGGGTAGGTAAGATTTTTCCCTCAGTTTCCTCATCTGTGATTAGCATTTAATAAATATTTGGTTAACCCTTAATTGTATGTGTTGAATGGTACTTGATCGTGGGTTTGGATTCAGTGTACATCAATTTGGTACTATAACATCTGTATCCTATGCTACAAACAAATCCCAACTGAGCTGTACGATTGGCAGCTAGCCCGGAGCTACCTTGCAAAGTGTCGACCCTTCGTTGCAACCACCAATCACAGTTACTATGGATCCCAATGTGTTTCTGTTGATAAGTGTGTTTTCAAAGTCACTAACAGTGCTTCCAGACTTGGTATTGGGGAAACAGTTTTAGGTCTGACTGTAGTGTGATGATCATGCACACCCTTATAAGATGAGTTCTCATTGGCAATCTTGTATTCTTGTCTTCATGACCCTCATACATCATTTGTGACACAGTTCGGCATGATTACCTATTTGTATGTTAACTCAGACGCCTTCATTTGTGCAGTTTTTTTAGTGTTTACTTAGATTAATGTGGCATGTTTATTGTGTTATTTTTGCATGTTTACAACATTTTGAGGCCACTATTTGATGACTTAGTTATCCCCTGAGGAAGCATTCTTCTGTCCAACACAGCATGGTGGTGTATGGTTTCTCACTTCATCCGATTTGTCCCTCAGGATGGGCAGAGCTTGAAGCAATCATGGGCACTGTGCAGAATTCTCTGACTATATATTTACAGGACGGTTGTATTGACAAGCTACGTAATTTGACAGTAGGCACATTTCAGTTATCTACTTCACAGTTGATATGTCACATTACCCAGAGACAGATTTGTTGTGTAAGTGCTATTTATTGAAACGTGCTGTAGTGCTATCTGTACATTGTCCATGATTGTGAGTCCATTATAGTGACATCTTAAATTGGATCCAACACAAGGGGTTACGGAAATGCTTTTGACATGCTGGGGTTGATGTTTCAGACAGTGCAGAGGGACAGGATTTGGCAATGAGTAGGAGAGAGACAATCACTGAGCTGGGTGACAAGATATACAGTGGTTTGCAGAACAGTGCTCGAGTAAAGTTGTTGCAAGTCTGGCAAGTTACAATGCGCAGGACCTTGGTAAATGTGGGGCATGTGGCAGGGACTAGTGCTTCCGGGTCATTTTCCTTGTGAATGTGATCTGTTCCATGTCTTCTTCTTCTGATGTGTGTGTTGCCTGCTTTGTCCTTGTTGTTGTTGGTTGTGAAGGGGCAACACATACCTCAGTGTTAGAAGACGTGGAGTGAGACATCCCGGTCGCTGCTCCCTGTGAAGGTCTTAAGGGCAGTACTGCAGCAAGGAGGGCCTGCTGGTTCTTGAGAATAGCAGCCACATCACAATGGTAGGCAGCCAGGTCGGCCCTGAGGGAGTCATGATTGCATTCGTGCATGCAGTGGAAGGTTTGGGGTGTGAGGTGTTGTGGCAACTCCCTTACTGCAGTGGTGAATTCCTTGACAGTTCCTTGTAGTCCTTGCAGTATGGATGTTAGGGCTTGCATAGCTGCTGCCTGATCTGCAGATGACATCATGCACGAACGCATCCCCTCAAGGCTGGCTGCCATAGTTTGCATCCCTAACCCGCACCTCCTTGGCCAGCTCCGGCTGTACTACAACTACAGTTCTCTCAAAGCTGGTGCCAGTGTCGTCAGAGTCCTCGGCTGTATTGGAGGTGGCAGGTCTTACAATTGGGGTGGTGGGTGGATCCTCCGCGATGGCTGCTTGTTCTGTGCTCCTCCTTGTGACTGAAGGTGGGGTCTGGAGGGTGTCCAGGACCTTTTGAATAGTCTCCTGGGGAATGTTTATCGGCTCGTCATCCCTGTCATCAGGGAAATCTGGGACAGATATATCGGCAGGAGATCCATCTTCCTCTGCAATGAATCAGGGTACAATTAGAGTGTCTGTGTTGTGGCAATTTTGATGTGACGTGCCTGCCTTTTGATGAATTCACTTTGTGATCTTGTTTTGTGTTAATTTCTCCAGTCCTTTAGATGGGCATTCTTCCAGGCCTATGGCCCACCTGTGTGTCACATGTATGTTATTGAGTTATCAGACTTGTCAGCCTCATTGCCTCCAGGTGTTGGTTTATGCCAAATAGAGAATTGCCACCTTCTTGTCCTACTCAACCCTCCGTGTACATCCATTCTCATGGTGAGACCTTTCACTGGCTGTGGGTGTTCTGATGGCCCTGGCAGCACACTTAACAATCTGGACCTGCCCCAATCTCTGATCTTTCACATCCACTTAAATGTAATTGACATGTGGCATATCCTATGCATGGCAATGTTATGATCTGATATGGATGTTGACATTGGTAATGTGTCCTGCTGATGTTGGGGAATGTGTGTTACATTGGATTGTCCTGATAATCATATCAGTGTCCTATTTCCTCCTCTGACTGTGCAGGTGTTTTTCAGTGACCAGTTACATGTGTCCCCTCCTCAATGCTGTTGTCTGAGCAGTATGACATTTGGGATGTTGCATTGTCACCCAGGCACAGGATGGACCCTGACATATGCGGCATGGGTGTGTCCTTAGTGCTGTGTAGCTCCTATTGTTGTTTACATTGGCTGATGTTTGCGACAACTAAGGGCATTGACATTTGAGAGTACTGGGGCCTTTGTCTTGTTTCTGGGGATTGTTGCAGTTGTCATCCTCACCCCCTAATTTAGGTGTGTATGATCCATGGGGAGGTTACTGCCATTGGCTACTTGAGCTGCACACAGAGCAGAGGTGGTAGTGGCAACTGTTGTCGCAGTTACATTCCAGTTGTTGGTATGGCTAGAGGTTGTTAATAGGGCCCTAGTTAATGTAGGGGGTATGTTGGCTGATGTTTGCCGGGATGTCAGTTTGACGTAGTGGCCTGCCCTCCTTGCGTGGCTTTCCCTTTGCTCCATCGTTGGCATGACAGCATGCCCCCATGGGACTGTTGTTGGTGTTGTGTAATGGTGTGCCCCAGGTCTTCTCAGAATGGGCCATGCCCCCATGCCGTGCCCCTTTACCCATGCCACTCCATGTATTAGATGACTTCCATGCATTTTGTTGTCGGTATCCCCCCGCTCACAGTTGACATTATTGCATTATAATTCCCCATGCGACTTACCCTGCATGTGCGTTGTCTCCTGGTAGTCTGCGCTGTCCTGTCCTTGAATCCCTGTGACGATCTCCTCAGGGATGACGGCTGCGACCATCTCCTCCATGTGGTCCAGGGCCTCCTGGTGTGCTGGACTCCCCCCTCCAGTCTGCAGTGCTGCCTTCCTGTTCCTGGCCATCTTTTCCTTGGTCCTGCGCTTGCAGTCACGCCAGCGTTTCTTGCACTCGATGACAGTTCTGCGTACTTCAGTCACACTGTTAATCTTGTCGACAATTTGTTGCCAAATGGCCTCTCTCCTACTGATTGGCAACTTTGATGTGACAAACAGTTGGTGCTGGTGTTCCGTCACCTCTTTAACCAGAATTTCCTGCTCCTCTGCACTAAAGCGACACTTTCTTTTCTTCTTAAAGGTGTCCTGGTTCTTGTGTGGGTCCTCCTGGCTGGTTCCTGGTCTGCTGTCATCTTCCTGGGGTCTGTAGTGGCATGTGGGATCCATTTTGGCTCTCCTCTGGTGAAATGGCAGTGTTCACAGTTTTTTTACGCTATTGCGTAAAAAAAAAGACGGCGCATATCCGGTTTGCGGTGTCGTAAATCGACCCAAAGTCATTTCCGCCACGTTAACGTCGTTTTCCCTTATGACTTGATGCCGCGGTGTGCGTTAAAGATAATGACTCCCACCTGTTGTTTGTGCCGCCGTGCGTCAAAGTATAAATAT
This sequence comes from Pleurodeles waltl, assembly GCF_031143425.1. Lineage (NCBI taxonomy): Eukaryota > Metazoa > Chordata > Amphibia > Caudata > Salamandridae > Pleurodeles > Pleurodeles waltl. The sequence continues at coordinate 1,170,556,203 of NC_090445.1, read as the reverse complement.
GACGCCCGCGCAGCGCACCAAAATGGCGTTAGCCGGCAGTAATATTTTTTACGCAAAACTGCGCCGGCGCAGTTTTGCGTCAAAAAATATAAATATGGGCCAATGTACCTTCACACTTTCATATATTTCTTTGCATGTCCACTATTTATTTGGAGACTGCATTAGCTGTATGCATTTGCAGAACTTAAGTGCAATAAATTAATCACTAGTTCTGCTGCACCGTTTACTTTAAAAGACAAGTGTTCTGCTAATCCTTTACAGGAGAATGTTCAAGGATACCCATGCCTAGGATCAGAGTCCAGATTTACAAAGAATTTGCATGAGTATTGTGTTACTTTTTTAATGCAACCCAACAAAGTGTTCAGGGATTTCCAAACCAACAAAATACGCATCGGTTTGTAACCCAAATTAGGTAAAAGTAAGTAAAAGCTTATAGAATGTGTTACTGTTTTGTGCAAGTTTGCGTCGTTTTTGCGTTGAAAAATGGCGCAAATGCAGCGCTAAAAAAGTATAGACATGGGCCACCATGTCTTGGTTCGAGACAGCACATGCGCGCCTTCTAGAGCCGAGACCTAAACAGAGTAGTGACTCTTTTCCTACACAAATTGTCATCTGCTTAGGTCACTGTGCAAAATGCCAGTTTTTGTATTGGCTTAGTGGTCTTGGACTAAATCCATTTGATCAGCCTAAAGTGGATTTTACTTGCAGGGAGAGGCTAGAACAAATACTAGCCGCCCTTTAAACTCTCATGAGCAGTGTTCAAGGGGGTACCTCCCCAAGACCACACATTATAAGAAATAACAGAAAAAACACAAGAGCGGATCAGGTTGGCCAAAGGGGTAACATAGACATGAAAAAGTGTAGGACTTAGGGAAAATCCTTGGGGTATCCCAGATGAAATATCAGCATGCAACCACTTGCTCTCTGTCAGACAAAAATTAACCTAGGAGGGAAAGTGCTGTGCCTTTTATGCCAATGCTCTTGAGCCAGTTAAGTAGCGAGTGGTTAATAGTATCCAACGCAGCTGACAAGTTGAGAAGAATCAGATCTGCCAGGGCATGTGCAGTGCAGGAGCCCTCCTGTGGCCCCCTGCACCTGTTCTCCACCAGCCTTTTCGTGGCAGTGGTACCGCCATTAAAAGGCTGGCGGAGAACAAGGTTGTAATCAGCAGGGCAGTGCTGCGTTCAGCGCCGCCCTGGCTGATTGCATCCTGCACCTGACATCAGCCCGTCAGGATCGAAGATCCTGGTGGGGACAGCGTGAGGTTGGCGGGTCTGCCCGCCAACCTCGTAATGGGGTGTTCAGACCGTCACAACTACGGTTGTTCACCCGCAACCATAGCTTTGGCGGTCCTTGAACCGCCAATGTCATAATGGGCCCTCATATCCTTGTTCATTGCCATCTCCAGTATCTTGGCTGGCAGAGGGAGACGTGAGATGGGTTGTTAACTCTTCATATCATGGGGGTCACATAAGGTTTTTTTTTGGCAGAGGAGGTACCGAAGCCTTTTTCCATACTGTTGTAAAGTGTCCAGAAATCAGTGTTTTATTCAACAATTCAGTGAGATTAACTACCATCGTTTTGGAAACCCCATGTACACATGGGGAGATCAGATGGGACACCAGATGTAGTGAGTACGATAGGTTTAGTAACTTTCTCCTTAGTGAGGGGTATGAAAAGTGAGGACATTAGATGCAGTACAAATTTTAGCACTCAATACTTCTGAAGATATTGCAGTTTGAATATGGGCTTCCATAGCTGTACCATTTTGGTTAGAGATAAATTTATTAAAGATAAGATTACATTAGACTTGATAAAAAATGCTAGTTTGTTACACAAGGATTGGTCAGGACTGATGGCATTAGTACTGTTACAGTTAGATAAGATTTTTACTGTTTTGAAGAACTCCTTAGTGGAGTCTTTAGCAGTATTATTTTGTCAGTGAAGTATCTAGATTATTCTGTAATGATTAAATATTTACATCATTAATGAGTGATTTACATGTATTTGTTTCTTCAGGAGAGTAGTCTTTCTTTCACCTTTGACCCTGGTGTCTACATCTTTACTTTGATTTGTTTTAGATCTGGTGAGTACCAGGAGGCAGACGGTTTCCTCTGTGGTTTATTTACCTTTTTTACAGGGGCCAATTGGATGATGGTGGAGTCAATCCAGTTAGCAAAATTACTAGTCACTGAATCAGTATCGCTTCCTGACATAGGACTGGAGCTCAGAAGGATGTTATTGAGTTCCCTGTCGTCAATTTTCTGCCAAGGGAGAAACTTAAATGTAGTAGACGGTAAAGGATGTTAGTAGGGACTGTATGATTAAAAATAACAGCTATATAGTCTGTCCAGATTAAAGACAGGACTTATAAAAAAAATATATATCACAGTGAATACTCTGTTTAATGTGTGTTTGGCCTGATGTGTGGGTAGATTCACTCTCTGAGTGAGATCATTTTGAGCAGCTCTAGGTGAAAATTAAAACCACCCTGGATAGTAAAAATGGGGAACTCCATACAGGATTCAGTGAAATCCAATAGAGTTTGAATTAATCCAGACTGTGCAGCCGGGTGATAAACTAGGATGCCTTTAAAGGAATTAGTGAAATGAAGTTTCATATTGAACATAAGGACTTCACAATCAAGCTGAGTAATAGACTGGAACGTGGTCTCAAGATGGTTGTGATAGATAATCGCGATCGCGCTGCCGTGTTTAGCTTATTGGTCCAATCAGACAATATCATAGCCATCTGGAAAGGCAATTCTTAGGTCAGGGTCTGACTAAGCGTCAGCCAAAGTCTTGATTAAAGATTATGTCAAGGGCTTGATGATCAACAAACTCAAAGAATTCATATTTTTTTAATAAGTGATCTTATGTTCAAAGGTGCGCATGTAAATGAGTCAAGTGGACAAATCAACTCTGGAGTTAATAGAGGAGCAGGCTGAGAGGTAATACTATCTAGCGTGGGTAGTGAGTCCAGATAAAAACGTAATTGCATTTAGAATAGCAATAATGGAGTTAAAATTGTATCACAACGCTTATGCCTATCTATGCTGCGGGGTTCCAGAAGTGCTTCCCTCAAGTATTCCGTAGTGGGGAAATGGCCAGAGGCCCTGGTGCAAGGCACAGTCCAGCTATGGACAGGCGCAGATGGGCTTGCCCTTGGTGCGCCTTTGATGGGCCCACTGCACGAATGCGCTAAACTGCCTTTAAAAGGACTGGCATTAAGGGACGTGGCCAAGCTTGCGAAGCATGATGAAATGCTTCAGATTTTAAAAACTGAAGGAAAAATGTGCTGCCTTGTGTCACTTTGCATCGTGAAGGCGTTCCATAGGTGATTCTTTGGCGTTCCCATGAATCACCATGGGTTTAGACGCAAATCCCTGTTGACAAGTAGTTGTAGACTGGGATTTGCGCCAATATCCAGTACCTCACAGTAGCAGGTGTAGTGAGGGGAAAGTTTCATTTCTCCTCGTTTCTCCTTTTTGAATGTAATATGGTGCAAGGGTGCTTGCGTTGGTGCATGGCAGTGACAAGTGTACCAGCATAGGTGAGAGCAGAATTGGGCCATTTCTTTGAAGATATGGCGAGTTCTGCTCTCTCCCATTCATGAAACACGGAGGAGAAACTTTACTTTCTGTGCTGTGTTGAGTGAACTCATTGTACATATGACCCTAGTGAGTATTACCACCAAGCCCATGTGGAATATCTGACTAACTGCCTGTCTTATTCTTTAATTTCCTGAGTGGTGCAAAGACTACAGTGCTGTTTGTCAGTTACACTGAAACTCAGTGTGGAGACTTGATGGAGCTAGACCCAATATGCTAGGAGCTCAGGCAAGTATTGACATTTAGGGCCAGATGTAGCAAAGTTTTGCGAGTCGCAAACGGGCCGAATCGCTATTAGCGACAGTGCAAAATCGGAAATGGGATGCAAAAAGCCCATTTCCGACTTGCAAAAAGCGATGGGACCCGTTTGCGACTCGCATCCGTTGCGACCCCATTTTGCGACCCGCAAATACCAAGTCGCAATTTGCGAGTCGCAAACCTTATGCAATTGCAACTCGCAAATTGCGACTAGTCGCAAAAAGCCCAGTTTGCATGTCCCATTTACCACTAACTCAGAGCAGCTGGTAACCATTACCAAAGTATAAAAGGAGACCCAGAAGGCATCTGGGTTACACGAGATGGCGGAGATATACCTGATAGCAGTGAGAAGGAGAGTCCACGCAGCCCAGCAGAGGAGGAGGAGGGGCCACAGACAGGAGAAGATATATAGAACAAGGCAGACTCTTTTTCAGCAAACTGAGGAAGAGATCTATGACAAATACCGCCTTAGCAGCGCAGCCATACTAGAATTAATAGATTTACTCAAACCACAGCTAGAACACCAGACTCTGCGTGGCTGCGCCATCCCTACGCATGTACAAGTGCTATGCTCACTGCACCTCTTGGCCTCAGGGAGCTATGAGGGGGTCATTGCTGTGGCAGGTGGGGTATCCCAAAGTGCAGTGTCAAGGTTCCTCAGGGCCTTCCTAGATGCCTTAGTCACGCACATGTCCCACTTCATATACTTACCAAGGAATGAGGCAGAAATGAACAGCACCAAGCTGGACTTTTACCGCATTGCCCACTTTCCCCATGTCATAGGGTGTGTAGATGCGACACACATTCAAATATGGCCCCCTGCTAATCTAGAACACCTTTTCTGCAACAGAAAGTGTACCCACTCACTCAATATTCAGGTTGTTTGTGACGCCCATTATGTCATCACGGACATTGTAGCTAAGTTTCCAGGCAGTACCCATGACTCATACATTTTTAGGCATAGTGGGATACATCAACGCCTGGAACGTGGGGAATTCGGAGACGGTTACCTCCTAGGTAGAGCCACAGACACTTGCAGACATACACACAGGTCACTGTGCACGACAATCTGGACTTCCTAACAGTGTACTTTTTGTGCCCAACAGGTGACAGTGCATATGCTCTTAGGCCTTGGATCATGACTCCGTTTTTAACACCCAGCAATGATTCAGAGAGGCAATACAACAGTGCACATAAGAGGACCAGGAACCTCATCGAGCGCACCTTCGGACTGCTGAAGGCAAGATTCAGATGCCTCCACCGCAGTGGAGGTGCCCTCCAATACACCCCCATTACCGCATTCAAAATTGTGGTCGCATGCGCCATCCTCCACAACATAGCCACCCGACGTGGGCTACCTCTCACCCCTGCAGACCCAGATCCTGATGATGAAGAGCAAGAACAACCACATCGCCATCATGGGGATAGGAGTATAGCTAATCAAGGCAGACTGAGACGGGAACACATTGCAACACAATATTTTGGACGGTACGTGTCAACTCCCACCATACCCACCTATTGACCAAAAACTCCATTTGTTAAGTGGAACAAAAATAACTGTTTTATTAGTGCATTAATGAAACTATTCACAAGTACTGATTGTCCATGGGCATGAAAATGCTAACCAGGCATGTGGCACATTCACGTCATGTGCCACATTTTATGGTCCAGGGTGATCTCTAAGACCTTCTGCCCCTCCTGCCAGCCTGGCTGGTCCCTGGTGCTTCCGTGGTGCTCTGCCTGCCACTCCTGAGCACCCTGCTGTCAGTGACAGAGACACTGCTCACTGTCGAGCCCTCCTCACTGTCCTGGGGTGTTTCCCCTGTGCCCCTCGACATTTCCCGTGTCTCCATCATTTCTATAATGTGGGTCAGACGTCCCAGGCCCCTAGCCACATCCCCAGCGAAATGGCCCATCTCCACTTGCAGCCCAACTGTCCTCCTCGACAGGCCTGTGGTGTTCATGGCGAGCCTGCCGATGGATGTGGCCATCCTGTCCAGTCTGTGCATGAGCTGACGATCTCTGCGCCGCCCACCCTCGGCCTGGGCCAGTAGTCCTCCCGCCAGTTCCCTCATGGCAAGGGCAAGGTCCCCAGTGTTATTGCAAATCATGTCCATCCTTGTGTTGAGGTGCTGCATGCTGGCATGGTTATTGCGCACGAAGCGGTGCAGCACACCACTAATCCTCCCCAAAATTCTATTTTGTAGGCGCTGACCACGCAGCAGATGTGCCTCACTGGTGCTGGGAGGAAGTAGCCCGGATGCAGACTGCAGCCCTGATGGTATGGACCTGCGACGCCTGCGCAGCGGTGGCTGCCCTGTGCTTCCACCTGTCTCATCCCTGCCTGTTGCTGGGGCAGCCTCTTGTGGAATTGTTGCAGCAGGTGTGGCTACTGCAGGGATGCTGCTGACCGTGCAGGTGGGGGTGCTGGCGGGTCCTGAGGTGTCCTCATGGGCCTGGCTGCTTGGAGTGTTGGTGGTGTCTTGTTGGAGACCTGTGGGACATGGGGAACAGACTGTCAGTGTCTACTATCTATTGCACACTTCATAATAAACATTTGCCTATGAACTGCCTACTTGACTACATTTCCCATAATGCATCATTTTGGCATTTGCTACCCTGAAATGGAGCTATCTTGGTTGTGCATGCCCCTGTGTACATGATGGGTGGGGGTATGGCATTGATAGGGGTACAGGCATATCACATGGTACTCACCGGTTGATGTGCTGGGCTCTGAGGTGTCCAGGTCCCCAAATCCAGACACTGCCTCCTGCTCCAAGGTTTCCTCCACCCTTTCTTCCAGGGGTGTGGGTGGTGGCACAGACGATGGTCCCCCTCCTGTGCCTCTCATCTCCCGGAGCCTTTCAGCCACCCTCTCCTTGGTCCGGGAGCGGAGGTCATACCACCTTTTCTTTATGTTGTCTATGGTCCTATGGCTCACCCCCAGGGAATTAATCTTGTCCTGTATGTCCTGCCACAGCTGTTTCTTGGTGGCTTCAGGAACATTGAGGGCTGATCTCCCAAACAAGTCATCATAGTGCTGACAGCATTCCTCTGTCAGCACCTCCAGCTCCCTCTCAGAGAATTTCAGCTTCCTCTTCCTTGGTGTTCCCTCCATGGCAGCTGCTGTTTGTCCTGGGTGAAATTCGGCAGTTATAAAAGGGTGTGGTCCTGCCTCCTCCCAGGTGTATTAGTAAACTTCCTGGCTGTGATGTCATCATCATGTGCCAGGAAGTGTTTCCAGAGTGTTCTGGAGTGGATTCTGGAGTGTTCTGCTGCACCTGTAATCAATTTTCAAGGTAATCGCAATTTGCAACATCTACTCGCTAATTGCGAGTTCGTTTTTTGCACACTCGCAAAAAGCGACCTCGCAATCGGCGGACTCGCACACTGCGTTGCGAGTCCGGGTGCAAGTCGCTATTTCGGCACGTTTTTTTTCCCTGCATTCCAATTTTGCGAGTCGCATCAACTCGCAAAATGCGAGTCGCAAATTTTTGTTTTGCTACATCTGGCCCTTAGTCTTAAAGGCAGACAAGGCTTGTTTTTTGGAAGGCTGGCAGCCATATGCTCTGTCCGTTCTGGGGTCTAGTGTTTTACCTTATTTCAGTATGAGTGGAGGTGAGATGGGCATCAAACTTAGGCCCATATTCATACTTTTTTAGTGACGCATGTGTGTAATTTTTTGATGCAAAAGCGACACAAACTTACAAAATATAATTGTATTGCAGAGCTAAAAAAGTATAAATATGGGCCTTAGGGTCACAGCTTGGAAGCTGGAGTGGGAGAGGAAGAGGTCCGTCCATTTTGCAAACCACGTGGTACAATCATTGACAACCATGCTGACCTGTTGTAGTATGTTGCAGCTGAGACAGATCTGCTAAATTTCCATAGATTTTTTTTACATTGTGGATATCCATTTTAGACATAGGGGGTCATTACGACCTTGGCGGGAGGCGGTAACCGCTGTGCGGCCACCAATGCGGCCGCACTCACGCGGCCCCCATTATGACATTCCCGCTGGGCCGGCGGGCGCAAACCAAGTTTGCGCCCGCCGGCACAGCGGGGATGAGGCCGCAACATAGGAGCCGGCTCCTAATGGAGCCGGCGGTGTTGCGGCCGTGCGACGGGTGCAGTTGCACCCGTCGCGCTTTTCTCTGTCTGCTATGCAGACAGTGAAAAGCTGGCCGGGGCCCTGTTAGGGGGCCCCTGCACTGCCCAGTGGCATGGGCAGTGCAGGGGCCCCCAAGGGCCCCAGGACACCCCTTACCGCCAGCCTCTTCCTGGCGGTGCAAACCGCCAGAAACAGGCTGGCGGTAGGGGTGTCATAATCCCCAGGGCAGCGCTGCTTTTTTTCACCGCCGGGGCTAAAACGGCGGGAAACCGCCAGCCCCGGCGGTGCGACATAGGGCTAGAAGCACCGCCAGCCTGTTGGCGGTGCTTCCGTCCTTTTAGCCCTGGCGGTCTCAGACCGCCAGGGTCAAAATGACCCCCATAATGCTTGATAATTAGGAATTACCTACTGCTTAGTCAATTACAACCTCAGAGATGCGCTGATTCAGTATGACATATGTGAATCATATGTTGATAGAAACAACCTTACCCATGTACATGTGTGACTTGTTGATTACTGAAAACTGAAGGCCACAGTAAGCCCCTTAGTCAATACATGACGTTATTGAGTAGCATCATAGAAATTACAGCCTCACTTCCCTGCTAGTGGTCTAGAAAGGATGCATTCTAAAACAGCAGAGCACCATGTGATATTTTGTACAAAGATTTTGAAACGAGTGAGCATGGCAAATTTTGATTTAGTTATACATATGTAACATCATTGAAAAGACATTACTCTTATGGACAACTTCCATTTTAAATGTAGACATTTCTATAACGAGATAGTTTTGATGCATTTTAATGGTCAGACAGAGGATTTTATGTTTATGCTTTAACTTCGATTGACAGTGGTTGAACCTATTGCAGGTATTAAACTTGGCACCTTTGTGTTTCAGTTATGGATATGCCCAGACCTCGATCCCATACTTGCTGTGCCACAGGACTCAAGCTGCACCTCACTGATAAGGTTGAAACCAGTTTGGGGTTGCTTGTTTTCTCATCTTGAGAGGACTTCCTGGGCAGTTCAGGCTGAACTGTTCTCATTGAATGAGGGCCAAATGCGATTTACAGAGGCTCGCCTCTGTCAGGAAAGGAATGTTGAACTCAGGTTCCCTGAGGCTGCCTCCATCAGTTCCAGTTTATAGCAAAGCACCTGGGGGCACTTCAACCCACACAGCACTTACCAGACCTCAGAAATCTCTGGAGTTGTGGAGCAGAAGAAAGGCATAGGTAATGTTGAACTCATACCTATCTATCCACACTTCCACTTACAGGTGCAGTACAAGATAAAGATTTGACTCACCATTCTGTGGCAGTAATGAGGTGAACACCAAACATATTGTGGTGAGGGAAGGCCAAACAATTATGAAGAAGAAGAGAAAAATGAGGGTACTGGAGAGGGAGAGTGACCAAAGTGTGTACTAATATATAATGTTCAAAGAGTGCAACTGCTACAGCCTATATATGTTACTCACCTTCAGTTGCTTGGCTTTCCTGATCTATAGTGCTCCATCTACCAGACCAAAAGTGCCATTCCCACAAACCTGAACCTCGCCGTAGTGCTGAGGCGCTTAGGCTAAGAGGGGGGATCTCTACCTCAAGAAATGTAGCTGAGGCTCCACAAGTACCATTAGCATAAAGTTGCAAACTATTAGATCCCCTCAACAAACTTCTTCCATTTCCATTGCCCCTACGTAAGGTTCCACATTGCCTCCCAGAACAAGCCACACCTGATGGGCCTCTCACACTGCATACCTAAGCCCATATCAAATTTGGACTATCACCTCCTTTGTCCCTGTCAGTCTATCCTCCACCCAGGGCTCTTAGGGCCTGATTTAGATTTCGTCAGACAGGTTACTCTGTCACAATGGTGAAGGATGTCCTGTCTACTGAAATATACATCTCATAGAAAATAATGGGATTTATATTTCGGGGGACTGGATATCCGTCACCATTGTGATGGAGTAACCCGTCTGCCGAAATCTAAATTTAGGCCCTTCCTAACTTCATAGCCATTCTCAACATTCCACCAGGCTGAAACTCATTACATTGTAACCCTGTGATTGCTCCGGTACTATCTACCCACCCAGCCCTCCATGTTTTGCCCACCAGGCCCTTGTACCATGATTATGCTCTGCAGATGCTTGGATGGCATGGTCAGATGCATACCGAACCATTTACCTATGTGATTCATTCACTTCACCTACTCAGACATGGAGAGAGTGCTCAAAGCCGCCCAACCTCTGTGATCTTAATGCAGTCTCTCAAGTGGTCTTCCACCCCAAGGCTCAAAGGGCTCAATATTTGAAGATAGTCACATCCCTTCATCTCAGGTAGTCTTCCTGATCACACTGAGGCCCATATTTATATTTTTTGCCTCAAAACTGCGCTGACGCAGCTTTGAGGCAAAAAGTTTAGCACCGGCTTGCGTCATTTAAGAACGCCAGCCGGGCGCCGTATTTTTTGAATGGTGAAAGCCGGCGCTAAACTTGGGCTAGCGTATTAGAAGAAGAAGAGGCTAGTGGGTGGTCGTGGTGGTAGGGAAGGAGGGGGTTGAGCATCAGAAAATGACACTAGGCTGGTTGGAGGCAAAAAAATGCCTCTAACCAGCCTAGCGCCATTTCCTGGCGCACAACCACCAAAAACATAACTCCTGTCTTAGGAAAGACAGGAGTCATGCCCACCACCCCAGTGGCCAGCACAGGAGACCACTGCCCCCTGGGCATGGCCAGTGCACCCAGTGCCATGCAAGGGACCACTTGTTGGGCCTCCAATGGCACTTTAAAACAAAAATACTTACTAATACTTACCCTACTTACCTGGGATGGGGTCCCCCATCCTCTGGTGTGGGTGGGGCTGTTCCTGGAGCTTGGAGTGGGCACCTGTGGGCCCATTCTATGGTGTTTGACCATGGAAATGGATCCACAGGTCCCCTAACACCTGGTCTGACCCAGGAATAAAATAATGGCGCTAAGCATGCTTAGCGCCATTATTTAGGCCCACCTCCCACCGTGCACCAATTTTGCACGGGAGGATAAATGTGGCACGACGGGCTTAGAGTCATTTTTTGGATGGGAATGCCTACCTTGCATCTCATCAAGGTGAGTTCATGCATCCCAAAAAATGATGTTAACTCCAATATTTTGATGCTAGACAGGTCTAGCGTCAAAATATAAATATGGAGTTAAGTTTGTGCCGAATTTGCGTAAAAAAATACGCAAATTTGATGCAAACAGAGTATAAATATGTCCCTGAATGACCTTGAATCAATCCTCACAACTCCCCTTAACAGACGAAAATGATGTGCTATCACTGCTGCATACTAAGGCTAAGACCTTCATTTAGAGTTTGGCTGATGGTCCCCTGTCCACCCGGAGAGGTGAAGATAATGACCTCTGCTGTTCTGGCTGACTACCACCCACCTTGCTTACATTATGCTATGTTAAGTGCTTTGTAATGTGTGCAAACACAAACAAGGCATCCTGGCACCAAGGCTGCTATCTTAAATGGTTCAAAATCCCATCATGATAATTTATAGCTGAACAGGTGTATGTAAGTTGCCATTGTCAGATTTCACAAATCCAACCGTTGTCTTCAAGTCTTGCTCTTTGTAGACCTATGAAGTTTTTCTGAACCCCACTTTGCAGCCTGGAGGGCAACTGCTTCAAGTATGGACAGCTCAGTAAGCACAACACTGAGCACTTCTCCTTGAGCCACTTTGTTGAATGCTGTGGCACGGTGACTTTCTTAAGTGGGCTTGGTAAGTTTTTTTATTTCCTCCTTTCTACACATCATTTTGCATGAACTGACATCTGGTTTATCTCTGCCTTTCAGCACTTCAGTTCGCAACTTTCCTTGGCAAGTTATATTAAACTTTGATTGCGGTTTGTAAACCGGGTAGTATCTGCCTTCAGAATTAACGTTCACTATGTATAACATTATTTTTTGTGGCAGGGCATTACCTTTTAGTATGGCCTTGTTCGTAGTTTCATGACCTACGATGTGTAGACTTCTCAGTGAAGCTGTCTTTATCTTCAAATGCTTCACACTGCTAGAGTTGCACTTTGACTCCACATACATCAGCCATTGACTCTGCACTTCAACTAAGGCACAAGCTGTTTGCTTAGACCACAGCAAACTCTCTGGGGGAGGTCTGTCCTTCTTCGGGTTACTTATCCCATCCTCATCGCCAGTTGTAGCGTCCTCCCCAGCCTTGGTATCAGCCAATGACTACTCCACACACAGAGCTGTAAATAATATTTATTCCTCTGTGTGTCCCTGTGAACTCCAACATTCTAAAGCAAGATTTCATTATCTAACGATTACATCACACTGCTTCAGACTACATTCGGAGCCAAAAGGTTTTTGTCCTAAAACCTGCAAGACACTACAGGTCATAGATGTCTTCTTCAGCAACTTTGACAGTTACATACCTAAAGTCCCAAATGCACAATAACCTTTCCTGGGCCAGTGAGGAAACACTGACCCATATTTTTGGGTTTTGGCACAGAGCAGCGTAGCAAGTCGCATTACTGTACTGCCCTGTGTCAAAGGGAAAGGGCAGGTATGCAACGTATCTATGGCATAGAGTACATTCCTATCCTTTTCCACTGCGCTGGCACTTTTTTGGCAGCCTAGCTCCAATGCAGGCACACTTGCACCATGGTGCAAGGGTGTCTGCGTTGTAGGCAGGATTGTTTTTGTGCAGGAAGTGACACCTTCCTGCACAAAAGCAATCTGGGAGACTTTTTCCTCTGTCTATGTGTGCTGCAGATGTAGAAAGAGGAAAAAACGAGGATAAATAAAGATATTTATTCTCGTTGCACTTCCCCTGGTGAGGCGTAAGGTTTTGGTGCATTTCCAGGTTTACAGGGTCTTGTAAATCTGGGGATGCGTCAAAATCCATGGGTATTGCCTGGGAACACCCACTAGAATGCCCATGAAATGCCTCAGTTGTGCAGAGTCAAGCAACGCAGCGATTTGCGCTGCCTTGCCTTACTACATATCTATGAAGCCCTTCAAAGCTACACAAAGTGGCTTTGCGTGGCCTCACAGATACGATTTCAAGTTTTGCACTGCCGTTGTGTCACACAAAGTGACACAAAAGCGACGTAAGGGTCTCGTAAACATGCCCCATTGTGCCATGGCTGTGACGCGCAAATATTTCTTAGTCACCAGCTTCTGCATTATATATTAACACCGGCAGCTTAAACAGTGCAGCGCTGCACCTGCCTTCTGCATTACACTTTTTTGAGCAAGATGGATGAGGCATGTGCAGGAGCAGGTGAACAAAAACTTGGCAAAAGCTGGGGTCAGCTAGGAAAAGGTGCGTGTGAAATCCTAGCAAAGGCAGGAACAACACATCAGCACCACAGTTTCTTTCATTTCAATACACAGAGCTTCTGCTGTAGAAGTGATCACAGTGAGTAGTAGGGCTCTAGAATTGATTTGGAGGGATTCTCTCGATTTTTAAAGCTAAAATGGCTTTTTTTGGCAGTCACCTGCCTGAAATTGCCTCTCCTTCAATAGGAATCAATAGGAGGAATACATTTTCTTGATTACTTTTTTAAAAATCTCTCACTTTCCTCTGCTAAAATGTTGGCATGTATGCTGGAAGGTCACTTTCTTTTAAGATTCAAACCCTTCGGTGAGTCACTTGGTTCCTTGACTACATTCAGGGGCATATTTATACTCTGTTTGTGCCGAATTTGCGTCGCAAACCTTACACATATTTATACTATGACGCCCGATCCCGCGAACGTCAAAATTCCTCTGTGTGCGTCATTTTCTGGATAAGGGAAACCGCCTTGCATTAATGACATGCAAGGTAGGCGTTCCCGTCTAAAAAATGACTTTAAGGCCTGTGCGCCTTATTATACTCCCACGTCATTTTGACGCACAGGAGGGGGTGGCCTTAAAAAACGGCACCCAGCCTGATGTGTGCCGTTGTTTAACGCCTGGGTGAGGGCAGGCATTAAGGGACCTCTTGGCTCATTTCTATGGTCTCTGACCATGGAAGCAGCCCACAGGTGCCCTTCCTTGCCCCCAGGGACCCCCCCACCCACCCCTGGAGGACACCCATGGATGGGGGACCCATCCCAAGTAAGTACAGGTAAGTTGAGGTAAGTATTATTATTATTTTTTTAAGTGTCATAGGGGTCCCCCCTACATGCCACTGTGCCCAATGGACAGAAGTCTCCTGGGCATGGTCATTGGGCAGGGGGACATGACTCCTGCCTTTGCTAAGACATGAGTCATTTCAATGGTGGCTGTGCGTCAAAAAATGGCAGAAGCCCGGTTAGAGCCATGATTTTTTACTCTAACCTGACTTGCACCATTTTTTGACGCACAACCCCCATTTTTCCCTACGCCGGCGCTGGTTTGCATAAAAAAGTATAAATATGGGCCTCAGTTTCTTAACCCCAGCACTGGTTCTCGGTTTCCTCAGCAAGAACACTTTTTATTTTGTCCTTTTGTGTTAGACGTTTGTCAGTGTTTGGCCATTAGCACGGGGGTGCTAACAAGCAGCTGCACTTAAAAGGCAATCTCTGCATTCTCCCAAATGTCTGATTACTCTTTAGTAGCCTCCAACACAAATCAGACAAAATTACAAACTGAGGCATTCTCTGCATTTTCATTTATAAAAATTGGTGTATTCACATTAAAAACTCTGAGTCAGTGCTTAATTTGTGCTTGTTGTTTCCGGTGCTGAGCACCGGCACTTATTTTTGAGGGCCGGGGCTTAGTCTTCTGCCTCAAGCACTTGCTGCGAGCAAAAGACACACATGGGAAAGACGGAGGAAGAGAAAAACGAAAAAGCGTCACAATGGGAGAAAGCAGAAAGCTGCAAGAGTGAGCTGAAGCGCTGGGAGTTGCTTTAAATGGATTGAAGAGGCTCGAGATGGCTTCAGCATTACGCTGTTTCAGTAGTCGTGCTCACACATTTAACTGCAGCAACCGCATGTTTCAGAGGAGAGCTCTGAGCACCGCCACTTTTCTATTTTCAAATTGAGCACTGCTCCGAGTGCCTGTTGCAAATCTAAAATCGAATGTAAACCCCAGTGTTACTAAGGGCCAGATGTAGCAAAAGACAATTTTTTGAGTTGCAAATTGCGAGTCATACCGACTCGCAATTTGCAACTCGCAAAATTGTATCCAGAAAGGTGTCTCAGACACCTTCTGCGACTCGCTATGGGGTCGCAAAGACCCACCTCATGAATATTAATGAGGTGGGTCGCATTTTGCGACCCCATAGCGAGTCCATGCATTAACAGGGATGGTAGCCTGCTGAAGACAGCAGACCTCCATGTCTGTGACTGCTTTTTTTAATAAAGCAGTTTATTTTATTTTTAATTGCAGCCACTGCCTACTCTGAAAAAATATTTTTTTCGGCATTCACAAAGGGGAAGGGGTCCCATGGGGACCCCTTCCCTTTTGTGAATGAGTTACCACCAGTGTGACACTGGTGGTAACTGCGAGTTGGTTTGCGACCGCATTCGCGGTCACAAAGCAACTCAGCATGGCGATGCGGTCGCAAATAGGAAGGGAACAACCCCTTCCTATTTGCGAGTCGCATCCTCAAATTTGCGAGTCGGTACCGACTCGCAATTTGAGGATGAGCATCGCGTTCGGCCTTTTGCATGCCGCAAACTGCGTTTTTCGCAGTTTGAGACATGCAAAAGGCTTCCTACATCTGGCCCTACGTGACCTCATCTCATACGTCGCACCGTCAGCCAGCCTTTTCTGCGAAGTACATTTGCATGCCGGGACCTGTAGTTTTTGTGCTTAGAAAATCTCATCATGCACCTTGTTGTGCTATTATTTAAAAAACACAAAGCTGGCTGAAACGGTCAACCTTGTCACTGAGTCGCTTGGCAGCTATGACAATCTGTTCACTTATTTTATGGAGTGCACTCCATTATTTGCATCATGCACAAACGCAACTGAAAATGCCATCATCCTGGCGTATGTAAAGAGGTGGCTTTTACCAATCTTCAGTGCTAACAAATTCAGCAAGAAACCTAAGATCTGACCTTAATATACATGTACAGAGAACGTCTATATTCAGGGTGACTCCACTGGGACAGCCCAACACCCAGAAAGGCAATTTCTAGCCAAGTATTCACTGGGCAAATCTATAAACTACACATCTCAACCCTTTCTTATTTTCTCTCCATCCTCCACCTAAATAGTTTGCGCTCTTTTTGTCAGGTTCACCAATTGGCTCTCAATTCTTTCACTTCTCGATTTTTCTCCTCTCTTGCTCAGACCTCTCTACCTAGGTTCCTCTTGCTTCACCTTGATCCCCTGGCCCCGCTTCTCTTTCTCTTTCTTTCATCAAAGTGTTCTCTGTCACATCGGCTTCTATCTCTCCACGAGCCAAAGCAACCTACACTTTGTTTTGCATTTCATTTGATCTCCTCCTCATGGCTCTCCTTTATCTGATTGTGACAGACATCCGTCCGGTTGTCAGTATGAGGCAGATGTGCGGGGAGAGCGAGCGCTTCACACGAATTTAGTAGTAAATGTCCAAATACTACCACTATTTGACAATGAAAATATTGAATAGCTGTTGTTCAGTTAATACTGATTTTGGCTGTGCTGTTTCTCTCTCCCTTTCTATTCAGTCGGCCATTCTTGGATGAAATAAACTCACCCCTTGCAACCAGAACCACCAGCTTTGAAATTATATGTTCAATGCTGACATATATCCGCCATAACTGCTTTGAGACTCTTCTTTTAGTAAAAATATACCTTGTACAAATGGTAATTTTTAGGAGTAGACAATGACAAAGGAACTTCTATGTTGATGTCGCTTTAAAATAAATCTTGAAAGGTCCCCCTGTCCTTGAACCTATGGTCTTCCATATCGTGGATCACTTCTATACTCTTCCACTCAAAGCCAGGACAAGGACTCACATGAACACTCTTTAGTTCCACACTGTGAAAAGTAATTAGAGGGAACATTGGTCGCCAGTAAGGCTTAAATGTGACTTTCTTGTGAATGCAGGGTGATGGCACGTTTGCCGTTGGCTGTAAATTCCAGTGTTCGTTGCTACATGAATGGGAGGAAATGGTGCTATTCCTCAATACATGACATTTGCAGAACATTGTGGGCATGGAGAGATTGTACGGTGGATGTGGGTCACCACTCCTTGGATTTTTCCCATTACTCTGCTTTTCTGGTGAGTATGAGGGTCATGAGGTTTCCAACTCATGACCCATTACAGACCCATCTCTCTGCTTACAGACCCATCTCTCTGCTTACAGACCCATCTCTCTGCTACCTTTCCCAGCCAAAGTAATGGAAAAGGCCGTCAACCAGGAACTCACTGAATTCCTCAAGACACACAAATCCTAGACCCATCGCAATCCGGATTCAGAAGCAACCACAGCACCAAAACAGCACTTCTAGCAGCCACCGACGACATACGCGCCATACTAGACCATGGAGGCACAGCTGCACTCATCCTCCTCGACTGCTCCGCTGCATTTCACACCATCTCCCACTCCACCCTTTATGCCAGACTACATGACGCCGGCCTCCAAGATAAAGCACTGGATTGGATCAGGTCCTTCCCCACAGAGTGTCATACTATCGCCGTTCACGTCAGAACTCAAAGACACATGCTGTTCCCCAAAGATCATCACTCAGCCCGACGCTTTTCAACATCTACATGGCCCGCTAGTCAAGATCATCAAACAAGGCCCTAGTCAGGTTAGAGTCAATATTTTGACTGTGACCTGACTAGCGCCATTCTTTCATGCACAACCTCCATTTTACCTACGCCTACCCTACCCGGTTAGCATCAGGTATTTTGACGCTAACCGGGCTTTAGCGCCAGCTTGGGCCATTCCTTCAATATGGAGCCAGGTTGGCATCCTGGACTGGCGCTACCCGGCGCTTTATTTTTTTTACACAAACCTGCCCTAACGTAGGTTTGCGTCAAAAAGTATAAATATGGGCCTAGATACATTAGGCATGTAGCTATTAAGGTTACTGACAGGCCACAAGTGATACTCAAGAAAGGGGCATTTGCCTATGGTTCATAGAGGTAAATATTGTGTTGTACAAATGCCAGCTCCTGGGTCAAACTCTCATTTCAAGGGTTCTGGGCAGGGGAATCCCTGCACTGCCCATGCCATTGGCAGTACAGGGCCCCCCTATGGCCCCCTGCACTTGTTCTCTACCAGCCTTCCATGAAAAGGCTGGCAGAGAACAAGGTTGTAATCAGCATGGCAGCGCTAACTTCAGAGCTGACTTATAACCACGCCTGTTGTCATCCTGTCGGGATCACTGATGGTGGTGGAGACGGAGGTCTTCTGGCAGTCTGACTGCCAAACTCTTAATTTGGCAATCGGAAGGTCAAATCTGTGGCAGTCCGGGCCACTACCGTGAGTCTGGTGGACTAGTGACCGCCAGAATCGTATTTAGCCCTTTAGTGTAGGACACAGACTAAAGCACTGTTACCCACCCCCAATTCCTCCACTTTAAAAGAATAAAACAGCAGCAAACACTTCTAAGACTGCAGCTGGTGTCCTGACATCGGCGGACATCAGATGTGCAGGGCCGCAAAACACGAGCTAGAAACCCACTATGTTAAGGGGTTTCCAGCTTATCTTTTTCCCTCACTCTGTGATATTGGTTCTTCACTGGGAGACTGTGTGAAAGAGTCCGATATTGTATGTCACACTGTGGCAACATGTAAGTTACAGGTTTGCGCTTATCAACTGTCCTGTAGTAAATTGTGTATGATTTGCAGCCACTGTACAACTAAGTAAAAGAAGGGGCTTTTTTGGAGTAGGAACGGGAATACTAGCCTACTTGGAATTTCTTAAAAAATGGTAGAAAATGTTGAAATCGTTTGACTATTGGTATTATGAGGTCTTAGATCATTGGCCATAAGTAGATTTATTTTACAGGATAGGTGGGTATTTTATGTATTTTGAGAATTGTGTACATTTTAAAGCACACCTCAGCTGTGACCAAAGATAAATGACATTTAACTATATTGTGAATTCTTCCCATGTGTTCCAGAACACATTTAGGGGGTTATTACAACTTTGGAGGAGGTGTTAATCTGTCCCAAAAGTGACGGTAAAGTGACGCATATACCACCAGCCGTATTACGAGTACATTATATCCTATGGAACTCATAACATAACGGTGGTATATCCGTCACTTTACCGTCACTTTTGGGACGGATTAACACCTCCTCCAAAGTTGTAATAACCCCCTTAATGTTAATAATTATGAAAATCCGCATTTAAAAACAAGTTCGCACACAAGTAAGTAATTGTAGTGAAAATCAGTGGCAGCTATGCGATTGTTGATAATCAGTGGCGGCCGGTAATTTTAAGAGGGAGGGAGCCGGGGGAAAGGGGATGCTATACACGCACTCACACACCTATTCACAACACTCACTAACAAATACACATACACTCATACACGAACCCACCAAACATTAAAAAATAAATACAACTTACCTCAGCAGCTCCGATTAGGAAGCCGTGGAGGTCCCAGGCGGGTTGGGACTGCTGCCTTCCCTCACTGGCTGGCCTTAGGTCTTCACAGAGTGGGATGGGGTGAGTGAGACTCTGTGACAAGGGGCCAGATGTATGAAAACATTTTGCACTCGCGAACGGTGCGAATTGCAAAATTCGGCCGTTTGCGAGTGCAAAAAAGTGGTCTGCGATGCATGGAAGGCATTCGCAGACCACAAATAAGAAATTACTAAAATTGCGATTTCTTGCATTGCGACCTGGAAATTGCGAGTCGCAATTTGCGATTAGCAAATTCCACATCGCAAGGCGATGCTGCAAAAAATCGCAAATTGCGATTTTTCGCAGAATGGCATTTTGCACATGCAAAATACCATGGCATGAAACCAGGTGGTAACCTGGTGCAAAATTTAAAAATGCATTTTAAATGCATTTTTAAATTGAACATGTAAAGCACACATGCCCTTTTGGCATGTGTGCACCTTACATGTCCCCAAAAACATTTTTGGGGTGCAGCAGAGGGGGCCTTAGGCCCCCAGCACCCTGCCCATTTGAATTTCCAAAATTGCGATTTCTGGTTCAGAAATCGCACTTTTGGAAATGCAAAAAATTCGCAGCTATGGGCCAACAGGCCCATAGCTGCGAATGGGGCTGGTATCGCAATTTGCGATTCTGTAATAGCATTTGCGATTTTTAAGAAATCGATATTACCGAATCGCAAATGTGATACATGGCACTTTGCGAGTCAGAAATAACGATTTCTTAAAAATCGCTATTTCCGAATTGCAAAGGGCCGTGATGATACATCTGGTCCAAGGTGTCACTGATTGACACTCGGCCCTGGGCGCTTTAGGGCTTGAAACTAAAGTTACCAGGTCTGAGGCAATCAGTGACATTCCCTCTCCTCATGAGAGGCAGGTCCTTGAGGCACCTTTGCTAGGCTGAAGAGGTCACGTCCACAGGGCTGTGACTTCTTCAACCCAGCAAAGTTCAGCTCAGGCAGCCAGGAGTCTGCACATTTAGCGCATGTCCAACTCCGGCTGCCTGACCTGAACCAGAAGATCATCTGTCATGCTGGCTTTTGTTCAGCCTGACGTATACTCTTCACATCAGGAAAAAGGTAGAGGGGCATGGCCCCTTAGCCCGTACGGACGGACCTATAAATAAATAATACACAGCTGCCCAGTGCAGGGTTGTTAACCCATTAGCTTCCGTTGACCCTGCATAGGGCCTTGTTACGAGTTTGGTGGTCTGATTGCCAGACCGCCACGGTGGCGGGCACCAAAAGACCACCATGTTGGCAGTCATACAGACTGCCATATTATGAGTTACACAGCCAGGACCAACAAAAGACAGCCAATATCCCGACACCACCAGGACTTTGAACGGGCGGGATAGTGGCGGTCCAACCACCAGCACCACCAGCCCATCAACCAATCACCAAACTTATTACGACTCACAAATTTGAATGGTGGTTCTTCCATGGCAGTTTTCCAATGGCGGCATGAACTGCAGCAGTCGGCGGTCACCACAGTAATACACAGCACCACACTGGATGTATTCAAATTCCACACAGCTGACACACATCCACATACCCGACACACCTACAAACTTCACTATAAAATACACCGGTTCACACACCACAATCCTTCGCATCGATAACGCAACACAAAGAAGCCAGAGCCCAAAATCTGAGTCACAGTACTATAGATTAGGCCCCCCTCCAAATTGCACATAGCATGTATCCCAGACCCAAACAACACACCCGCCACACAAATTAACACCACTGCATATCATCTACTAACTTCCAATCCCTCACGAAAGAGCACATACACCTCAGCATCCTCTTTTAGTATTGACTAACACCACCACGTCACCACAAAAACATCTCTGTTTCACAGACAATGAGTTAAGAGTCATAGTGGATGAAATTATCAGAGTAGAGTCACACTTATTTGGAGCCCAAGTTCAGCAGACTACAATTGCTAGGAAAATGGAAATGTGATAAAGAACAGTCAACAGGGTGAATTCTGTAGGCAGCTATCCACGCACAAGGGACAACATCAGGAAGAGGTGGAACAACCTCTGGGGAAAGGTGCATTCCTTTGCATCCAGGCACCAGCTGACAATCCTCAAAACTGGCGGTGGTCACCCACTGCCTCCCCCACTGTTGACATCATGGGAGAAGGTGGTCCTGGCCATTCTGCATCTGAAGGGCTTGACAGGAATACCTGTGGGAATCAAGTCGGGTAAGTCACTACACCAATAATGCCACCAAAATGTATTGTCATGCATGCTCACTGATCGTCTTTTGCCACATTAACAGTCTACCCACTCATCACCCCTGTGTCCAACTGTCTGAATACTCCTGTGTTGCAACACACATGTGACGTTAACTCAACTGGGGGCCTGGGGACTGACAGCCCTACAACTCCCAGCAGGCACTGTTCTACCAGTAAGAAAACCAGACCAGTGTACCGAAATGACAATAGCCTTTCATGTAAACTAAATAATGGAGTATACTCACCTGAATGGTCCACAATGTATAGTTTGTGGAAATGACAGTAATGCTATGAGCTTTTTTTGAATTAAGGACTTTTGAGCATTTAATTATATGTTAATTAATACTGTTTCCAGGTTGAGGCGTGTGCCTTTCATAGTGTATACATATGTAATAGCATTTGATGTTATTATTACTGGGTTTGTTAGGGGACTTATCCCAGTGATTGGCACCGTCTGAGAAATTACTGATACTATTTTGATTGAATGGAAGGAGAGCGCCATATACTCCATAAAAAACTCTCATTGGTAGTTAGAACACTGTCTTTTGGAATGAGTGGGTGGCCAGGAATGCCGCACTGACGTGATTTGAACAATGGGTGGTATGCAATTTGGATTACTGATGACAGGCATCAGATCTGGCTCCAACTGACGACAGAGATCCTTGATTGTCTGCCTATGCAGGTGGTAAATTTGTATGACATGTCTATTTTCCATGGTCTGTAAGTCTGCTACTAGACAGTACACAGGAGGTTGTCTGATCCTTCTCATTCCAGGGTAACTATGGGAGAGAAAATGAGAAGGTATGTCTAACACTCATTGTGTCCCTTGTAAGTGATATGACACATGTCATATGAAAACTGTGACATGATTTTTGATACAGTGAAAACATGATACACAGCACATAACAATGGTAAAAGTGGCACATTAGTTTCATGTCATCCCCTTGCCTCAATTAAGATATGTATATATTAACTGATACGTCAGCGAGGCTATGTGATACTAACACCAAACAATGCTAGTGATTGAAAGGCCAAAATGCAAATATGCAAATGGCCGAGAGGGTAGTGACTGTGCCACCAATGATTCCAGAAACTTAGTAGGACAACATGACAACATGATCCTTCAATCAGGACAAATAAACATCTTCTAACAATGCCAGCACAGACGTTTATGCCGTACAAATGTTTCCCACATTGTGACAGATAAAAAATGTTCTTTTCCGACTATCCATCGAAAGGCTTTAAAATGGCCACTGCCTGACCTATAACACTGGACAATAGGAAATAACCGTGACCTCCGGCCAAAGTCGTCATGGCGGTAGACGGATGATACCGCAGCGGGCATTGCCATTGGATTACACTGCTGCCTGTGGCTGTTTTGGGCCTTGCTTCTCCTCTCACTTGACTCCTGACACTGCTGCCAGTAAGACCACCACACCCTAAGCTGATGTGTACTACCTCTGGGAGCAATCATGCCACATTCTACAGGTGATAGGGCTGTTGCCTTCTTACCAGAAGAGCCGGAAAAGCTTGTGGAGGAGGTTCTACCCCTGTATGAACAGCTCTATAGTGCACCAGAGGAGCAGGTAAGAGAACCATGTGCACATATGTTTCAGTATCTCTACTGACCTATGATTTAGTTAGCCTAGGACATATGAGCAATATGTCCATAAGGACGTAAAGCCCTGCAGGTGCCATACGTATTCTTAAATGCTTGAGTTCCTGAGTATGTACTTATGTAAAGTGACAGGTTTAGAGTCCTGAGGCATTGTGAAGAGTGTGCAATGAGTGTTCCCTGACCCACCTTGTGATTGTTGCACAAGGTTAGCTGAGGTGTCATGACAGCCATCATCAGGTAAATCCCATCAACTGTGCTTGATGTATAGTCATATGTGCTAACATGACAGCAGGAGGTGTTGATGCATGTTGCTTGCCAGTTTCTCACCATACTTGTGCCCTTTCTGTATCTGCACATACATCTGTGGCCACATCTGGCATTGCCGTAGTGTCGTACTGAAGCCAGCTAATTATTCTCCCTGGCCCTAAGATCTGCACAATGACAGCCCTTGCCAATTGTCTATGGGATATATGAAGTATTGTGATGCATTTAACCTTTTGGGACATGGTATCATGTGTGGATTTATGTGGTCTGCCTATGGAGAAAGTTGCCTTTTCAATTGTCACTTTCTGTAAATATTGCCATTTGGAAAGTTATTTAATGTTTTTTGCACTGCCAGTGTGAGTCTGTAGCCACACCCTGTATCCATATACAGCATGTGAAGCTCAAAAGATCATGCCACACTACTAAGCTTCCTCAAATTTAGCCTATGGCCACTGTTTACCATTGTTATTGCATTGGGTGCATGGTGGAGGGCTGCGACAGATGTGCTCAACTCTGACCATCTGTGTTACATATGCTTGAGAGGACCTATGATCACACTGCCCAGTTGGCTCCTTAATCCAGCTCTGATGCGTACTGTGGATGCTGCTAATTATTTGGGCATTGAATGTCTGCATACAGTGTGTTGTGCACTGATTTTCCATGATCCTTGACCCAGTGTTTTGGACATGAGGTGGGGCAGGTTGAATGCAAAGCTAGGAGTATATTAGTTTGACATGGTGTTTGTGTGCACACATGATCTGGCAATCAATGTCACACTGCCAGGCCGTATCTTATGTTATGATACGGCAGGGGGCGGTCTACTGGCATGGCGGTGCTGATGGTAGCAGCTTACCACCATCCGTCAGTATGGCCATGGCCAGATTTCTGTCCTTCTTGTGGTGGAAGTCCGGCTGTGGTCATAATCTGGCAAACGGATGGTAGCCACGTGACTGTTTTTTGCCGGCCGTCACTACGGCGGTAGGCGGTTTATGCTGCCAATGTCATAATGTCATAATGTGGGCCTACCTGTCTTGTCTCTGGCACCCATGCAGGTAAATGCCCATCAGAAGAAGGGGATTTGTCGTGCCATCACCAAGAAGGTGTGGACCCTGTCAGAAGAGGTGGGAGGACCTGAGACGATGGACCCGGAAGATCGCGGAGGCCCAGCTGGGGCTGTCCTCCCAATGAGGACGAGGTGCCCATCAGACCATGACCCCTCTAAGGGCCCTCATTTTGGCAGTGGCCTACCCTGAGTTGGATGGGCATTTGAAGGCAACACAGCAGCCACAAGGGGGTAAATACAGACCTAACTCCTGTTTGCCCCTTTACCAGGTGATTGAGTGAGGGAAAGAATGCTAGCTTTGACAATGTGGGTAGAGTCATGTGTCACAGATCTTCTGATCTCACATTGGTGTATACGGGTCATGTATTGGCAACAGGTGTGCACATTCATTTTGGTTTGGGACACGGTATTCAACTATGGAGACCCCTCAGTCCTTTAGCACAAAATGAACACATATGACTGTGTTTTATGTCCCTGTGATCTGCATTTGTAATTTTTTATATACTTGAGAGGACCTATGATCACACTGCCCAGACATGCACACCTAAATGGCAGACGACCACCCCTTCACCCTCTATACCCAAACCCCCTTCTGATGACCGTCCCTGTGTGTCTCAAAACTTTTCCTTAGCAACCTTGACCTTTTCTGTACACCCCCAAAAGATCTGTTTCCCTCCCAAGGCCATCCCTTCCACCTACAACGCTTCCCTCAGCCCCCTTGCCAGCACCCATGCCCCCCCCACCAAGAATAGGTGCAGCCCCCAAGAAGGTCCCCCCTTCCAAACCAAGTCCAAAAGCTACCCCTCCTAACCCCAAACCCCCTCTCTCCCACCACCTCCAATACTCCCTGAGGTGCCTGCCTGCCCCCTTGATGCCCCTACCTGTGGAGGTGACATGGCAGTCAGGAGTCAAGTTGAGGCACCATTGCCCTTGTGACTGCAACTTTAATACTTTTGGACTGGCTAACGACCTTGGACTTTCTTTTATTTTCCTCAAGCTATTTATTAAAGCCAATAAGTTGTTGGCTTTTTGGTTATATCTTATTGTTGGTATTGGTTGTTCATTGGATTTGAATGGTGCCTGTTCGTTTGGCATGTTTTTGTGGGCCTTGTTCAACATGAGATGTGTCCCAGTACGACCTGCCTCCGTGTATGGTTTTGTTGTTCCCATTGCTGCTGTGTTGTTGTGATGTGTCGCTTTGTGTGTTTTGACTGTTTGTGTCTGTGGTGTATTGTGCATGGCATAATAGGTTTGATGTGGTGTGTGTGTGTGTGTGTATGATGGTGTTGTGTGTGTTCCATTGCACAATGATGTACATGTGTGCTGGATGTGTGTCCGGTCCCTGGCAAATGTTGGGTGTGAGTGTATAACATGTTATGATCATCAACAGCTCGTTTGCTTCTGCCGCCTTCCCCGAGAGCTGGAAACACGCGGAAGTCAACGCCCTCCTGAAGAAACCTACGGCGGACTCCAGCGACCTGAAGAACTTCCGCCCCATCTCGCTCCTCCCCTTCCCTGCCAAAGTCATAGAGAAGACCGTCAACAAGCAACTGACCAATTTCCTTGAAGACAACAACCTACTCGACCCCTCTCAGTCCGGATTCCGAGCCAATCACAGCACAGAAACCGCCCTCATCTCAGTCACAGACGACATCAGAACTCTGATGGACAACGGAGAAACAGTTGCCCTCATCCTCCTCGACCTCTCGGCTGCCTTCAACACCGTCTGCCACCGAACCCTAACATCCCGCCTGCGCTCCACCGGTATCAAAGGACTGGCCCTGGACTGGATCACCTCTTTCCTCTCTAACCGCTCCCAAAGAGTCTACCTCCCGCCGTTCCGCTCAGACCCCACCGAGATCATCTGCGGCGTCCCACAAGGCTCCTCGCTCAGCCCGACTCTCTTCAATGTCTACATGAGCCCCCTCGCCAACATCGTACGCAAACACAACATCAACATCACCTCCTACGCCGACGACACTCAGCTGATACTTTCCCTCACCAAGGACCCCACTGGCGCCAAGACCAACATGCAAGATGGAATGAAAGACGTCGCAGAATGGATGAAACTCAGCCGTCTGAAACTGAACTCAGAAAAAACTGAAGTCCTCATCCTCGGAAACACCCCGTCCGCCTGGGACGACTCTTGGTGGCCCACGGCCCTAGGCACCGCACCAACCCCCTCAGACCACGCACGAAACCTCGGATTCATCCTGGACCCGCTTCTCACCATGACCAAACAAGTCAACGCTGTATCATCTTCCTGCTTCCTCACTCTCCGCATGCTCCGAAAGATCTTCCGCTGGATCCCCGCCGACACCAGAAAAACTGTGACCCACGCCCTCGTCACAAGCCGCCTGGACTACGGAAACACCCTATACGCAGGAACCACCGCTAAACTCCAGAAACGTCTGCAGTGAATACAAAACGCCTCCGCCCGCCTCGTCCTCGACATACCCCGCAACAGCCACATCTCCGCCCACCTGAGACACCTGCACTGGCTTCCCGTCAGCAAAAGGATCACCTTCCGGCTTCTCACCCACGCACACAAAGCCCTCCACAACAAGGGACCCGAATACCTCAACCGTCGCCTCAGTTTCTACACGCCCACCCGTCAACTTCGCTCCGCCAACCTCGCACTCGCCGCCGTCCCTCGCATCCGCCGCACCACGACAGGTGGGAAATCCTTCTCCTACCTGGCGGCCAAGACATGGAACTCCCTCCCCGCCAACCTCAGGACCACCCTTCATTCCGGAGGCAGCTCAAAACTTGGCTCTTTGAGCAGCAGTAACCCCCTTCCCCTAGCACCTTGAGACCCTCACGGGTGAGTAGCGCGCTTTATAAATGTTTTTGATTTGATTTGCTTTGATTTATTGTATTTGTGTAGTTGTTGTGTTGCCGTTACAAGTTTGTATGTTGTATGGGAATCTGAGCACCTGGGCTGTGCTGTGTTGCCATGCGCAAATGTGTGTTATTGACATGTGGCGTGTGTGTGCTGGCTGAAGTGTGTGTGATGTGTATGTGTGGGTGTCCTTGATGCAGTATGTATGTTTGTCCCTATGCTGTTATGTGTGAGTGCAGCCCTTCACACTCCCCTCCCTATGTTATATTAAGTAACTGTACAAATGTATATATTTTACAAATATAACAGGTGAGAGTGTGTCCTTATGGTTGTTGTCATCCTCGTCGGTGATTATTCTGTTGTCTTTAGGCAAGCAGGGGGATGACGTCTAGTTCTGGTTCCATGGCAGCTCCAGATGTGTATGGCTTCCGGGAGGTGAGTATTTTCTTTTATACTGTTTGTTACCGCCTGGTGCTCTGAGGGGGTTGGACCGCGGCGATCACATTGGCGGTGTGCTACCTCCTAGTAGATCCGGCAGAAACATAGGTGGTCATTACAACCCTGGCGGACGGTGTTAAAGCTGCGGAAATACCGCAAACAGGCCGGCGGACAAAAAAAGGGAATTACGACCCTGGCGGAAACCGCCAACAAAGACAGCCACTTTAACACATCGCCCGCCACGGCGGTACAGACAAACAGCGCGGCGGTCACCGCCAACAGACAGGCGGGAGACAATGTACCGCCCACACTATTATGACAGGCCAATCCGCCACCTTTTCCGGGGTGGATTCTCCGTGGATAAAAACAGCTTTTGCTATGGGAAAACGCTCACCTTAACACACTCCACGAGGAACGACGACTCCATGGAGCCGGAACTCCAAATCCTACCTTCCTTTGTCTTTCTGCTCCTCTACGACCAACGGCGACGTAGGCACAGAAGATACCGGTGAGTACTGCATCTACGACACGGGGGAGGGGGTAGGCAAAAGTTAGGGGGACACCCACCAAACACCCCCACCCTCGCATATCACAACATACACACCAATGCATTTACAAAAATCACATGAATAACCCACAATCCCCCCGGAAGAATGCAAAGACAAAGCGAATTTCGGTCAAACATTGTAATGTGCCAATATACATGTCATACAAAAAAATACTGATATATATCTCGAAATCTGTCATAATTATATATACAATACAAGAAGTAGTGCAGATATGTACACAACAATGTCCGTGCACCAACAGTCCAAAAATGCATGGGCGAGGCCCACAATAGATACCTGACCAAAATCCGAGAGAACACTGCCGGGGGAATCAGATAGAAACACTACAGGCACCTCATGGGGAAGGGAAGGGGGGGCACCCCAGCCAGATGAATGCGAAGCCAGATCCACGACGGGGCTCCATGCCCATTGATGTATCCTGGGGAGTGCAAAGCCACAGTCTCTCAAGTCTCACAAGTGGGTGGGATGCCCACTGTGCCATCCTGGGGAGTGCAAAGCCACAGTCTCACAAGTCTCTACAGTGGGTGGGTTGCCCACTGTTACATCCTGGGGAGTGCAAAGCCACAGTCTCACAAGTCTTTACAGTGGGTGGGTTGCCCACCAGACCATCCTGGGGAGTGCAAAGCCACAGTCTCACAAGTCTCTACAGTGGGTGGGTTGCCCACTGTTACATCCTGGGGAGTGCAAAGCCACAGTCTCACAAGTCTTTACAGTGGGTGGGTTGCCCACTACACCATCCTGGGGAATGCAAAGCTACATTTTCGCAAGTATCTGCAGTTCTCTACTGGTACTGGGTGGGACTGGTGCCCAGACAGGATGAGTCTCCCCGTGAAAGTTCATGTCCTGTCACTGTCCCAGCTGCACATGGGATAAGGATGCCTGATGTGGCGGCCTATTCATACCCACACGGTGTTTGCAATGTTCAGCGGTCTTCACCATGGCAGTCTTTGCCCTGTTCAGCGGTCTTCACCATGGCGGTCTTTGCCCTGTTCAGCGGTGCTTAGCCATGGCAGTCTTTGCCCTGTTCAGCGGTGCTTAGCCATGGCAGTCTTTGCCCTGTTCAGCGGTCTTCACCATGGCGGTCTTTGCCCTGTTCAGCGGTGCTTAGCCATGGCAGTCTTTGCCCTGTTCAGCGGTCTTCACCATGGCGTTCTTTGCCCTGTTCAGCAGTCTTCACCATGGCGGTCTATGGACTGTTCAGCGGTCTTCACCATGGCGGTCTTTGCCCTGTTCAGCGGTGCTTAGCCATGGCAGTCTTTGCCCTGTTCAGCGGTCTTCCCCATGGCGGTCTTTGCCCTGTTCAGCGGTGCTTAGCCATGGCAGTCTTTGCCCTGTTCAGCGGTGCTTAGCCATGGCAGTCTTTGCCCTGTTCAGCGGTGCTCTGACATGGGGGTTCGGATACTGACATTGGTGTGTGGCATGACGATCTCCACACTGGACATTGGTGTGTGGCATGACGATCTTCACACTGGACATTGGTGTGTGGCTTGACGATCTCCAGACTGGACATTGGTGTGTGGCTTGACGTTCCATCATTGCCCAGCGGGGCTGTGGGATCCTGGTCCCTCCTGGGCTGTGACTCCGGCGGTGGTCTCCTGACCAGTAGCGATACTTGGCCCCTCCTGGGCTGTGACTCTGGCGGTGGTCTCCTGACCAGTAACGACAGTGCTGGCGGTTGTGTCTCGACCGCCGGAAATGACAGCGCACTTCTCCGCCGTGACACTCACAACAGGCTGGGCAGACTTCCTCGGGACCTTCCCCATCTTCTTTGGAGTTACAACTGACTCACCAATCGCCATCAATCCCATTTCAGTTGTTGTCCCACCAGGAGTCTTGACACGGTCCCGTTGTCCACTCTCCAATTTCAGAGCCTTTACAGGGGGTGGGCTGCCAGTGCCTTGGCTCCGGGTCCTACTGCCTGCCCTGGTGGACGGTGCACTCCAAAAACCTGGTACACGCACCACTGGCACTGGAGGCTTTTTGGCTGAGGCGCTACGACGGGACTGATGAACTGGAGGGGGGGTGGGGGCAAACAGGTCAATTTGACATAGGGACAGTTTCTGACGGACACTGGGATGGGTAGCTGGAGGGGGTCTGGGAGTGGAGGTAGAGGAGGTGGTTGTAGGAGGTGTCACTTTAGGTGTTTTGGGTGCAGGTCCAGGTACTGGAGGCTGTCGTGAGGTGGATGGATGTTGGGTGAGTGATTGCTGGCGTTTGGGTACTTTGGGAGGGGGCTTCACAGACACACTGGGAGAGGACACAGGGGACGTGTAAATGGCAGTGGAGGTGGTGAGTGCAGGTGAGCGGCTTGTGGTGCTGGGTGTCCTGGTGCGAGTCCTAGTGCCTGTAGATGTGGTGCATGCAGGTCTGTGTGTAGACGAGACTGGGAGGGAGGAGGGAGAAGAGGAGGAGGGGGACACAGTGGAGACAGTGGATGTTGCTGTGTCTGTATGGGTGTGATGCTTGTGTGAGTGCCTGTGGTGTGTGTGGTGCCTATGTTTGCTTGAGCTACTTTTGGGTGTTGACTTGTGTGCCTGTTGGTCTGTAGGTGTGCTTGGGATGGGCTGGGGTACAGGGGATTGGGTCTGGGTGGAGGAAGTTGGAGAGGGGAGGCTGGACACAGGGACAATGGCTGCCATCAGTGCTGAGGCCAGAGATTGCAGGGTTCCCTGAAGGACAGCCTGACCAGAACGAATGCCTTCTAGGAATGCATTACCGTGGTGCAACTCTCGTTCTACACCCTGGATGGCATTCACAATGGTAGACTGCCCAACAGTGAGTGACCTGAGGAGGTCAATGGCCTTCTCACTGAGGGCAGCAGGGGTGACTGGGGCAGGGCCTGAGGTGCCTGGGGCGAAGGTGATGCCCACCCTCCTGGGTGAGCAGGCACAGGGCGAACGCTGAGGGGCTGCTGGGAGGGTGGGGCTGGTAGGGGAGGTGGCGGCTGTACCTGTAGAAGGGGGCCGCACAGATGGTGCCGCCACCACAGGGGAGCTCACATCGGTGGACGAGTCCGTGTCGCTGGTTGGTGATCCTGTGGCCGACGTGAAGCTCCCCTCACCCTCCGTCCCACTGGTGCATTCAGAGTCTGTGGTGTGGCCCTCCATGGCCATGTGGGATGCAGCTCCCTCGTGCTCCGGTGCCACTGTACCTCCGCCTGATGATGCTGATGTACAAAAGGAGAGGGAGAGCAGGAAAAGGGGGGAAGACAGAAGAAAGAGAGTTTTAGTGCATGGCATACCGCTATCGTTGGCGGACAAGACAGACGCAGCAGCCCCATGCATTACGCCGTGCTCCTGCCCTCTGCACATGCAATTTCTGGGATATGGCCTACATGGCAATGGTAGAAATCTGCGCACATGGATGGCAAAGGGGCAACTATACATCAATTTGCCTCTGTTCTGAGCTGGGGTAGAGTACCACATGGCCTACATTACGGAGGGGCCTTGCCTACCTAACTCGCCCTGGCCTAGGGACACCACAGCCAACCTCCCCCACCCAGACACCTCCACTACACGCAAAGTCCACAGAATGAGGTTGTACTCACCCCCTTGTGTCTGCTGTGATATCCAACTCCGGGTAGGCCACCGCCAGGATCCGGAACATCAGGGGGGTCATGGTGCGACAGGCACCCCTCCCACGTTGGGAGGCCATCCCCAGCTGAGCCTCCGCCGTCTTCTTGCTGCACCGGCGAATGTCCTCCCATCTCTTCCGGCAGTGGGTGCCCCGTCTCTGGTGGGCCCCCAGGGTCCGGCCTTCCTTGGCGATGGCACGCCAAATGTCCCTCTTCTGGTGGGCGCTGACCTACATGACATGCACAAGGAAAGAGGAACAGTCATTACCTACTGCACCGTCAATGTGAGTGGCCCCCTCCCAACTCTGTCCATGTGGCCCATTCATTCCCACGCATTTCTGTGGTAAGAACTCTGCCCCCTTCCGTCTCCCACCCAGCCCTGTCCACCCAGGCCTAGCCCATCCAACGTGCTCCCTGTGTACTAACCTGTTGGTCTGGAGGACCGTAGAGTAGCATATACTGGGTGATGACCCCATCCACAAGTTTCTCCAACTCCTGTGCAGTGAAGGCAGGGGCCCTTTCCCCAGACGCAGCAGCCATCGTCGCTTCCAGACCGAGGTCACAGCAGCACTAGCAGTGTAGGTCCTCTCCTGTCGAAGGTCAGGTATCTAGTGATTGAAGAGATAGAAAATGGTGGTGACGTCCGCGGCGGTGACGTCCGCGGCGGGGCGCATCATCACCGCCAGCGCACCTGTTCATTGGCTCCTGGGACCCATAGGGTCTAATGTTAACCAATTCCGCATTGCGCCGCGCTCTACGACCGCCTACCGCGACGGTGTCCAACGCCAGCGCAGTTACCCCACAATTCCATTGTCCCAGTTTAGAGGTCAGGCAGCCGCCATTTCAGGGGCCCACATGGCTTCATTTACTACTGCGTCACATATACCGAGGCCTACACTCAAAACATTTCCCGGATGGGTTAATTGTCTGTTGTAGTCTTGTGTGTGACTGTGGGTACATACCTGGAGGAATGGTGACAGTTTCTTCGCTGTTGTCCTTCTTAGGCACCGTCAGTTGGGACATATTGGAAGATGGCGGAATCCGCCGGTGTACCGACCGCTGGTGGACCTGTTGACAATGGAAGAGAGACATTTGATCATGACCTACCGTTTCGACCGTGCCACAATCCAGGAACTATGTACCCAGTTGGAGCCAGACCTGATGTCACCAATCCGCCATCCGACTGGAATCCCCCCTGACGTTCAGGTGCTGTCAGTGCTCCATTTCCTTGCAAGTGGGTCATTTCAGACTACTGTGGCCATGGCATCAGGGATGTCCCAGCCTATGTTTTCCAACGTGTTGTCCAGAGTGTTGTCTGCCCTGCTGAAACACGTAAGGAGATACATCATTTTCCCTGAGGTGGAGGATTTGCCTACAGTGAAAGGTCACTTCTTTGCCCTTGGACATATCCCGAACGTCATAGGTGCCATTGATGGGACCCATGTAGCTCTGGTCCCCCCCGCAGGAGTGAACAGGTGTACAGGAACAGGAAGAGTTATCATTCCATGAATGTCCAGATGGTCTGTTTGGCAGACCAGTACATCTCACAGGTAAATGCTATGTTCCCTGGCTCAGTGCATGACGCCTACATCCTGCGGAATAGCAGCATCCCTGATATGATGGGTCAACTCCAGAGGCACAATGTATGGCTGTTGGGGGACTCTGGTTACCCCAACCTGTCCTGGCTATTGACCCCAGTGAGGAATCCCAGGACCAAGGCAGAGGAACGGTACAATGAGGCCCATGGGCGGACTAGGAGGGCGATCGAACGCACCTTCGGCCTCCTGAAGGCGAGGTTCAGATGCCTCCATATGACAGGTGGGTCCCTATTCTACTCACCGAAGAAGGTGTGCGACATCATCATCGCCTGCTCCATGCTCCATAATTTGGCATTGCGACGCCAGGTGCCTTTTCTGCAGGAGGATGATCCAGATGACGGTGTTGTAGCAGCGGTGGAGCCTGTGGAGCCTGTGGACAGTGATGAGGATGAAGCTGATGAAGAAGAAAACGACAACAGGGAGTCAGTCATACAGCAATATTTCCAGTGAGACACAGGTGAGTACATTTTCAGGTTTAACATAACATTAACTTTCACACGTCTACCTCTATCCTGTACCTACATTTCACTCACTATTTGTTAACTGAGTTGTCCCCTTCCATTTCAGTTTCACAAATGTGGTAACCTACGTGTCAACAGCTTGCACCCTTGAAAGGCTTGTGATGTGTGACATTGGTATGTTGGCCTTCCAATGGGTAACCATTTTTGACACTGTAATTGACAATACAAAGTTCAAAATCATTGACTGACTCCAGTTTTATTAGTGTTTCAAGGGTGTTTATTTAAGTGCATAACAATGAAGGGGGGTTGTGAAATGGGGATGGGTTATGGTGGAAGAATGTCCATGGCAGAGTCCAGTCGATTAGTCTCACAGGTACATTGCACATCTGGCCATTGGAAGTGGAGCTGGGGCAGTTCCGATTTGGACAGGGTAACAAAGTGGTACAGTGGGGGGACAATCAGGGTGGTCTTATTTCCTGGCGGGGGTCTTGCCATCTTGCTCTGTCCTGTTCCTGGATCTCAGGGACCGCTTTCGTGGTGGTTGTCCGTCTGCAGGGGGTGGGGTGCTGGTGTGTTGGTCCTGTGGCGGGGCATCCTGTCCACTAGCGCCGGCGGAGGTGGTGGGCATTTCATCGTCCTAGCTAGTGTCAGGGGCCCCTTGGAGTGCCACGGTGTCCCTCAAGGTCTTTTGAATGTTCGTCAGCACCCCTACAATGGTGCCCAGGGCGGAGCCGATGGTCCTGAGCTCCTCCCTGAACCCCAAATACTGCTCCTCCTGCAGGCGCAGGGTCTCCTGCAACTTGTCCAGGACCGTTGCCATCGTCTCCTGGGAGTGGTGGTATGCTCCCATGATGGAGGAGAGGGCCTCGTTGAGAGTAGGTTCCCTTGGCCTGTCCTCCCTCTGTCGCACAGCAGCCCTCCCAGTTCCCCTGTGTTCCTGTGCCTCCGTCCCCTGGACCGTGTGCCCACTACCACTGCCCCCAGGTCCCTGTTGTTGTTGGGGTGTTGGGTTAGCCTGGGTGCCCTGTAGTGGTGGACACACCGCTGATTGACCTGTCCTGGGTAGGGAGGTATGGGCCCGCTGGGTGGTTGCTGTGCTGGTGTTACCAGAGGGTGGAAGTTCGGTGTTGGGCTGTGGCTGGGCAAGGGGAACCGACTGTCCTGAGGCCCACGATGGTCCGGGCTGGTCATCAAGATCCAGTAGGGCAGAGCTGCTCTCGTCACTGTGGGCCTCTTCTGGGGGTGGAGTGGTGTTGTCTGGACCCTCTGGTGTGGTGACGTTCCTTCGCGTTCCTGCGGGGGTATAAGTACATGATTATTGCATGTGTGTGTTTCATGGTGTGCAATGGTTGGGTGTGCGTGTACACCAGTGCAGGCATTCCTGTGTGGGGGCTTGTGTGCTGATGGTTGGGGGGGTGGTCTGGGTATGTGCAGTGGGCATGCTTTAGTGATGGGTATCCATGCTTAGTTGTGTCATGCAGGTCTTGGTGTTGGGTGGTTGGTGTTATGGGTACATTAGTGAGGAGTTAGGGTGATAGGGGAGGGTGTGAGGGTGGGGGTGTGTGATAGCATGCAGGTAAGGTGGGGGATATGATAGTTAAGATTTGACTTACCAGTGTCCGTTCCTCCAACGACTCCTGCGAGGCCCTCAGGATGCAAGATGGACAAGACTTGCTCCTCCCATGTTGTTAGTTGTGGGGGAGGAGGTGGGGGTCCGCCGCCAGTCCGCTGAACCGCGATGTGGTGCCTGGATACCGTTGTTTGCACCTTCCCCCGTAGGTCGTTCCACCTCTTCCTGATGTCCTCCCTATTTCTTGGATGCTGTCCCACAGCGTTGACCCTGTCGACTATTCTTTGCCATAGCTCCATCTTCCTGGCTATGGATGTGTGCTGTACCTGTGAGCCAAATAGCTGTGGCTCTACCCATACGATTTCCTCCACCATGACCCTGAGCTCCTCTTCGGAAAAGCGGGGGTGTCTTTGGCGTGCCATGGGGTGGTGTGTGTGATGTGTGAGGTGGTGTATGTGGTGATGAGTGTGGTGAGTGTAGTGGTATGTGGTGTTTTGTGCGTGGATGTTGTGTGGGTGATGGTGTAGTGTGCCTCTGTGTGATGGGGTTCTCTATTCTGTGCTGTCTCTCTCTGGCCTTCTCTCTAATTTTGGGTCGTAGGGGTTTGTGGGTGATGTTAGTGTGTGTTTTATATTGTGTTGGGTGTGTGGGAGTGTTGTTTGTATGTGTATCAGGTGTGTGTATTTGTAATTGTCCAATGTGGTGGTGTTTTGGAGATGTGTGTGTATTTTGAGCGCAGCGGTGTGTACCGCCAATGGAATACCGCGGTTGAAAGACCACCGCGTGGATTTGTGGGTCGTAATAGCATGGGCGTGTTTCTGTTGGCGTGGAGGTGGAGGATTTGTTTCCGCATGTTTATCGCTGACCTTTGGTGTGGCGGTATTGTGTGGGTGTCTGAATTTCGGCGGATTCCGTGATGTGTGTCATAATAGCTGTGGCGGTCTACCGCGGCCGCGGCGGTGTATTGGCGGTCTTCTGCACGGCGGTAAGCGCCTTATACCGCCAATGTTGTAATGACCCCTATAGTCTCCGCTGGACTGTTTGTGCCTCCAGACGACCACCGCGGTCTGTGCTGGATGGCAGCACCGGTGGACCACTGGCGGTCTTCTGTGTGCACCTCCACCAGACTCATAATTTGGCGATCCGATCCGGCAGCCTGTTGGCGCCAAACTCGTAATGAGGCTCTTAATCATTGCTTGAATCCGCAGACCAACACTGAATCATTACTGTTATCCAGAGACCCCCAAAGAGTCACTAATGGAAACATGGGACCACGACTTAAGCAATTGCAATGATTTGATGATTTGACCCTCAAAACAGCATACAAAACTGTAGAAACAAACAATCGTCAAACAAATACACAAATACCGAAATTATGAAATATTTGATTTATTCTACTAATAT
The DNA here is from genome assembly GCF_031143425.1 of Pleurodeles waltl. NCBI lineage: Eukaryota > Metazoa > Chordata > Amphibia > Caudata > Salamandridae > Pleurodeles > Pleurodeles waltl. The sequence goes on along the minus strand of NC_090445.1, from coordinate 1,170,519,040 downwards.
AAAAAAATCAAACATTTCATCTTAATTGGAAGTTTGGGGCTTTCTTAATTCAATGGAGGCTACCCATACTATGGCCCTCATTATGACAGTATGCTTGGATGTGGGTGTGCATTGCGTGTGGTATGTGTGTGCATGTGTAGATGTGAGTGTGCATGTATGTTGTGTTGTGTGAATGAGTGGATGCTTGTATGAATGTAAGTGTGTGTGGATGTGTGTGTGAATGGATGTATGCATGCGTGGGTGAATGTGGGTATGAGTGTGTGTCTGTGTGTGTATGATGGTGCGTGAATGTGCGTGCATGTTGGGGGGTCGTGAGGGGGGAGGGTAGGGGAAGACTCTTGGGTGGGGGAGGGGGCGGGAAAGAACCCTATCAGTGACAGGGAAGGCATTCCCTGTAACTGATAGTGCCTACCACCATGGTTTTCGTGGCGGTAAGGAAGCCATGAAAACCATGGCGGTAGGCGGGGTTATAATCCCGCGGGTGGGACAGTGACGGCCGCCTGGCTGGAGACTGTAGTCTCCAGCCCAGCGGCTGTTACCGCCCTGGCGGACGGATTGGTACATTGGTGGAGCCAAACCGCCAATGTCATATTTTGGGAAAAGGTACCGCCAGCCTGTTGGCAGTACTTTTCTCCAAAATATCGCCGTCCGCCAGTGTCATAATGAGGGCCTATTTTCTGTTTCATACATTTGCACTTCTCCCACAAGTAAATCTGAGAACACCAACTTATTTTTTGCTACAGTCACAGACCCCCTGAGAAGGTGTCATGGAGGAACCGGGGACCCCAGATCATAAGTTAAGAACATCTGGCCTAGAGAGTCAACTCCTTTGGGGTGCCAAACAGCACATAACCTATTGAATATGGCAATGGAAGGGGACAGCAAAATGTTACGTTACCCAGTAAACCAAAAATCCCTGCACCTAACTGGCATTGCATTATATCTGGTACGAGATGCCCCAATAAAATAAATTATAGCTTGGTGGTATTTACCTTTATTCTGTTTTACTAAATAACTGCAGTTTCACTAATAATCAGAGTTTTTTTCTGGTTCTGTTTTTGTCTTTTGTGGGAGACTCCTTGACTCCCCCTTTTGGTGCCTAGAAGATAAATTCTCCATTATTGTTGGTTACTTCCTATCCCTTCCTTCGCTACACTGGAAAGCCACTTCCAGTCACAATAAGCATTGAGCTAAGTGCCCTTCATTGGTGGTGTAGTTGCTCTCCTCACAGGCTCTTGCAACCTCTTCAATGTCAATTACCCAAAAAGATACCCCATCCTCTTTTTTCTGCTTTACTTTTTCTTTTAAGAAAAGATTTCAATTTGTGAATCTAAGATCTTCATCCTATCATCGCCAAACCTTTAATATTCATAGTAGACCCTGAGAAAGATAACTTTTCTCCTCCGGAGGGCCATAGTTGGGCCACTAAGTATTGTCTATTAATTAATTAAACATTCAAAGAAATATACTACTTTCAGTGATCTTAAAAAAATTCTTAGTTCATTTTATGTAATCAATGTGTTAGTTTTGAGTTCTTGAGCAAAAATGATAGCTTCATTCAAATACTAAAATATTTCACATTAGGGCTTAAGGTCTTATTTATAGTTTGGCAGACAAGGTACTTCTCAAACCTGTGATACCCAGATCTATGTAGAGTTGGGGGAACTGCCATGCATCCTGCTGGCTCCACCAGGAGAAACCATTTGCTGATGGCCCGACTGACATAGGCCATCTGTCAGAGTACCTTAGACCAGTGGTTCCCAAACTTTTGATTTCTGTGGACCTCCACTTTAACATTAATGGAACCCAAGGACCCCCACTGAATCATCATGGGAATCCGGGGACCCCCACCTGAGTCATTACTGGAAGCTGGGTCCTAATTTGTCAATATTTGTTGATATTTGTTAATTTTCTAGGCTCTCGCTGACCCCCTGGGAAGGTTTCGCGGACCCCCAGGGGTCCCCGGACCACAGGTTGGGAACCACTGCCTTAGACCTTTAAGGCAGACTTTACATTATATGGTTTTATTTCTCTTTGGGGCAACCAGGTAGGGCCTGGCATTCCTAAATAAGAAAACAAATAAATGACCATTAGATACTCGTAGAAAGTTCTCAATGTCTCAGGGAAATTTAGGCCCTCGTTACAAGACTGGCGGACCCAGCAGTAAAGACCGCCACATCACAAATTGTGGGGCTTGGCAGACACCTAACCTCCACAACGCTGCCTGGCCCGCTGCCGCCGATTACGAGGCTGCAGACCGCCAGGCTTTCCATGGCAGTCAACCCCACACGAAAACCCTGATGGTCACGCACCCGGTGACAGGAATTCCCATTCATGTTGCCAGCACACACACCCCCACACGTCTACACACATGCACACACACCCCACCCGTCCACACACTTACAAACACCCCCACCCCTTCACGCATGCATGCATTCACATTCACACCCCTCAGCATACGCATTCATCCACACATACAAACCCACTCACTCGCATATATGCAGACACACACCCCCATTCACTCGCATACATGCAGACACCCCCAATTCAATCGCAGATATGCAGACACACACCCCCATTCACATGCACATACACGCACAGTTACATTCACATTCAATCACATACACGCACGCATTTACCACCCCCCATGCATACACGCACTCACACTACTTTCCCCTCCACATACACGCACACACCCACCCACACACACAGACACCCCCCCATTTGGATGACCACTTGCCTTCTCTGTCGGTGTTTGTCACTGATAACAAGCAAGAAGGAACACGCTGATATACAGATTTTTGCCCTTGAGGTGAAGTACACAGGAGATAGAGAAGCACCATTTTTATGAAAATGAATTAAGTGAGCGCGCTATTTGAGAAGTGCCATTACACTCAAAGTTCTGTTTAAAAACAAAATCCTTGCAAGACAGGAACATGCTACACTCAAAACCAACAGGAGAAAGAGCGTACACACCTAATGAAAGGAATTGCATGTATGAACACAGTTAAAGTGTATGGAAAATGTATGTATAAATTGATTCACTTGTCCTGAAGAAGGTGGTGTGAACCAACTGAAAGACCACCAAAACAGTGCATTGGCAGTTTTTATAGTTATATGAGAAATATATTTTTATTTGATTATGTTTTATTACAAAGAATAAGAGGGAAAAATGTTTAATGTTAAAATGTTGCAAAGTATTATACACTGAAGATACGTTTGGTGTATTTATTTAAATATTTTGAATAACATAAAAATAAAAAGATAAGAGATAACAGGAAAAACAATGTGGAGAGTATGGTCTTCCAATAGTAATGTTTGGAGTATAGTGACATTGGAAAACACGCACTCACACTACACCCCTGTCCGCATACACGCACAGACGCGCCCACAACACACAGACACCCTCCCCCTTTTCGGATGACCACTTGCCTTCTCTGTTGAGGAGGTCGTCCGGGAGAGGATGGGTCCTGGTGGTCGTCCGCCACTAGCACCAACACGCCAGCAGGACTCTGCCAAGCCGTATTACGGCATGTAATTCAGTGGGCGGAGTCTTGCTGCCGTGGCAGTGCTGGTGATGCAACCGCCTCTTCGGAGTCGGACTTCCATCCAGAAATGAGCGGAAGTCCCCCAAAGACTCTTAAAATGGCGGTCTGTTGCCTGCAGCAGCTTCGGCGGTCTTCCAAAAACACCGCCAAAGTCGTAATGAGGTCCTTAGTTTTTTTGTTTTCCAGCACACACACCCAAAGCAGGAGTATTTTTTTCAAAAACAAACTGGCAAAGTGGAAGTTTGCTTTTGAAAAATGAAAAACTTTGCTGTGCTAGCGCAATTAACATTCCTTCAGTGGAGCTGGTGGTAGCTCTTCTGAAGGCACATAAATCTCGGCATTCCTGGCTGATATCACTTTATACGATGGACTGTAATCCACCAGCCTAGGCTTAGGGCCTCATCTCGGTGCGACCGCCAAGTTCAACTTTGGCTGGCAGACCGGCCTAAATCTGCCATCCCCGCCAGGATCAGAGATCCCACTAGGGTGACGGTGGTCGGGCTTGTAACCAGCCTTGGCGGTGCTGAACTCTGCACCTCCTGGCTGTTCAGAACCCCACTTTCCACCAGCCTTTTCATGGCGGGGACCCTGCCATGAAAAGGCTGATGGAAAGCCAATGCCGGGGGCCACAGAGTGGCCCCTGCACTGCCCATCCCGTGCCATGGCCAATATCCTAGTACTGTTCCCCCTGGTCAGTCTGCGGAAACGCATGATACGATGTTCCCTCCGGTCAGCCCAGCGGGAACACAGTAATACACTCAGGAGGGACGTCTCTGCCATGGTAGTGGCGTCCTCCTCGTGAGTTTGGCGGTCCTGTGGTGGGACTGCCAAACTCATAATAAGCCCCTTAGTATTTTTCCATGCATTTTGAAGAAACAAATTATTTAGGGAATACCCTGTTCAGATGTGTATTTTAGCATGTATGAAGAAAAGAAAGTTTCAACATTAATGAATTTGACTTCTATTGTATTATCATTTATTCTCTTATCTCATCACAAATAGCATAATGCGATTAGCTTTAGTAACAATGTCTTTTGTATTTAAACTAAATAACAATTTGATCAAGTGAGAATCGTAGAATACCATTAAACTCAATGATGTTCAAGTAACACAAGTCCTTTAGTAAGTGCAAAGTAGATACAGCCACATTGAAAGCAATCATTGATAAAGCCAATATGTCTTAACTTTGTGACGTATTGCCTTTTGCCAATCTGTGATGCTTTGCAGCATAACTAATGTAATAAAAAAAGAAGAAAAAGAAGACACATGGGACCACTGCCTGCTCTTTAAAAATGTTTTCGAATGCATTCACAAAGGGGAAGGGGTCCCTTGGGGAACCCTTCCTGTTTGCGAACGGGTTACCACCTACTTGAAGTAGGTGGGAAAATGAAAATATTTTGCAACCGCATTTTGGTCACAAAACATTCCTACATTCCTCTGCGATTCGGTATTAGGAAGGGACGCCCGTGACACGCCCCTTCCTAATACCGAATCGGTATGTAGTTGCAATTCCAATTTGCGATTCAGTAACAAGCTACCGAATCGCAAATTGGGATTCATACATACCAAAAATGCATCACAATACATCACAAAAATGCATGATACATCTGGCCCTTAATCTTTACTTCCATTCTTTCAATGTAATGTGTGAGTAGTAATTCTGATATTTGTGTATTTGAGCGCGTTTTCACCAATGTTTCTTTTAAGGCAAATTAAATGTATAGTATATAAGTGAAAACAGAAAGATGATGCTAAGTTTAAAGTCTTGATTAGTAGAATGTGCTGTGAAAATAAAACTATGTTGTTAGTTTACTGTACATAGAAGAATTGCATGGCTACAATATTGCCTATTGGGCATTATAGTATTTTAACTAATACTTTGTTATATTAATATCACATGTTTGAAATGTGGGCTTTGAATGTGCAGTGTTTAGATCTTGGCTAGACAGAACATGCACAGTCTCAAAGAGATATGTTGTTTACAATTCAGTGGGCTTCAGACCATCCAAATGCTTACCATTTGTTCGCTCCTTCATCACTCATATCATGCGTTCTCCTTTGTCCATACCATGAATGCATCATGCCTCTTCCTGTGTTTGGCCACCCTCCAGAGCATGGACAAAGTACTTGTGTCCATCCACTGCTTCTGTTTTAGGAGCTACATTTTTCTTTGGGCCTCATTTTGAGTTTGGCAGTCTTACGACCGCCAAACTCGTGGAGGCGGTCAGACCTCGACACTCCTGGCAGTTCGACTGCCAGATTTCAACCCTAGCAGTCGGACTGCCAGGGGACCACTGCGAGGAACACGGATTCCAACGGGGTGGCGGCGGTCAGTCATGGTCATACATGGCGGTCAGCACCGCCCTGCTGATCATGAGTCTACTTTCTGCCAGCCTTTCCATAGCGGTTTCACGACCGTGGAAAGGCTGGTAGAAAGCCAGTGCTGGGGGCCTCAGGTGGGCCCTGCACTGCCCATTGAAGACAGACAGACAGTGCGCATTCCGAGGGTGCTGTTGTGTGACAGCATTGGCCTTGGCTCCTGCCGCGGCACTGTTTCCGCCAGGCTGACTGGCAGAAATGTCGCAATATGATGTTTCTGCCAGTCAGCCCGGTGGAAACATTGTAATACGAAGGGGGCGAGGATGCCGGTATGACGGCGGTCTCATCCCCGTGACTTTGGTGGTCAGAGTCATAATGAGGCCCTTTGTCTTTCTGCACTCAGACGAGTATTCTTGTTTTCACTCTCTCTTTCTCCTTCCTCTGCACACCTGAGTAGCATTTGTTAAGCTAATATCATGGAATCAGGGTTCGCGCAGTACTGCAAAAAATTTTAAAAGGAATGTTTGTTCTGTAGTGCTACTACACAAGACAAAATGTTAAACAACTCAGTTGATTCAATACAATCCATATGATGTGCGCAATTTCATCATTTTGTTTCCTTGTTGTTCTCCATAAGCATGACTGTGTTTGAAATCGCTTCCCCCACTCCGCATTCTTGCTTGTCCCGTCTCAAAGTTACTCTCCTCCCGCTGTTGCTTGCTCCCTCCTGTGCCCCCCAGCTCCTTGCTCCATTCCTATCCCACCATTAAGGTGGTGTTGCTTCTTCCCTCCCTCCCTTCTGTGGGTGCCTGTCATCTTGCCTGCCCTCTCCTTGCTGGTTTCATTTCTTCTTCCCTCTGCACTACAATGGTGCAGCTTTCCCCTGTGGGCATCTTCCAAACTTCAATTTAGCCAGGGGCTTCTGAGGGCCTCTACTCTGCTCAAGCTGTGATTGAGAATTTTTTTCATATTTTTGCCCCCGATGCAAAAATAATTACAATTCACTCTTTTTCCGAGGCGTATGATTTTCCCATCTCCTCCAACATAGAATGCATTTGAGCTCTGCTGATAAATGAATGCATGCATTGGCAAAGATTTTCCATTAACACAAAAATGTGTTTTACCATGGAACTGGCAAAAATATAGTTTACTTAATTATTCAAATGGCTCATTGTACTTAGTCCCACTGACTAAGGTTGGTGTGGCACATGCAGATATGTTTCTTCCTTCAATTCAGTTGATACCTGATCAGGGTTGATAAGGGCTGCGCTTAGGTAAATATGGCGGTGTTGTTAAGTGAGGATGTGGTTGGTACCTTAAAACATTAAACCCATAACTACATTTGGACATTTTGAAAGAAACTGTTATCTCATTATTAAAATCATTATTAGCTCATTGTTGTACAACTGGGCAAACAGCCGCATCATGTGGCAGACTGTCATAAGTGCAGGTATTGACAACTAAGTGCCGGTGCCGGGCATCAGAAAGCACAGGCTCAAATTAAGCACTGTGAAGGGTACAATTTTGCCTAACGGTGGGGACTGTATTTTGCTTTCCACTCCTCCCTTTCCAAAAGGACTGGGTGTTTGTTATGCTCCAAGTTGCATGCCCCAAGTAAGTTACGCGTAGCATATGCCCACTCTCCCCTTACTTTCCCGAAGGATTTGAGGTGTAATGGTCATGTGAAAGCAAAAAAAGGGAAGGAGTGTGTGGCAGCTCACAGCTGCTCTAGTGCTATTGTGACATTTGGCAGGATGGCAGTAAGGCAGAGCTCCCTAAGTTTTAAATCCCTGACATATGCTGCAGGCCACTGAGGAAAAAGGAAGTAATATTTGCCTAAGTGCTGTCTTGCTTGGAGATGCCATGTTCTTTATTTTTTTTAAATCATGGGCATTACACACCTCAACCTTGGGAAACCTGAAAGGATTTAATGTAAAACCCCCCACATGCCTTCGGGCAAGGCAGCAGGGATTTTGAACCCTCCCACATATGTTAACACTTTGGGAAACGACACACTGGGGCAACTATTTCCTGCATCGCATGCTGTTCAGCTTTGGTTCCCTTGTGCAAAACAATGGTAATTTGGGGGCTTCACTCACCCTCTACCCTTAGGCAAGTTAGGGGGGCCATCCAATCTGCCAACTTTGGACACATGACCAGCATAGCACTGTGAGGAAGCTTTTAGCTGTGGTGTGGTTTTTGTTTGCCCTAATTGGGGGTGATCTCCACCTAAATTTGGGAACTACCCAGAGTTCTCTCTTGTGTTTTATATTTTCATATATATATATATATATATATATATATATATATATATATATATATATATATATATATATATACTAACTTAAAAAAACAAAAGGTTACAGGGACATTATAGTTATTTTACTCGCACAAAACCAAAATTCAACTGTTACAGTTATGGTTGTTTCAAGTAACTATGGGCCAGATGTATGAAAGCTTTTTGCATTCGCAAACAGTGCAAATGCCCGTTTGTGAATGCAAAAAGCCATTTCAGAATGTATTAAAGGCATTCTGAAACCAATTTTAAGGAATCGCTAAAATAGCGATTCCTTAAAATTGAGACTCTGTTTAGAGAGTCGCAAATTGCGACTCTCTAAATAAGAAATCGCAAATAAGGATTCCTTATTTGCGATTTCTAAGCACATGTAAGAAGCAATTCCTTAATGCGAATTGGGCATTAAGGAATAGCTATTTACCACCAAGTTGAACTTGGTGGTAACCATGTGCAAACTTTAAAAATGCATGTTTAAAATGTACATGTAAAGCACACATGCCCTTTTGGCATGTGTGCACCTTACATGTCCTAAAAAACTTTTTGGGGTGCAGCAGAGGGGGCCTTAGGCCCCCAGCACCCTGGGGTTTTGCATTTCGCAAACAATTCGCAAATATGGGCCTACAGGCCCATAGGTGCGAATGGGGCCGGTATCGCAATTTGCGATTCGGTAATAGCATGTGCGATTTTTAAGAAATCGCAAATGTGATACATTGCATTTTGCGAATCAGAAATAGCGATTTCTTAAAAATCGCTATTACCGGCTCGCAAAAGGCCTTCTTGATAAATCTGGCTCTAAAAAACTCATGCCCTAAGGTAACTATAACTTGCACCCTTGCCATGCACTGCTAATTACCCCAGATATTCCATCACTCATGACATCTTTTATAATATCATTGCTAATATCAATGTAACGTTTGCAATAAAATTATTGATGAGACTGCAAGGTGGGGGCACAAGTTATTGTTACCTACCACGAGCTATAGTTTCTTGAGATACACAAAACTATAACTGCTGAATTTCTATGGTTTTATGTGAGTAAAATGTGAACCTAACTATAACATCCCTTTAACCTTTGTTTTTTTACGTGAATTTAATTGAAATTGTCATCCAGGGCTCAAAAAATCATAAAAATGTTACTAGACCTGCAGGTCAAGTAACTTAAGTAATCTACTCAACCTAACTGTAATGTACTTGACCCGTAAGCGGGTCTCAAATTGTGTGATCTTAGGCAAATAGTTGACAGAGTCGCCTTTTCCTTAATTCTGACATATGATTGCACATTCAAAAATATGAGCTCAGCATTACTGCAGTACAAAAAAAAACATTTTGTTTGATTAAGAAGACTAAAGTTTGTTTCATGCATCACAAGAATCTAGCCCACATACCCATGAGGTCTAGCCCACACAACCTAGGACTTCTTTTAGTTTACTAACAACATTGCGCTCAGGCCAGGAGTGTTTCTCAGTTTATTTAAACATTCAATTTTAATAAATATATTACTAAACCATGATGTGGTAACATATTGCCATCTACACACAATAACTTTCCAAGAAATGTCCAAAAACCTCTCCACTAACTTGCAGCTTTACTGATAAAAATATGTAGTGTATTAAAAATCTGTGAAAATTGGGTTTCAGAAAACATATCCTTTGCACATCAACATGTAAAGCATTCTGATTTGTTTTCATCCTATTAAAATATTTTTTCATTACACAGAAATATAAAAAAGGGCTTTGCCAACTACTGAAATATATTTTGAAATTGTTGCACAGTTGACTTAGGGGGTCATTACAACCCTGGCAGACGGTGTTAAAGCTGCGGTAATACCGCAAACAGGCCGGCGGAAAAAAAAGGGAATTATGACCGTGGCGGAAATCGCCAACATGGACAGACACTTTAACACTCCGACCGCCACAGCGGTACAGACAAGCAGCGCGGCGATCACCGCCAACAGACAGGCGGAAGACAAAGTACCGCCCACAGTATTACAACACACCAATCCGCCACCTTTTCCGGGGCGGATTCACCGTGGATAAAAACATGGCGGAAACAGCTTTTGCAATGGGAAAACGCTCGCCTGAACACACTCCACGAGGAAGGAGGACACCATGGAGCCTGAACTCCAAATACTCCCTGCGATTGTGTTCCTGCTCCTCTACGAACACCAGCAACGGCGGCGCCGAAGACAACGGTGAGTACTGCACCTACGACATAGGGGAGGGGGAGGCAAAAGTCAGGGATACACACACGCAACACCCCCACCGCCACCCCGACCCTCACCCACTACAACACACACACCAATGCATATCCAAACATCACAGTAACGACCCCCAACCCCCCCCAGAAGAATGCAAAGACAAAAGGAAATGAGTGCAACCATTGTAATATATCAAAATACAGTAAGCTCATATATACAGAAATATATACACATTAAAAATATATACATCACGATTAGTAGTGCAGGTATGCACATTTCAATGTCCGTGGACCACTGGGCCCACAATCCATGGGCGAGGCCCACACTAGATACCTGTCCACAAACGGAGAGAACACTGCAGGGGCATCAGATAGAAATACAACAGGCACCTCAGGGGAAAAGGAAGGGGGGCACCTCAGCCGGATGACTGCACCACGCCAGATCCACAACGGGGCTCCATACCCATTGATGTATCCTGGGGAGTGCAAAGCCACAGTCTCTCAAGTCTCTACAGTGGGTGGTTTGCCCACTGTACCATCCTGGGGAGTGCAAAGCCACAGTCTCTCAAGTCTCTACAGTTGTTGGTTTGCCCACTGTACCATCCTGGGGAATGCAAAGCCACAGTCTCTCAAGTCTCCCAAGTGGGTGGTTTGCCCACTGTACCATCCTGCGGAGTGCAAAGCCACAGTCTCTCAAGTCTCTACAGTGGTTGGTTTGCCCACTGTACCATCCTGGGGAGTGCAAAGCCACAGTCTCTCAAGTCTCCCAAGTGGGTGGTTTGCCCACTGTACCATCCTGGGGAGTGCAAAGACACAGTCTCTCAAGTCTCTACAGTGGTTGGTTTGCCCACTGTACCATCCTGGGGAGTGCAAAGCCACAGTCTCTCAAGACTCTACAGTGGTTGGTTTTCCCACTGTACCATCCTGGGGAGTGCAAAGCCACTGTCTCTCAAGTCTCCCAAGTGGGTGGCTTGCCCACTGTACCATCCTGGGGAGTGCAAAGCCACAGTCTCTCAAGTCTCTACAGTGGTTGGTTTGCCCACTGTACCATCCTGGGGAGTGCAAAGCCACAGTCTCTAAAGTCTCTACAGTGGGTGGATTGCCCACTGTACCATCCTGGGGAGTGCAAAGCCACAGTCTCTCAAGTCTCCCAAGTGGGTGGTTTGCCCACTGTACCATCCTGGGGAGTGCAAAGCCACAGTCTCTCAAGTCTCTACAGTGGTTGGTTTGCCCACTGTACCATCCTGGGGAGTGCAAAGCCACAGTCTCTCAAGTCTCCCAAGTGGGTGGTTTGCCTACTGTACCATCCTGGGGAGTGCAAAGCCACAGTCTCTCAAGTCTCTACAGTTGTTGGTTTGCCCACTGTACCATCCTGGGGAGTGCAAAGCCACAGTCTCTCAAGTCTCCCAAGTGGGTGGTTTGCCCACTGTACCATCCTGGGGAGTGCAAAGCCACAGTCTCTCAAGTCTCTACAGTGGTTGGTTTGCCCACTGTACCATCCTGGGGAGTGCAAAGCCACAGTCTCTCAAGTCTCTACAGTGGTTGGTTTGCCCACTGTACCATCCTGGGGAGTGCAAAGCCACTGTCTCTCAAGTCTCCCAAGTGGGTGGTTTGCCCACTGTACCATCCTGGGGAGTGCAAAGCCACAGTCTCTCAAGTCTCTACAGTGGTTGGTTTGCCCACTGTACCATCCTGGGGAGTGCAAAGCCACAGTCTCTAAAGTCTCTACAGTGGGTGGATTGCCCACTGTACCATCCTGGGGAGTGCAAAGCCACAGTCTCTCAAGTCTCCCAAGTGGGTGGTTTGCCCACTGTACCATCCTGGGAGTGCAAAGCCACAGTCTCTCAAGTCTCCCAAGTGGGTGGTTTGCCCACTGTACCATCCTGGGGAGTGCAAAGCCACAGTCTCTCAAGTCTCTACAGTGGTTGGTTTGCCCACTGTACCATCCTGGGGAGTGCAAAGCCACAGTCTCTCAAGTCTCTACAGTGGTTGGTTTGCCCACTGTACCATCCTGGGGAGTGCAAAGCCACTGTCTCTCAAGTCGATGCATGTCTCCACAGGTTCTGGAGGGGGACTGGTGCCCAGAGTGCTTCATCCTGTCAAGGATTCAGGTAGTGGATGCAGTTCTCCACTGGTTCTGGAGGGGGACTGGTGCCCAGAGTGCATCACGATCCCCGTGACTGTCCCAGTTCCGTCACTGTCCCAGCTGCACATGGGCTAACGATGCTTGAGTTGGCGGTCTTTGCCCTGTTCAGCGGTGCTTGACTTTGCTGTCTCTGACCTGTTCAGCGGTGCTTTGCCATGGCGGTCTTTGCCCTGTTCAGCAGTGCTTGACTTTGCTGTCTCTGACCTGTTCAGCGGTGCTTGCCACGGCGGTCTGTGCCCTGTTCAGCGGTGCTTGACTTTGCTGTCTCTGACCTGTTCAGCGGTGCTTGCCATGGCGGTCTGTGCCCTGTTCAGCGGTGCTTTGCCATGGCGGTCTTTGCCCTGTTCAGCGGTGCTTGACTTTGCTGTCTCTGACCTGTTCAGCGGTGCTTGCCATGGCGGTCTGTGGCTTGTTCAGCGATGCTTGACTTTGCTGTCTCTGACCTGTTCAGCGGTGCTTGCCATGGCGGTCTGTGCCCTGTTCAGCGGTGCTTTGCCATGGCGATCTTTGCCCTGTTCAGCGGTGCTTGAATTTGCTGTCTCTGACCTGTTCAGCGGTGCTTGACTTTGCTGTCTCTGACCTGTTCAGCGGTGCTTGCCATGGCGGTCTGTGGCTTGTTCAGCGATGCTTGACTTTGCTGTCTCTGACCTGTTCAGCGGTGCTTGCCATTGCGGTCTGTGCCCTGTTCAGCTGTGCTTTGCCATGGCGGTCTTTGCCCTGTTCAGCGGTGCTTGACTTTGCTGTCTCTGACCTGTTCAGCGGTGCTTGCCATGGCGGTCTGTGCCTTGTTCAGCAGTGCTTGACTTTGCTGTCTCTGACCTGTTCAGCGGTGCTTGCCATGGCGGTCTGTGCCCTGTTCAGCGGTGCTTTGCCATGGCGATCTTTGCCCTGTTCAGCGGTGCTTGAATTTGCTGTCTCTGACCTGTTCAGCGGTGCTTGACTTTGTTGTCTCTGACCTGTTCAGCGGTGCTTGCCATGGCGGTCTGTGCCCTGTTCAGCGATGCTTGCCATGGCGGTCTGTGCCCTATTCAGCAGTGCTTGACTTTGCTGTCTCTGACCTGTTCAGCGGTGCTTGCCATGGTGGTCTGTGCCCTGTTCAGCGGTGCTTTGCCATGGCGGTCTTTGCCCTGTTCAGCGGTGCTTCACTTTGCTGTCTCTGACCTGTTCAGCGGTGCTTGCCATGGCGGTCTGTGCCCTGTTCAGCGGTGCTTGCCATGGTGGTCTGTGCCCTGTTCAGCAGTGCTTGACTTTGCTGTCTCTGACCTGTTCAGCAGTGCTTGACTTTGCTGTCTCTGACCTGTTCAGCGGTGTGTGGCATGACGGTCCCTCAGTGCCCAGCGGGGCTGTGGCTGCCGGTGCCCTCCTGCGCACTGACTCTGGCGGTGGTCTCCTGACCAGTGACGATTGTGCTGCCCTCCTAGGCACTGACTCTGGCGGTGGTCTCCTGACCAGTGACGACTGTGCTGCCCTCCTGGGCACTGACTCTGGCGGTGGTCTCCGGACCAGTGACGATTGTGCTGCCCTCCTGGGAACTGACTCTGGCGGTGGTCTCCTGACCAGTGACGATTGTGCTGCCCTCCTGGGTACTGACTCTGGCGATGGTCTCCGGACCAGTGACTATGGGGCTGGCGGTGGCGTCCTGGCCAGCGGGGTGGATTGCGGCCTTCTCCACCGTGCTGCTCTTCCCAGACTTTGGAGACTTCTTCTGCCCCTTCACCACCTTGTGAGGAGTCACAGCTGACTCTGCACTCCCCCCGGGACCCTTGTGAGCGGCTTTGCCGGCAGGAGTCTTCACCCACTCCCGTCGGGCACTGTCCAACTTCTGGTGCTTTACAGGGGGTGGACTGGCAGTGCTTTGGCTCCGTGTCACACTGGCTGCCCTGGTGCCCGGTGCACTCCATATACCTCTAACACGCACCACTGGAACTGGACTTTTTTTGGCTGAGGTGCTAGTACGGGACCTATGAATTGGAGTGGGGGGTGGTGGGAAAGAGGTCAACGTTGCTCAGGAAAAGTTTCTGACGAACACTGGGATGGGTAGCTGGAGGGGGTCTGGGAGTGGAGGAAGAGGAGGTGGTTGTAGGAGGTGTAACTTTAGATGATTTGGGTGCAGGTGCATGTTCTGGAGGCTGTCGTGAGGTGGATGGATGTTGGGTGTGTGGGTGCCCGCGTTTGTGTACTTTGGGAGGGGGCGTCACAGACACACTGGTAGAGGACACAGGAGACGTGTAAATGGTAGTGGGGGTGGTGAGTGCAGGTGAGCGGGGTGTGGTGCTGGGTGTTCTGGTGCGAGTCCTAGTGGCTGTAGATGTAGTGCATGCAGGTGAGAGTGTAGACAACACTGGGAGGGAGGAGGGAGACGACGAGCAGGGGGACACAGTGGAGGCAGTGGATGTTGCTGTGTCTGTATGTGGGTGATGCTTGTGTGAGTGCCTGTGGGATGTGTGGTGCCTATGTTTGCCTGAGCTGCCCTTGTGTGTTGAGGTGTGTGCAGGCTGGTCTGATGGTGTGCTTGGGATAGGCTGGGGTACAGGGGACTGGGTCTGGGTGGAGGAAGTTGGAGGGGGAGGCTAGACACAGGGACAATGGCTGCCATCAGTGCTGAGACCAGAGATTGCAGGGTTCGATGAAGGGTAGCCTGACCAGAATGAATGCCCTCCAGGAATGCATTACCGTGTTGCAACTCCCTTTCTACACCCTGGATGGCATTCACAATGGTAGACTGCCCAACAGTGAGTGACCTGAGGAGGTCAATGGCCTCCTCACTGAGGGCAACAGGGGTGACAGGGGCAGGGGCTGAGGTGTCTGGGGCGAAGGTGATACCCACCCTCCTGGGTGAGTGGGCACGGATCGAAGGCAGAGGGGCTGCTGGGAGGGCGGTGCTGGTAGGGGGGGTGGCGGCTGTACCTGTAGAAGTGGTGGGCACCGATGGTGCCGCCACCACAAGGGGGCTCCCATCGGAGGACGAGTCAGTGTCGCTGTCTGCTGATCCGGTGACCAACGTGAAGCTCCCCTCGCCCTCTGTCCCACTGGTGTATTCGGAGACTGTGGTGTGGCCCTCCATGGCCATGTGGGATGCAGCTCCCTCGTGCTCCGGTGCCACTGTACCTCCGCCTGATGATGCTGATGCACAAAAGAACAGGGAGAGCACAAAAAGGCGGGGGAAACAGAAGAAAGACAGGTTGAGTGCATGGCTTACCGCTACCGTTGGCGGACAATACAGACACAGCAGCCCCCTGCACTACGCCGTGCTCTTGGCCTCTACAGATGCAGTTCCTGGGATATGGCCTACATGGCCATGAGTGTCATCTGTCCACATAGATGACACAGGGGCATGTATACCTGTACTTGACACCCTACTGAGGTGGGGTGGAGTGGCACATAGCCTGCATTCCGGAGGGGCCTAGCCTACGGAACTCGCCCTGGCCTAGGGAAACCCACAGCCCTCCTCCCCCACCCAGACCCCTCCACTGCGCGCAAAGGCATCAGAATGTGAGTGTACTCACCCCCTTGTGTCTGCTGTGATGCTCTCAAGCGCCCACCCAACTCAGGGTAGGCCACCGCCAGGATCCAGAACATCAGGGGGGTCATGGCGCGACGGGCACCCCTCCCACGTTGGGAGGCCATCCCCAGCTGAGCCTCCACCGTCTTCTTGCTCCAGCGGCGAATGTCCTCCCATCTTTTACGGCAGTGGGTGCTCCGTCTCTGGTGGACCCCCAGGGTCCGGACTTCCTTGGCGATGGCACGCCAAATATCCTTCTTCTGGTGGGCGCTGACCTACATGACATATACAGGGGAAGAAGAGAAGTCATTAGCAACAGCACCGTCGAAGTGAGTGGCCCACATCCCTGCCTTTGCCATGTGGCGCATGCATTCACACTCCTTCATGCTCGCATAACTCTGCCCCCTTCCTACTTACATCCAGGACTCTCCACCCAGGCATAGCCCATACAACTTGCACCCTATGTACTCACCTGTTGGTCTGGAGGACCGTAGAGCAGCGTGTACTGGGGGAGGACCCCGTCCACAAGCTTCTCCAACTCCTGTGCAGTGAAGGCAGGGGCCCTTTCCCCAGACGCACGAGCCATTGTCTCTTCCAGACCGAGGTCACAGCAGCACTTGCAGTGTAGGTCCTCTCCTGTCGAAGATCAGGTATCGAGTGATTCAACAGATAGAAAATGGCGGTCACATCCGCGGCGGTGATGTCCGCGGCAGTGCGTATAATCACTGCCGGCGCACTTCGCCATTGGCTCCTGGGACCCATAGGGTCCAATGTTAACCAATGCAGCATTGCGCCGCGGTCTTCGACCGCCTACCACGACGGTGTACAACGCCAGCGCAGTTACCTCACATCCAATTGTCCCAGTTTAAAGGTCAGGCAGCCGCCATTTCAGGGGCCCACATGGCTTCATTTACAACTGCGTCACACATACCTAGGCCTGGACTCAACACACTTACAGACAACTTTTTGGATTATGTTTTGTGTACTGTGTAGCTGTGGGTACATACCTCTGAGTTGCTTGACTCTGTGGTCGCTGTTGTCCTTCCTAGGCACCGTCAGCTGGGACATGTGAGGAGATGGCGGAATCCTCCGGTGTACTGACCGCTGGTGGACCTGTTGACAATGGAGGAGCAACATTTAATCATCACCTATAGGTTTGACCGTGCCACAATCCAGGAACTGTGTACCCAGTTGGAGCCAGATCTGATATCACCAATCCGCCATCCCACAGGAATCCCCCCTGAAGTGCAGGTGCTGTCAGTACTCCATTTCCTTGCAAGTGGGTCATTTCAAACAACAGTGGCCATGGCATCAGGGATGTCCCAGCCTATATATATATTCACTGAAAAAACAAAGGTTACAGGGACATTATAGATGTAGCTGGCTGTGTGGCCCCCTCCTTTTTTTTACCACATGCCCCAGCACCTGGCCCACTCGGGGCTATATTATGAACTAGCGCGGAAGACAGCTCTTGTTTTATTTTTTTAATTTTCACCAAATTCATGAATCTGCCATGATTTTTGGCAAAAATTAAAAAACAAAATGCTTTTTTGCCCCAGTGGGTTCCAGGAGGACCCCTGCACTAAGGCTAGGGTGTCAGGGTATTCCTACTTAGCCCCCTTTTCTTTTTTTTAATCTTTTTGTTTGGGACCCGGCTGAGTCCGTGTCCCAAAATGGCTGTCAACACTTCCAGGTTGAAGTGTTGGCAGCCAATCAGATCCCTGCACTAGATGGGGAGGATTTGAGAAGGGTGTGCGCCTCTAGATATACAAATTTGGTTTTATTTTAATATCTCAAAAACTTCTGATTTACAACAAATAACAAAAAGGGCGCTTTCTGGACCAAGAGCTACCTCCCTGGCAAATTTGGTGTAATTGTGTCACGAGTTTCAGGATGTAGGTGTCTCTAATCCCTATGTGAAATTGCATGGGGAATATGTGTTTTGCACCCACCCCAAAACTTTCAACCCAGCACCTGAACTGATTGCCATACTAGTTTTGAAAATGTTGTGAAGGTTTGTCAAACGGCGCCAAAGGTACTGTGAAAACAAAAAATGCTTTTCCTACGGAAACTAGGTCCTAACAACTACACACACACATATACATATGTATGTTCATGTATAGATAGATGTGCAAAAAAGAAGCAAAGATCTCTGGGTAGCTCCCAAATTTAGGTGGAGAGCAGCTCCTATATAGAGCACCCTACAACACCAGCAATACTCTAAATTGCTCAGCTGAAATGTCTGGTTTTGTAGTAAAATCTTTAATCATAGGATTAGCACAGTGCCATCCACACCGAGCTAGAAAATGACAAAGGGCCTGGTTACAATCTTGGCAGATGGAATACTCTGTAACGAACGTGACTGCTGTTTTACTATCACCATAGGAGATAATGGACTTGTAATATGGCGGACGGGGTATCTGTCAGGTTTGTGATGGAGTAACCCTGTTCGCCAAGATCATAGTCAAGCCCAAAGTCTTTTGCCATTTATATGTGTGTGTGTATATATATATATATATATATATATATATATATATATATATATATATATATATATATATATACATATATGTATATACATGTGTGTTTATATATACATATATATATATATATATTCACTGAAAAAACAAACATTAAACATTAAAGTATATGTAGGTCTTCTAAGCATAAAAAACCTACCTTTTTAGATCATAAAAAACAATCAAATTCATCAGTTATACGTAAATGATATCAGTGTAACTTGCACCGCTGTAGATTTCAGACGTCATCAGTGATGCAATATGTACAGTCATAAGCAGTGCATCATAGTGGTGTAAGGTATATTGATGTAAGTTACGTATAACTGGTATATTTCACTGTTTCTAACAGTAGTTATTTTAATTATTATTAGAAGACCTATGTACAAGTCCACTGTAGCATTTGTGTTTTTTCATTGAATTTCTAAGGTTTTGTTAACCTAAGTTAAAATCTCACTACCCTACTTCGTACAACTTCGCTTTAATCTTTGTAACATAAAGTAATATCTTAGTACATTACGTAAGCAGGCAATACCCACCGCACACGGCCTTTGCCAGGCACCCCACAGGTTCCGGGGTATCTGGGTTCCGCTAAACTGTGCTCCGTATAGCTTTTTCTTTTTAGTTTGCAAGACAAGGGGTCCAAGTCCCGAGTCCTGTAATGGTGGCTGCAACGTTCTTGTCAAGGGTGCGGCCAGCCAATAGCAGAGCAAGCTTCCACAGGACCATTTCGCTCTCACTGGAGCAACACAACCAACGTGAAAAAAGCCCTCTCTGCCAATGGGAATGCCTAATTTTTTTAATTTTTTGTCTCACGGGATTCCCGTAGAGTCCATGAGACCAACTATCAGGATAGTTATATCTGTTCAACCTTAATTGCTCAAAAACTACTGAACAGATTCACCCAAAATCACAAAAAGCACACTTTCTGAGGAAAGATCTGTGTTTCTTCCAAATTTGGTGTAACTCTGATCAGTCTTATGTTTATGATTGATATCTAAAAGTCGCTTATTTTGAGAAATACAACAAGTACCAGTACAAATTCACAAACAAAAAAATCATTCATGTCATCTTGTCTATGAACCTTGTGGTAGACACAAAATTACAGGGGATGTCTAGGGTGAAAGGCAGCACTTTAATTCCCCAGAGAGGATTGAGGGATGAGCACGCACCCAAGAAAAAATGTCATTGGGTCTGAGAACCTTACAATTTAGATTAGTATGACAAGTCCTACAAAGCTTGCAGACCCACAGAGATTCCTATCATGTCCTTATTGTGGTAATTCACAAATTTCATTTAAGACTCACAGACTTTAAAATAACAGCATCTGTGCCACCCCACTTTATGTTGGCAGCTTGTGCAGGCCGTGGCCTAGACTACACACCATTCCCAAAGCCCACTGCCTCAGGCTTTATCTGGGTGCATGGCATAGTGAAAACCCATGCACTGAGATTTTTTAGCATGGCCAACAACCTTCCAAAGCAGGCTCTGGAAGTACGAATGCCAGGTGCAGTGCATGGTCAATAGCCACAGCTGATCCCATTGAGCACAGAGTGGGGAGTTGGACTCAAGGCATGGCCAAAGGTTGTTTTTAAGGATGTCTAGGGCAGATGTCAAATGATAATATAACAAAACAAAAAATTTGACTGTAAAAATACTTATAGGGAAGTGATTGCTCTTTATTCAGAAGACATAATTATGTGTTACAGAACATAGAAACTCAACTGAAAACCTTAGTTGGAAGGAACATTATGGTTCCAATCTAAAATCTGAAATACACAGAAATTGACTGTAGGAGGCTGGCCTGGCTTATAGTGGGTACCCTGTGGTACTTACACCCTGTGCCAGGTCCAGTTATCCCTTATTAGTAGAATAGAGGTGTTTCTGGCAGCTTAGGCTGATATAAGGTAGCTATGGCAAAGCAGCTTAGGCTGAACTAGGAGACATGCAAAGCTCCTACCATACCACTTATATCATATAGCACAATATCATAAGAAACCACAATACACAGAGTTACTAAAAATAAAGGTACTTTATTTTTATGACAATATGCCACAAGTATCTCAGTGAGTACCCTCATTAAGAAGGTTAGCAATATACACAAGTTATATATACACAAACCTAAAACAGATAAGTAAGAGTCAAAAAAGTAATGCAAACAGTGTAGAATTACAATAGGTTGCAAAAGGTGAACATAGGTCTAGGGGCAACACAAACCATATACTCCAAAAATGGAATGCGAATCACAAATGGACCCCAGACCTATGGGAGCTTGTAGAGGGTCGCTGGGACTGTAAGAAAACAATCAGGGTGTCCAAGGTACCCCACCCCAAGACCCTGAAAAGAAGGAGTAAAGTACACCTACTACCCCAAAAGAGCACAATAGTCGTGATAGGGGGATTCTGCAAGAACAACAAACACCAGCAAGGCACTGAAGGTGGATTCCTGGACCTAAGGACCTGCAAGGCAAGGGGACCAAGTCCAGGAGTCGCGATAGTGTCCGGGGGAGCAGGAGCCCAGAAATCCCCGGATGAAGGTGCAAGGAAGCTGCCTCCGGGTGGAAGAAGCTTGGAGTTCTGCAACAACGAAGAGGACTAGGAACTTCTCCTTTGGATGGAAGATGTCCCACGTTGCGATTAAGGTTGCAGAAGTGTTCCCACACAGAAATACCGCAAACAAGCCTTGCTAGCTACAAGGGTTGCTGTAGAGGTTTTTGGGTGCTGCTGGGGACCTGGAAGGACCAGGATGTCGCCCCTTGGAGGAGGAGCCAGAGGGGGCGCTCAGCAACTCAGAGAGCCCCCACAAAAGCAGGCAGCACCCGCAGAAGTACCGGAACAGGCACTTAGAAGATTTGTGAACCGGAGCTGGCTCAGAGTCACAAAGGAGGGTTCCACGACCCCGGAGGCCAACTCATAGGGTTGAGCACTGCAGGAAGGAGTGCTGGGGACCCAGGCTAGGCTGTGCATGAAGGAAATCAGAGTGCACCGGAGCCGGAGCAGCTGCAAATCACGCAGTACACAGCTTTGCAGTCTAGCGTGGGGAGGCAAGGACTTACCTCCACCAAACTTGGACCAAACTTGGACTGAAGGATCACTGGACTGTGGGAGTCCCTTGGATTGAGTTCCTGTGTTCCAGGGACCACGCTCGTCAGGATGAGAGGGGAGCCAGAGGACCGGTGATGCAGTCTTTCGGTGCCTGCGTTAGAAGGGGGAAGATTCCGTCGACCAGCGGGAGATTTCTTCTAAGCTTCCAGTGCAGGGTGAAGGCAGGTGACCCCCAGATCATGCACCACCAGGAAACAGTCGAGAAAGCCGTCAGGATGAGGCGCTACAATGTTGCTGGTAGTCATCTTACTACTTTGTTGCGGTTTTGCAGGCGTCCTGTAGTAGTCAGCGGTCGATCCTTGGTAGAAGTCGAAGAGGGAGATGCAGAGGAACTCTGGTGAGCTCTTACATTCATTATCTGAAGAATTCCCCAGAGGAGAGACCCTAAATAGCCAGAAAAGGAGGTTTGGCTACCAAGAAAGGAGGATTGGCTACCAAGAGAGGTAAGAGTCTATCAGAGGGGGTCTCTGACATCACCTGCTGGCCCTGGTCACTCAGAGCAGTCCAGTGTGCCCCCAACACCTCTGTTTCCAAGATGGCAGAGGTCTGGGACACAATAGAGGAGCTCTGGGCACCTCCCCTGGGAGGTACTGGACAGGGGAGTGGTCACTCCCCTTTCCTTTGTCCAGTTTCACGCCAGAGCAGGGATGGCGGATCTTTGAACCGGTGTAGACTGGCTTATGCAGAGATGGGCACCATCTGTGCCCATCAAAGCATTTCCAGAAGCTGGGGGAGGCTACTCCTCCCCAGCCCTTCACACCTATTTCCAAAGGGAGAGGGTGTAACACCCTCTCTCAGAGGAAATCCTTTGTTCTGCCTTCCTGGGCCAGGGCTGCCTGGACCCCAGGAGGGCAGAAACCTGTCTGAGGGGTTGGCAGCAGCTGCAGTCGAAACCACGGAAAGGCAGTTTGGTAGTACCCAGGTTCTGTGCTAGAGACCCGGGGGACCATGGAATTGTCCATGATCTTAGACATGTTACATGGCCATGTTCGGAGTTACCATTGTGACGCTATACATAGGTAGTGACCTATGCATAGTGCACACGTGTAATGGTGTCCCCGCACTCACAAAGTCCGGGGAATTTGCCCTGAACGATGTGGGGGCACCTTGGCTAGTGCCAGGGTGCCCACACACTAAGTAACTTGGCACCCAACCTTCACCAAGTGAGGGTTTAGACATATAGGTGTCTTATAAGTTACTTATGTGCAGTGAAAAAATGGCTGTGAAATAACGTGGACGTTATTTCACTCAGGCTGCAGTGGCAGGCCTGTGTAAGAATTGTCTGAGCTCCCTATGGGGTGACAAAAGAAATGCTGCAGCCCACAGGGAACTCCTGGAACCCCAATACCCTGGGTACCTAAGTACCATATAAAAGGGAATTATATGGGTGTACCAGTGTGCCAATGAGAATTGGTAAATTTAGTAACTAGCCTGCAGTGACAAATTTAGAAAGCAGAGAGAGCATAAACACTGAGGTTCTGGTTAGCAAAGCCTCAGTGATACAGTTAGGCACCACCCAGGGAACACTTATAGGCCACAAACTTATGAGCACTGGGGTCCTGGCTAGCAGGATCCCAGTGACACATAACAAACACACTGACAACATAGGGTCTTCACTATGAACACTGGGCCCTGGCTAGCAGGATCCCAGTGAGACAGTGAAAACACCCTGACATATACTCACAAACAGGCCAAAAGTGGGGGTAACAAGGCTAGAAAGAGGCTACCTTCCTACATTGAGCCATTTAGAGTTAGCTGTACAACCATAATTCCATCCATGCTGTACCCATGACCTCACCCATGAAGTCATATGTGACATAATAAGTGATATCTCTGATGACATCTCATATTACACCACCATTGACATCATCAAGAATGCCAATGCATTTACAAACGATCGCTCTTTTCTTTGCCTCATTACCTGAGCCAGCATCATGACACAAGTGCCATTTTCTTTGATTTTATCTACTGATCCCATATGCAGATGCCACATGGATCGGTAAATAGAATAAAAGTTGTTTTTTTTAAAACACGAAAGCACTTAGTAAACAGCAGATGCTGGGCCTTCCGAAAATTAAGTAAACATTAACAAGGGGTTTGGAGTATGAATGAGAACAGGGTGGAGTGAAGCAACAAAGAGTTGGCGAGAGGAGGGAAATAACATAAAAGTGATGGTGAGTGGAGGGAGTCTAAAATAAGTAACAGAGGGCAATGTTGAGGCACAGTAGAAAAAGAAAAACACGGGGCGTCTGAGAAGCACACAGGAGAGAGACCAACTAAGATGGCGGTAGCGGGGCTAAGCACACGGGATAGAGAAGGCAATGTGAATGAAATGCAGGGGAATAGAGAATACACAAGGGAGACAGCTGGAAAAGACGTCCTTGTAGAGCGATTATGCAAGAATAAACAGAGCAGCATGTAGGGAGGGAGAATAGCAGATGGATGAAAGAGAGTGATGGCGCGCAAACATATCTTTCAAAGTCTTACCAAGTACGTGGCAACGCTCGGACTGGGTACGGTGTAGTCCCTATATGGACTTTGGTGCTCCTGGATTGGACCGGTCTCTCTATCAGGTAAACCCAAAACGCGAATTGGAACAGTGACACGCTCAGTAAGAATGACAGACACAACTCACTATTTAAAGTTCATATAATTAATTATCAGGCAAAATACACAAAATTCGCCGTCAATAGTTAGAAGCAAACCATACAATCATAAGTATTATGAACATTTAAATATAATGGAAAATCCAGCATAGATACCTTGTAAGAAGAGGAAATGGGAGAACCGTTTACAGAGAAAAAGCATGTCTTTATTTAGAACAGGGAAACAACAGTATTAGTCATCACCTGTGTTAGCGCGTCAGACCTTAATAAGGAAATTTCCAAGGAGACCTAACTTTTGATTTGCAATTAAGAAGTTCTTACCATAGGTCCAGTACGTAATCAATAAGTAAACACACAACAATCAATAATCATTTGATATCAATACAATAAATAATCAATGGAGTCAGTAAATGTCACGCACCATGACCTTTCAGCCATGAATAACCACACCTTTAATAAAAGTTTAATACATTTATTTCCCTATATTAACAATGCTAAGGTCATGTGGATTAATCTCAAAATCAAATGTAACACATATAAGAAAAATACTGGTTGACCAAAGCGGCGGAAGAAACGCAATCTAATCAAAGCTTGAACCATGACACACTCTAGAGCTTCAGTGCTAATCAATAGCAGTCAGTTGCGACAAAGATGTAGCATACATGGAATTCAGCAAGGTAATTCATCAATCATTAACTTCTGTAATTGTCAGTGAATTTGTGAGGAATTTGTGAGGACACTAAACTAACGCCAGATTAGCATCAGCATGTTGGGCTTCATGCAAAATGTTTAGTAACACAAATTTAGAAAAACATCTAACTATGGATCTGTCAAAACAGCGCAGTTGGTACCTAGAAAGAAAAAGCATAAAGTACATAACAGTCAGGTCTCACTATATCTACCTATCTTCGGTATGAGTCAGCAAAGCAGAATCAGTCTTTCAGGTCATCAATCGATCAGCACAGCATCAGTCTCTTAGTCAGA
Organism: Pleurodeles waltl; assembly: GCF_031143425.1. NCBI lineage: Eukaryota > Metazoa > Chordata > Amphibia > Caudata > Salamandridae > Pleurodeles > Pleurodeles waltl. The sequence continues at coordinate 1,170,493,823 of NC_090445.1, read as the reverse complement.
GAATATGAGCCCAATGTCGGAATTAATCTTGAATCTCTCAAAATCAGGTCTCTATAGATCTGAATCTCTTCTCTAGTCTCTAGTCTGAATAATTCTCCTCTATTGCGTCACCTAAACTATCCCCTAATTCCCTATTGGTCAGTTAATCGTACGTTTATACTTTATTGAATAATATTTCTATACCAAATCTATGAATGCTAATATTTCACTCTTCACATGCAGTTGATTGGTCCACTTTACAATGTTCTCATCATCCGGCTCATCAGGTAACAATATTGTTGCATCTTCAGCTCTAGTCAGTTTCTTCATTGGTGTCGTCCTGGGAAAGTATGTCTCACACACATTACACATAAGTTGTTATACTAGCGGGAACATCATCTACTTGCAGTCGGCTCTCACGAAAAGCTTCTGTTAAGCACTTTTGACAAGACAATGGACATTTCACAGTTTAATTCACTCTGTCAGCATTTTTATTAAACACTAAGAAATACAGCTTCTGCATGAGGCCTGGCAAGACAAGGCCAAGACACTTGCTAATTTAAGGCCTACAATGAATAAAGCTAGAGCATACTTCATAACCCTTAATATGACATATTACTACATTAGTCTAATACATGTTCAATATTTCATAAGTATTCATCATTATTTAGTACATTTCGTGAACATTGGTGGCCATTTTTTCGAGGTCACATTTTCAAATGCGTGCATTATTTTTCTAAGTTATTCATTTTCTACATAAACTCATTATTGAAAATACATAAACACTCATTAATAATTTTTTAATAAAAATACCTGCACTAGCAATCCCTCCTCTGAAGACTAACTGTGTCATCACACTAATTACCACCCACAAACTTTTACAATTCAATTTCTTCTTAATTTTGTCTACCCCTTGAATTTTCCCTTTAAAATGTTTCCCTTTTCTTTTCTTCCCTCTGATTATTCTTAGACCTTTTCAATTTAATTCTTGTCCATAATTTGCATAATCCCCATATCCCAATTAGACAAACCACGACAATTAATATTCCCTCTAATATTTTCAATAGCACACCATTCGAAATGTTGCTGAGCCAATTTCCCACTGAAGCAAACCCTTTGCCAACTTTTTTCCAAACACCTGGTTCTTTCAATTCCTTTAAATCAGCACTTGCATTAGTCAGATTAGTAAGTAAGTCTCTTCTCTCTTTACTATTATCAGGCATAACCGAACAGCAATGCCTAGAGTAACTCATTCTATAGACTCCGCCAAAAGAATGTCTAAAGCAAGACGATTTTGAAGAGTCATAGCTCTATCCACAGCTAATTCAGTATCGATCAGGAGTATAGCCCCTGAAAAATTTGGCAGCATGCTATCCACAATAGTAGACAACTTTCAAATCTTAATCGAATTCAGGATGACTCCCACTGAAGGAATCACTGCACCAAATATATCTCTCACTATCGCAGAAGAGGACTCCCACCTCTGTCTCGTATGATGTAATTTAGGGCCAGATGTAGCAAACGTTTGAGAGTCGCAAATGGCCCGAATCGCTATTTGCGACTCCGCAAAATCGGAAATGGGATGCAAAAATCCCATTTCCGACTCGCAAAAAGCGATGCAAGCCGTTACCGACTCGCAAAATTTGCGACCCGCAAATAGGAAGTCGCAATTTACGAGTCGCAAACCATATGCAATAGCAACTCGCAAATTGCGACTAGTCGCAAAAAGCCCAGTTTGCATGTCCCATTTACCACTAACTCAGAGCAGTTGGTAATCATTACCAAAGTATAAAAGGAGACCCAGAAGGCATCTGGGTTACTCAAGATGGCGGAGATATACCTGATAGCAGTGAGGAGGAGAGCCCACGCAGCCCAGCAGAGGAGGAGGAGGAGCCAGAGACAGGAGAAGATTTACAGAACAAGGCAGACACTCTTCCAGCAAACTGGTGAGGAAATATACAATTAATATAGACTTAGCAGCGCAGCTATACTAGATTTAATTGAATTACTCAAACCACAGCTAGAACGCCAGACTCTGCGCGGCTGCGCCATCCCTACGTATTTGCAAGTGCTATGCTCACTGCACCTCTTGGCCTCGGGGAGCTATCAAGGGGTCATTGCTGTGGCAGGTGGGGTATCCCAAAGTGCACTATCAAGGTTCCTCAGGGCTTTCCTAGATGCCTTACTCACACACATGTCCCAATACATATACCTACCCAGGAATGAGGCAGAAATCAACAGCACCAAGTTGGACTTTTACCGTTTTGCCAACTTTCCCCATGTCATAGGGTGTGTAGATGGGACACATATTCAAATATGCCCTCCTGCAAACCTGGAATATCTGTTCCGCAATAGAAAGTGTACCCACTCACTCGATATTCAGGTTGTATGTGACGCCCATTATGTCATTACTGACATTGTAGCTAAATTTCCAGGCAGTACTCATGACTTCTACATTTTTAGGCACAGTGGGATACACCAACGCCTGGAACGTGGGGAGTTTTGAGACGGATACCTCCTAGGTAGAGCTGCATACACCTTGTAGACATGCACACAGATCAATGTGCACACCAACCAGGACTTTCTTACAGTGTACTTTTGTGCCCAACAGGTGACAGTGCATATGCCTTACGGCCATGGATACTGACTCCGTACTTAACACCCAGCAATGAATGTGAGAGGCGATACAACAGTGCACATAAGAGGACCAGGAACCTGATAGAAAGAACATTTGGATTGCTGAAAGCACGGTTCAGATGCCTTCACCGAAGTGGAGGTGCCCTCCAGTATACCCCCATAATGGCATTCAAAATAGTTGTCGCATGCGCCATCCTGCACAACATTGCCACCGACGTGGGCTACCTCTCACCCCTGCAGACCCAGATTCTGAGGATGAAGAGCAAGAGCAACCACATCGCCATCATGGGGATAGGAGCATCGCAAATCAAGGCAGACTGAGACGGGAACACATTGCAACACAATACTTTGGAAGGTAAGTGCCAACTTCTACCATACTCACCAATTGAACAAACACTCCATTTGTTAAGTGGAACAAAACAATTATTTAATATGCACAAAAAACGAACTATTTACAATGAAAAACTGTTCAGGGACTTCAAAAAGCCCACCTGGCATGGGGCACATTGCCATCATGTGCCCCAACATCAGGGACAGTGTTTAGTTTATTGCCTACGGCGGCCTCTGCCAGCCTGGCTGGTACCAGGTTGCTCAGCAGTGCTCTGCCTCGTACTCCCACTCCGGAGCACCCTGGTGTCACCAGCAGAGACACTGGTGACAGTGGAGCCCTCCTCGCTGTCTTGTGGGGTGTCCCCTGTACCCCTGGACACCTGCCGTGTCTCCATGAGGTCTATCACATGGGTGATCCGGCCCAGGCCCCTTGCCACATCACCCGCAAAGTGGCCCATTTCCACCTGGAGGCCGACTGTTCTCCTTGGCAGCCCAGTAGTGTTCACTGCCAGTCTGCAAATAGAGGAGGCCATCCTGTCCAGCCTTTGGAGCAGCTGGCGGTCCCTGCGCCACGCACCCTCGCTCTGTGTAAGCAGTCCAGCCACCAGTTCACGCATGGACAGGGCTAGGTCACCAGTGTTGTTGCCTATTACGTCCAGTTGTGCATGAAGCTGCTGCATGCTGTTTTCATTGTTCCTTACGAAGCGCTGCAGAATCCCACTAATCCGCCCTAACATTTGATTCTGCAGGCGCTGACCACGTAGCAGTTGTGCCTCTGTCAGTGTGGTGGACGGGCGCCCTGACTCTGCCTGCAGCCCTGCTCTCCTCATCCTGCGTCACCTGCGCAGCAGTGGATGCCCTGTGATATGTGCTGTGGCACTCCTGGTTGTTGCTGGTGCAGGCTCCCAAACCACTGTTGCAGCGGGTGTTGTCATAGAGGGGATGGTGTTGGTGGTGCAGGTGGGAGTGGTGGCTGCTCCTGTTGTCTCCTCATGGGGCTGGCTGACCAGTGGCACCTGGCTGCTGTGGCTGGTGGTGGGGTCTTGTGGGAGACCTGTGGGACATGGGGAAAATACTGTCAGTGTCTACTATCTGTTGCACACTTCCTAATAAACATTTGCCTATTAACTGCCTACTTGACTACATTGCCCATAATGCATCATGCTGATATCTGCAACTCTGAAATGGAGCTATCTTGGTTGTGCATGCCCCTGTGTACATGGTGGGTGGGGGTATGGCATTGATGGGGGTACAGGCATATCACATGGTACTCACCGGTTGATGTTCTGGGCTCAGAGGTGTCCAGTTCTCCAAATCCTGTTACAGACTCCGCTCCAGGGTCTCCTCCACCCTTTCCTCCAGGGGTGTGGGTGGTGGTATGGAAGATGGTCCCCCTCCTGTGCCTCTCATCTCCCGGAACCTTTCTGCCACCCTCTCCTTGGTCCGGGAGCGGAGGTCATACCACCTCTTCTTTATCTCATCGACACTCCTGTGGCTGACCCCCAGGGAGTTCACCTTCTCCTGAATTTCCTGCCAAATTCTTTTTTTGGCAGAGTCTGGCACATTGAGGGCTACCTTCCCAAATAGCTCATCATGGTGCTGACAGCATTCCTCTGTGAGCACCTCCAGCTCCTTCTCAGCAAATTTCAGTTTTCTCTTTCTGGGAGTGTCAGCCATGGTTGCTGTTGCTCTGTTAGCTGTGCAGCAGTTAAAAAGGGTGGGGTCCTCCCTCCTCCCAGGTGTATTTGTAAACTTCCTGGCTGTGATGTCATCATCATGTGCCAGGAAGTGTTTCCAGAGTGTTCTGGAGTGGTTTCTGGAGTGTTCTGCAGCACCTGCAATCAATTTTCATGAAAATCGCAATTTGCGACACCCACTCGCAAATTGCGAGTCCGTTTTTTGCGCGGTCGCAAAAAGTGACCTTGCAAACAGCGGACTCGCTATCTGCTGTGCGACTCCGGGTGCGAGTCGCTATTTGTCCCCGCAAATTGTACCTGCATTCCAGTTAGCGACATGCAAATTGCGAGTCGCACATGCTCGCAAATTGCGAGTCGCAAATTTTTTTGTACTTACATCTGGCCCTTAGTCACTTTTAGAAACTTTTTCAAATCGTCCAACTGATAAATCTTTGGGAAAACTATCCCCAAATAACATGTCCATACCATCCTCTTGGAGGACGGTAATAAACATTAAGTCCACAAATATAATAAATCCCTGGAATTGCAGGGCTCTGCCCATTCAACATAAATGTCCATTTACTATGAAACAAAAAACATGCCTGCCTTTACCCGTACCCACAAATAAAGTGTCAGTGCGCAATTTAGGCTTATATATATAAAGCTACCCTATGTGTTGTGCATCTAAAGCTCATTTCCCTTGCGTTTTAATTGCACTGTAAGGATAATCATTCTTGTAAGTCCTTTTCTCTAAGCCTTTTTCTAATTTCTCTTTTAACACCTTTCTTCTGTCATCAGTGTGATCCAAGATGCTCTTCTCTAAAGGTGTAAGCAAGCATGTCAAGTTGTTGCGATGCACGTAAGCTGTGCCAAATGTCAATGTAGGTTCAAAGAATCCTCTAACTAGTACTATGTCATTATCCTTAGCTACCTTACTCAAATACCTAATTATAGGAACAAATGAATACACAACATCCTGATTCAAATAGAAGTAATGAATATACTCTTAGTTATAAAATTTTGTTAGCAACAGACTACAACTTATCCCATATGTTAGAGGCAAACTATGATAGGTGACTCCTTCCTCGACTGAAGAAGGAATCTGCGCACACACAAAACAATTTTTCGCATCCATTGTCTAAACATACTCACTCAACAAGCAATAGAAAATGTTAGAAGAAAGTTCTCCCTGCGCATTAGTATAATCATGCAAATATTTCTCATCTAACTTAAATCTCTCTAATGCCGTTAGTGCAGTAGTCGGCTCAAAAGCAAAAAAATGGTTGGCTTCTTTCACATCAAGAACAGACATACCCACAATCAACACTACAAACAATATCCCACACATAATTGCCAAACCAATGCTCCTATATTTACAGGGACTAGCATCTCTACCCTGTTTATTAAAGTCAGCCATGATCTGTAAAGAATCAGAAAGCAGAAGGAATTTAGAAAAGCTCAAAGCAAAGATCAAAAATAGACAACTCTTCTTTCAGAAGTTCAGTTTCACTTCCAGAAACCCTCTTCCTTGTCAAAATCGGTCAGCAGCTTTGTCAAAATCAGGTTTCAAAAAGTAAAACCAGGTTATCAATGTATTTTCCGGTTACTTTCAATAGTCTCTTTCTCAAAATATTTTCTCTCAGATTGTTTCAACAGTTCAGTTCATTAGTCTTCTTCACGTCACCTCAAAATAATGACCTGGAACTTCTCTGGCAAAACAAAAAGACATAAACTCTTGCGTCCATTTGTTTGTAGTTGCATACACCCATTCAGGACCTGAGTATCTTCGACTTGCTATTCTCTTTCTTTTAAATTTTCGATCACCATTCAGTTCTCTTTCACTTAGATCTTCTTTCCTTGTAGTATCTACTTCTTCCTCGATTGTTGGTTCAAAAACCACCTCTTTCCATTTCTCCACTTGCAATTCTGGCCACTTATCTCCTTTCAGAGGACCTTCTGTCAGTATTCTTTTCAAGATTGAACTTGAACCCTTTTCTTGCTCTGTGGTGCTTTCTCTTGACAGACCTGCAACAGGTTCAGGAGGAGTCAGATTACTTTGACTTTGATCCACCTCAACTCCTTCTCTTTCTGGGTCTGACAAATGCTCTGTTTGTCTTTCAGAATTGTCTGCCTCTGGGAAAGCCCTCCTCTGACTAGGCTCTCCTGCTGCTTCAGTTGAGATAGGTTCTGCGATATTCTCCTGGAGGTCTCCACCCTTGTCTCTCACAGGAGTGACTGAACCATCCTCAACGAGATCAGATCCGGTCTCAGTTCCTCTTTGTTCTCCTTCCGGCTCTGAGACTTGTCTCACTGTTGTTGGTACTCTCAAGAACCCTTCTTCATGATCCAGTGGACATGCCACTTTCTTTGTGTGACTTGCGTGAATCCAGTTCGGGATCCCAGCACACTTCACAGATGTAGTAGTCGTTAGGACCGCTTGGTATAGTCCCTTCCAACGAGGCTCCAAACAAATCTTTCTCACGTGCTTTCAGACGACAACCCAGTCCCCACCTCTCAGGTTGTGCCCTGGCTCATGGATTGGTGGCAGCGTGGTGGCCTCCACCTTCTGAGAAAACTAGCGAACTACACCAGCCAGACCCTTGCAGTAATCCAACACCATATCATCTGTAATGTTGACAAGTGCATTTGCTGGCACCGCTGGTATACTCATGACTCTGCCCATGAGGATCTCATGAGGCGACAGTCCTGTCTTCCTGTCAGGTGTGTTTCTCATTGACATCAATACTAAAGGCAATGCATCAGGCCATTTCAAATTCGTAGCTGCACACATCTTTGCTACTCTCAACTTCAAGGTACCATTAATCTGCTCCACTAGTCCTGATGCTTCAGGGCGGTAACTACAATGCAGCTTCTGCTCAATCTTCAATGCTGCACACAGTAATTTAATTACTTCTTTATTGAAGTGACTTCCCCTATCTGATTATAAAGAGATCGGAAACCCGAAACGCGGTATCAGTTCCCTAAGCAGCAGTTTTGCTACTGTCAGCCTGTCATTTCTTCGTGTAGGGTATGCTTCAATCCAGTGACTAAAGATGCAAACAATCACCAACACATATCTCAAACCTCCACACACAGGCATTTCAATAAAATCCATTTGCATTCTGCTGAATGGACCTTCTGCTCTTCCAATGTGGCTCAAGTTAACCACTGTCCCTTTCCCTGAATCTAACTACTGACAAATGACACAATGATGGCAAACTGCTTCAGCAACTTGTCTAAATTTGGGTTGAACCAATCAATTTTGAACAGACACACCATGGCATCCGCCACAATATGTGCCTGACCATGATAGTACCTTGCCATTTCAGACAACAGACTATTTGGCAAAACCAATTGACCCTCCTCAGAAACCCACAATTTATCTTGTCTTTGAACACATTTCAATTTACTCCATGAACGTTTTTCCTCTTACATTATTCTGCAAAGATTTTAATTCTTCCAAAGTGTCAATTACTTTCAATGTATAGCTCGTACATGTTGCGCCTTCTTCAGGTAACAGTTCCCACTTGTCTTTGAAAGCTATACAGTTCAATCCACAAAACCTTGTGACTTGATCCACATTTCCATTTCCCAATGACACATAGGCCCTCATTATGACCCTGGCGGATGGGGGAGAAGTGGCGGTAAAACCGCCAACAGAACCGCACACATTTCCCATACACGTAACACCCCGCATGCATACACCCACTCACACACCCCCTCTGCATACTCACACCCCCATGCACACACACAACACACAACACACAACACCCCCGCCCCCCTTCCCTAACGGACAATCAACTTACCTTGTCCGTTGATCCTCCGGGAGGGGACGGGATCCATGGGGGCTGCTCTGCCGCCAGCTCCCCGTCACCAGAACACGCCACACCGAATCATGGGACGTGATTCGGTGTTCTGATGACGGGGCGGTAGAGGTGGAGCAGCCTCCACTTCCCCGCCGACCGCCAGTATGGCTGCTGGCGGCTCTCCGTCCGAAAAAGGATGGAGGGCTGCCAGCAGTCATATTACGCTGGGTGGAAAACCACCTGCACTGGCGGTCTTCAGCACGGCAGTACCTTGGAGGTCTTTAAAAACGAAGGCCGAGGTCGAAATGAGGGCCTCAGTCCTGTGACTTCAGGTGTGCACTGCATTTCACCACGGCAATCTTGTCAGGCAATTGAACTGCATGTAACAGTTCTTTTGTTCTCTCACCATTTCTCACTGGTGAACCAGAAGAGGTCAGGAAACCTCTCTGTGAACTATTCTGAATCCACATTGGCTATCCGTATAAATAGCAACCCTCAATTGAGCAGAAACATTGCATGCTCTAGTAAGGGTGACCAATTCTGCTACCTGGGCAGAATACACTCCTCGAAGCCAGGAAGCTTCCAAGGTACCTGTAATTGTGCACATGGCATATCCTGCTCTCAGTGTCCCTGCATTGTCTCTCAGACAAGAACCATACACAAAGATAATTTGGTCCTTTTCTTCCAATCGGGTATCTCTAATGTCAGGTCTCGGTTTTGTGCACAACTCAGTTACTTCGATACAGTCATGTTCAACGTCTTCCTCTTTTTCAATTTCAACATTTTCACTCGGAAGTTAGGTTGCCGGGTTCAGCACTGTACATCTTTTCAGTGTCACGTTCGGTGACCCCAAAATACTAGTTTCACATCAAGTCAACCTGGCACCAGTCAAGTATTGGGTTTTCGTCCTCGTCAGTAAAATCTCAATACAGTGAGGGACCATTGCAGTAATGGGATATCCTATCATTACACATTCACACTGTGAAAGACTTTGACCAACTTCGGCAACTGCACGCAAACAACCTGGTAAGACTGCTGCAACTGGGTCCAAAGTAGCTGAAAAATATGCTACTGGGCGATGAGTGCCTCCATGAACCTGTGTCAAGACAGACAATGAACATGCATCACGCTCATGACAAAACAATGTGAAAGGCTTTCTGTAGTCAGGCATACCCAATGCTGGAGCTCTGCACAAACTCTCTCTCATTTCAGTGAATGCTTTCATCTCATCCTGGCCTAGCACTATAGGATCAGTGGCTTACTTATGAGTCAGTTTCTGCAATGGTCTTGAAATGACTGAAAATTTTCAAATCCATTGGCGACAATAACCCACCATTCCCAAAAACATCCTGACATCTCTCTGTGTGGTTCGGGGACTTATCTGCAATATCGTCGTAATCCTTTCCCTGGATATCTTCCTTGACCCTTTCTCAATTTGGTGACCCAAATACTTCACTACTTTCTGACAGTACTGCAATTTCAGTGGTGACACTTTATGGCCATTTTTTCCCAAATGGTTCAACATGGCAATGGTATCATACTTGCACTCGTTCCTTGTCTTGGACGCAATCAATAAGTCATCAATGTACTGCACCAGAGTCGATCGGAAAGGCAATTCCAACAACTCCAAATTATTTTTCAAGATCTGGTTGAAAAAGGAAGGTGACTCTGTATACCCTTGAGGAATTCTGCACCAGCAATAGACTCGATCCAGGAATTTGAAACAAAAGAGAAATTGGCTATACTCATGAAGAGGCACAGAAAAGAACGCTTGTGACAAATCAGTGACCGTGAACCACTCTGCATCACATGGAATCTGGAATAGTATCACAGCTGGATTTGGCACTATGAGACAACATTTCACCACAATCTCATTTATTTTTCCTCATGTCCTGAACAATCTAAACCTTCCCACAGGGCTTCTTTAAACCCACTATCAGTGAATTACATGGACTGCTCAACACTTCCTTCAGAACCCCCTGCTTCAAAAATCTGCAATTATCTGAGCCACTTTCATTAGGACATCTTGTGTCATGTTGTACTGTGGGAGCTGGGGAAAACTGCATTCTGCTTTATGGTAACTTTGACTGGCTCCACTCCTTTAATCAGACCTACTTCCTTTCCTGTCAAATCCCACACGTTCTCTTGTATTGTTCCCTGCAAATCAGGATGGAGCTATTTCACTGTGAACATCGGGAAAAACTCAATCAAAGGGTACTCTTCATTTGTATTTTCACACTCTGTTTCTGGGGCTTGATCTTCCTCATCATCACTATTTGTTTTTATCTCAATTCCATCATTTGAGCAAGTAATCAAACACTTTGTTTTACACAGAAGTCTCTTCCCAATAGGGATACCAGACTTGAATTGCATACCACAAATTTATGCAATCCCTGGAAATTGCCAAACTCAACTTGAACTGCATCTGTAATCTGGTTTGTCAAGTACTGGTTCGCTTCCCCCACATCCTGCACTGTTCTACCTGAAAGGGGCAAATTCTGAACTTCTGCACTTCTCATTGCAGAGCGTGTAGCTCCTGTGTCCACCAAGAATGAAACTCTGTGACCCATAACCTTTCCCCTCACATAGGGTCCTCTCTGATCTACCTTTGAAGAAGCCGCAAGCACACATGGCTCCTCATCTGAGCTATCACTCGTCCATTCACCATTTATTCCATCCTCACTGTGTAACGGGAATTGGTGCACTGTGTTACTACTTCTGTCTTGATTCTGACCTGACCTGTTGAGAAAGCATCATCTGTTGCTGCTCCATCGGGGCTTGAGGTATTTGCATTTGCTGTCTAATCACCATGGGAATCTGCTGCTGCTTCGGCTGCAACTGTGACACTTGTGCACGGGGCATGTGCACCCGTTGCATAGGCTGGAAATTTTGCATTTGATTCATATTATTCTGAAAATGTGGACTAGGACCCCTTAGTCTCGGTCCTCTCACATTCTGAAATGAATTGATGTAATTACTCTGCTGAACAACACCTTCCTGCACCATCATTGGACACTCCCGTTTCCAATGTCCCACGACTCTGCAAATGTGACATGGCAATAGCTTTTTTATTCCCTGCAAATCATTCTGAACCACTACAGTATTAAAATCTGGACCAGGATTCATATTACCTCCACTACCTCTACCTCTCATCTGGGGCTGAAACATGACATTTCCCTGCTGCTGCGGGATCTGCTGCACAAACTTTCCTTGCACTCCTGACTGAGCTGCTTTAATTTACATCACCATCGCTTTCTCTTTCAATTTTTTCTGCTTCAACTGAATCTCGTCACCACAGTATTTTGCATAATGTACCACCTCATCAATCGGCTTTGGTTGCCAGCAAATCAAATGACTCTTAATCATCTGGCCAATTTCAGGCTTCAATCCTTCCACAAATCTTAACACAAAATGTAGCATGTCTTTCGGCTCAATTGTTTCTGTACCACTATATTGCTTGAATTCCTGCAACAATCTCTCATAGTACGCATGTATCGACTCCTTTGCTTCCTGCACTGTCCTATCAATCCTCTGCCAATCAATATTTTTGGGTGAAGTCCTCGATTTCAGGAACTCAATCACCCTATAGTAATATTTCATTACCTCAGGAGACGTAGCACCTGTATTCTTATGTCTCTCCGGTTCACTTGTTGGCCAGGCTACACTCCTCTTACACTCAACCCATAAGTCAGCTGGAACCACTATCTCCAGTAATGTGTTCAAGTCCTCCCACAAACACTTCACAAGTTTCACAAACCTGTCTGTCTGCTGCTACCACTCTACTGGCTTCTCTCTCAATTTTGTATAATCATTTGTAAATGATAGAATGTCACCTCTGCTCCAAGGGACATGAACAAAATTTCGCCCTGGAATTTCCCTCAATGGTAAAGTCTACTGGATCTTTTTCCTGCTGTACATTTTCAATCAGTTCCAAAGAATCTCTTTTCTTCTTGTCTCTTTTCTTTACCCATCTGCCTTCCCATTTGTCTAATGCTCCCAATATCTGGGCACTCTGTAATAATTCTTTAAGAAATGCCTTCATTCCAGCCGACCACATATGTTCAAAATCTTATGCCTCCAAATCTAATCTGTAACTCCTCTTCAAATGTTTTATTTTCTCAATTTCTAGGTCGTATTTCTCTGCTAAATCTGCTAATCTCTGATGCACTCTGCTCACCTCTCTTGTAATCTTTGGGCATAAATATCTCAACTTTGCCTCTGTGTAGGATTCTAACCTAATCACCCTCATCGTTCCCTCAATGAGTTCACCCGCTTCCATGCCTAGTCTTACACAATTCAAATACTTCTCTCCTTTAGGGGCATTCTGTGGGGTATCCAGCTTGTCTAATCATTCAGTTAACTGCTGAGCTGTCAGTCATTGTTACAAAATGTTACTCGCTTGGACCTGGGGCACCTGCTGTGCCACTGCATTCGGAGTCTGTGGTGTCAATAATTTCAGGTTTTGGCCTCCATTTGGTCCTGTCACAGCATCTGGAAGTGCAACAAGTGAACTAAGATCTAACACTGATTTTGATCCATCAAAAGTCTGACCCACAGAAGAGACTACCTGAACGTGTTCATAATGTCCTTCCCTCATTAGACTCTGGGCCATTGCTCCCTGTTCTCTCACAGTGGGTTTCTTTTGCGCAAATAATGGTACCTCTGGACCAACAGTAATCGGCAGCGATATTGCATTGAGGGCTGCTCTGGCACATACACTCTGTGGGAGAGTAACTCCCATACTCTGATTCATCATCGGAGTCAAGTCTGACTGTGTCCCTGTCACTGGCGTAAATCTTGGCATTACCCGCGGCTTCACTTGGGGCAACAAAATCGGAGTCGGCTCGGTCTGGACTAGTATTGGTCTCGGAACCACCTGCTCCTTGAGCACCACTAAGTTTGAAGTCATTTCTAAAATGGGCACATTAGGATAAATTCTCTGTTTCTGTGGCGGGTGCATATGGGTCTGCACTGCAGGAGTAGTTGGCACATTAGGACCACTTTGCACCACATTCGGTGTCATGTTAGTATTAACCTGCACTGGACTCACCATCCCCGTTACCTGTGTCGGAGCTGTCGGATCAGCACCAGTACTCGGACCACTCCCGTGTACTGTATATGGTGGTGGTCGGTCTCTCAATAACTGTGTAAGGAACTCTTCATTATCTGATTCCTCCTCTACGGTTGGAGGCTTTCTAGCTCCCTTACTTTTGGACGGACTTCTATTCGTCTTCCTAGTCGCTTTCTTTCCTTCCTTCTCATCTTCCTGTGGAATGGCTGGAAACAACGTAACTCCCTGCAAAGTTTCTGGTCTCCATCTCTTCTGCTCCCAATCCCATTTAGCCTCTGCTAAAGTCTTTTATGCCTTTCTTATCCTTCTTTCAAATTTCAATTGATGTTGCTGTCTAGCTACCAGCTCCTAAACTGTTAATGCCTTGAACTGTGCTGGTTTCGGAAGGGGCTTCGATTCATATAGCGCCATCCGGAATTGCTCCAGAATCCTCAAATTGAATGTCCTATTTTCCGGAAACGCTAAGTTCCCATTTTTCTCTGTCAAGTTGCACCATTGCTTTAACCAAAGACATGGCACAACACCTATCTCTTCCATTACAATGTAAGCTGGTGTATTCTCTGGTGGTGTAGGCTCTCCTACACTCGCTGTAATGTACGTATCCCCCCTTAGGGCACTTCTCAACGCTTTGATAAACATCATCTTTTCTACTTTTATGTTTATTCAAAGTCAAATCAGGAAATGACTTTTAATCCAAAGATTCCTTTCACCCACATTCTCAAACAATTGCCTCTCACAGATGGCTGCCAATCCGTGCGCGACCCTTCTCACTAACCAACCTATCCCAGTGCAGCTCCAATGACGTCACACTCACACATACTATGGCTGACAATGTCTTGCGGCTCGTCATCCTAAACTTCGATTCATACAAAACTAATGCAAAATATTGCAAGCACTAATCAAAAACCAAAAACAAATCTGCTGGTTTACTACAGGAAAGGTAACACAATCGCTTCAGAAACCTTACGGATTTTCACTGATTGCTCTTTTCGCACATGCAGCTATTCCTCTTTCTCGGTTTCCCAGATTTGCAAGCAAAATGTGACCAGCAAATTTTACTCTCAACTGATCAATGGGTCTGTCCCGGTGCATGTAGGACTCGCCAAATGTCAGTCGAAATTTCCTCTCGCCCACCTTAACTCACACACTGACTTGTTGACCACGCTCGATCAACCTACTAACCCAGATTACAACATATAACCAAGTGTCTCATACACTTTTCAATATACTCCGGAGTCTTAGACCACGCAGGGTCCGTACATCAACAACCATGTGGACAATTTTTTAGCACAAAGTGCCACACACATATGAAGTTCAACGACTTCCCTACTCTCATACTGCGGATTACGCACACTCCTACTACAACTTAATTTGGAGTACGCAAACTCCCTAAAACCCTCGCAAACCTCACAATTCACCTGCGATTTGCATAAGCTGTGGAAGCGCAACTTATTTCTCTCATTCTGTCACTAGAATGCCGGGGACATACTTAAACACCCATTAGCAGGATCCGCGAAAGTCATTTCTAGGCTTAAGGGGACATCATTTTCTCTCCAATTATCATAAATGAAAAACAAAATCCAAATCTCAATAATAATGAACTCTTGAAAGGACCACTTCAAACAGCTATCATCACTTGGGGCACCTATCACCATAAACTGTATGTCTATGGTAAGCTCCTAAGGAGCAGACTATCTGTCTCTTACCGTCTCTGTTATCACTCTGTACCGGACAACTATGTCAAGCTCTTAAAGAGACAAACCATCAGTCTGCTACCACAACTGTTAGCGCATCAGACCTCAATAAGTAAACTTACAAGGGGACGTGAATAGATCGATGAACCTTTTGACTCGCAATTAAGAAGTTCTTACCATAGCTCCAGTACATAATCAATAATCACTGGAGTCAGTAAGTGTCACTCACCATGACCTTTCAGCCATGAATAACAACACCTTTAATAAAAGTTTAGTAAATTTATTTCCCTATATTACCAATGCTAATGTAATGTAGATTAATCTCAAAATCAAATGAAACACATATAAGAACAACACTGGTTGTCCAAAGCGGCGGAAGAAACGCAATCTAATCAAAGCTTGAACCACGACACACTCTAGAGCTACAGTGCAAATCACCAGCGGAGTCAGTTGCGACAAAGATATAGCATACATGGTATTCAGCAAGGTAATTCATCAATCATTAATCTCTGTATTTGTCAGTCAATTTGTGAGGGCACTTAACTAACACCATGCAAAACGTTTAGTAACACAAATTTAGAAAAATATCTAACTGTGGATCTGTCAAAACAGTGCAGTTGGAACCTAGAAAGAAAAGGCATAAAATACATAACAGTCAGGTCTCATCGACATATCCTCGGTACTCAGCAAAGCAGAATCAGTCTTCGTCCTCAGGTCATCAATCGATCAGCACAGCATCAGGCTCTTAGTCAGAGAATATGAGCCCAATGTCGGAATTAATCTTGAATCTCTCAAAATCAGGTCTGTCTAGATCTGAATCTCTTCTCTAGTCTGAATAATTCTCCTCTGTCGCGTTGTTCTATAAAAGTCACCTAAACTATCCCCTAATTCCCTATTGGTCAGTTAATCGTACATTTATACTTTATCCAATAATATTTCTATACCAAATCTACGAATGCTAATATTTAACTCGTCACATGCAGTTGATTGGTCCACTTTATGATGTTCTCATCATCCGGCTCATCAGGTAAAAATATTGTTGCATCTTCAGCTTCAGTCAGTTTCTTCATTGTTCTCGTCCTGGGAAAGTACGTCTCACACACATTACACATAAGTTGTTACACAAGCGGGAACATCATCTCCTTGCAGTCGGTTCTCACTAAAAGCTTCTGTTATGCACTTTTAACAAGACAATGGACATTTCACAGTTTAATTCACTCTGTCAGCATTTTTATTAAACGCTAAGAAATACAGCTTCTGCATGAGGCCTGGCAAGACTAGGCCAAGACACTTGCTAAGTTAAGGCCTACAATTAATAAAGCTAGAGCATACTTCATAACCCTTAATATGACATATTACTACATTAGTCTAGAACATTTTCAATATTTCATAAGTATTCATCATTATTTAGTACATTTCGTGAACATTGGTGGCCATTCTTCGAGGTCACATTTTCAAATGGGTGCATTATTTTTCTAAGTTATTTATTTTCTACATAAAATCATTAATCAAAATAGATAAACACTCATTAATAATTTTTCATTAAAAACGCCTGCGCTAGCCTGTGTTGTGCTACAACATCACTTCAAGATGGAGGACAACATAAACAGATCATGTTAGCATAAGCTCAATTTTTAATACTTTAAAAAAGGAAAACAGCTCTCACAACACCCCCCACCCCTGATTATTTCTACATCATCACTCTCTATCTTTATTATAGTGCAGCTT
Source organism: Pleurodeles waltl (assembly GCF_031143425.1). Classification (NCBI taxonomy): domain Eukaryota; kingdom Metazoa; phylum Chordata; class Amphibia; order Caudata; family Salamandridae; genus Pleurodeles; species Pleurodeles waltl. The sequence goes on along the minus strand of NC_090445.1, from coordinate 1,170,476,902 downwards.
TCATCAACTTCAGGCTATTATCCTTGGATTCTCCAAAGTCCTTCAGGGTGTCATAGAGATCACTTTGCATCTTTTCAACCTTTACATCAATTCTCTTTCTTTTTATTTCTCACGTTGCTGACAACTTCTTATGCCCGCAGTTTATCCCATTGCTTGATGAAATTCCTTTGCAAAATATTAGAGAGAGAAGCACCCATGCAGCGCCCATTAGTATAATCAAAAGAGGAGTTAAAAGCAGTTTCAATATTCCTCGACCTACGCTACCACGCCATTCTATCTTGGCAAAGCCTCCCCACCTAGACCTAAATACAGAGCCTATTCCTTCCCAGGTACCTGTCTCTTCCACTTCAGTTATATTCAGTAATATTTGTAATGTTAGTGATATAACTATCAAGCTGGCTACAGTAGTTATGTTCAGAATGTATGCACAACAGTCCCTCACATGGATGACCTTGTAGTCTCCACCATCCTTTTGCAAGCAGTAGATCTAAAGCAAGGAAGTTCTGCATGACCATGACCCTCATAGCAAGCATTTCTTTTACGGAAGGACTGTCAAAGGACTGCCTGATGCTGTGACCTGATGTGCACTCCGCCAGGCTGCTGCTGTACCTAGAAGGACTGCTTTGCTGCCTGGAGCCTGCCTTGAACCCTCAGAGGCAAACCCTGTTGTGTTCTACAATAACTTTCTTTTAACCTTTCTCTTCATTCTCTCGTTCAACTTATCTCCAAAGACTCTCTCATCTTTACTAATTCTGTAGGTTATACAATGTAGGCTTTGGTTAGCAGCGCTCATGTTAGTTAAGGGAGTGAAATATTTCAAAACATACTCACGCTGATCTCTTGCTTTAAAGGCTTTGAAATTACGAGAAACATGTTTAGTAGCCCATGAATATATATTTGCACTTGCCACAAGTGATACATTCTTTAAATGCCTGTCATAATCAGAATAAAAAAAACTTGATGGAATTCTGCTGAAAATATATGTTCAGAAAGAAAGAGCAAGAGAAAGAATAGGACAGGGACAAATGAAAATATGCCTCGCAAACAGCTGCAGAGGCTGGAAGGTAGGAGCAAACATAACAATTCTCTACCTGCATAAATTTCACAAACTCAGCTAGCATCTGAAAATAAATGTTATAACTATAAACACTTTCATGTTGTGGAACATCTGAAATTTAGTTTTTATGCCCTAGTTTACTGATAACAAGTCAAATGTGGTGTTTACTGGAGTATGAAAAATATCCCCTCCCAGCAGAAACATGTCTAACATCCACCTAACTGCAGAAACAGAAATGGCAACTGCGAGAACTATAAGTAAGAATCTGCAGCGTTGCTGCATCATGATTTTTCTTATGTGTCAGCTAGAGGCCTAATGCTCTAACGACCTCTGACTGTTACCCTAGCTCTCTGAGCATCTCTTTCAATGTTTATCATTAACTTGCATAAGTGAGTTCCCTATGTGATCTATTCTGGTTTGTTAATGTCGGTCAAGCAGTCGTCATCACATTCAATATCAATCTTTGCAAGGTATGTCCAATTCGGATCTGAGTACTTTCAATTTACCTTTCTCTCCCTTCGGTCGTTTGGAAGAAGTCATATCTATGCTCTTATTTACAGTGTCAGGTTGTTTAGCAGGTTCTAGTTCTTCAAACTGACTAACTTCCTGCATCGTTCCTGGTCTTTTCCTAGTTATTAACTGTATTTTCCAATTTGTTGTGAATCTCAGTCGACCATGATCCTTAGAAGTGCTTGTGATATCTGGCTCTGATGAGACTGACTCACTCTGAGAAGTGGAACTTTTTTGAGCCATACCACTTTCTTATTCCTGTGACCTTGACTTACAAAGGTTTGATTCGGCTTTCCATGAGTTTTTGCTGTCTCAGTGAATGCATATTCTCAATGTAGCTTGCAGAATCGCAGTTGCCACTGGGATGACAACACCATAGCCTGACTCTTGTTCCTCTTGATGCGCTACTGTGGAAGACTGTGAACCCTCAGACTGGTCTTCTTGTTCTAAAGCCTCAGAAATTTTGAACCTCTTCTTGTCTTACACTCTTAATTTGGGAATTGTGTATCCAGTTTGGCTGACCAGCACACTTGACAGCAGTTTTAATGACCAGAATCAGTTGATGCAGGCTTCTCCAATGCTCCTCTAGACAGGACTTGCAAACATGTTTCTTTATGTAAATCCAATCGCCCAGGCTCAAGTCATGCCCTGGAGATTCTTGGCCATCTGGAGTAGAAGCATCAACCTGATAAGAGACAGAACAGACCACATTAGCCATTCCCTTACAGTACTCAAGAACCAGATCATCTGTGATATTCATGAGAGCAGCTACTGGAAGAGAAGGAATTTGCATGGATCTTCCCACCAGCTCATGATGAGATAATCCAGTTCCTTTACAAAGATTACTTTGAAGGCTCCTCAACACCAAAGGAAGTGCATTAGACCATTTAAGAGCTGCAGAAGCACAGGTTTTGGCCAACTTAGCTTTGATCGTCCCATTCAGTCTCTCCACAATGCCTGAAGACTACAATGGAATCTTTTGTCTATCCCTAGTGCTGTGCATAGCAACTGCATTATCTCATCCTTGAAGTAGGTTCCTTGATCTCATTCAAGATGAACTGGCATCCCAAATCTCAATATCAACTCCTGCAACAAGTTTGCAGACTGTCAGACTGTCACATCTTCTGGTGGGATACACCTTGACCCAGGGGAAAATAAACACAATGATGTGGCTATATCTCAGGTTGTTGCATCAAGGCATGTCCACAAATTCAATCTGGAGATGGTCGAAGGGACTATCAGACTTCCAGTGTGGCTCACGGTCACTTCAACCTTGTTGCCCACATTTAGTTTCTGACAAGTAGCACATAGCTGACCCAAACTCTCTGCCATTGAGCAAAAATGGGAATTGTGCCAATGCAGTTTGAAAGGAGATACCATCCCATCTCTTCCCACATGTGTTGGACCATGAATGCGTCATACCATAGCAAGTAACATAGAATCGGGGAGGACTGGTTTCCCATCACGGGACACTCAAATTTCCCTGGCATCCCTCACACATTTCATCTTTTCCCATTGAGCCTTCTCAACTTCTATGGCAATTATGTTAGTTCACTGAAAGTATGTACAGTGTTTAACAACATTTGACACAGTTTCTCGCTCTCTATAGCATTGCTTGTACATGTGAAAACTGATTAATACAAGAGCACAATATAGAGAAATTGCATACGCAAAATTTTAAGAAATCGCTATTTAAGAAATGCAAAATGGTATGTATGAATTTTGCGATTCAGTTATAGCAATTTCCTAAAATTGGCAAATGCTATTACCGAATCGCAAATAGAGAATCCGACCCATTCGCACCTATGGGCGTGTTGCAAATGTTTTTGCATTTCCCAAATTACGAATTCCAGTTAGGAATTTGCAAATTTGGAAATGCAAATCCCAGTATGCTGGAGGCCTAAGGCCCCCTCTGCTGCACCCCAAACATATTTTTACGGACATGTGAAGCACACACACATGCCTTAGGGGCATGTGTGCGCTACATGTCAATTTAAAAAATGCATTTATAATGCATTTTTAAAATTTGCACATGGTTACCACCAAACTTCAGTTTGTGGTAATTGCATTTCCCCAATGCCCAAATCGCATTTAGGAAATGCTTGATGCATGTGCTTTGGAAATCGCAAATAGGAATTCTCTAGTTGGAATTTCCAATTTAGAGAATTGCAATTTACAATTCTCTAAATGGGGTCGCAATTTTAAGGAATCGCTATTTTAGCGATTCCTTAAAATTGCACTGCGAATGCCTTTCATACATTGTGAAAGGCATTTTTGCATTCGCAAGCGGCCGAATTTTGCAATTCGCACAGTTTGCAAATGCAAAAAAGCTTGATACATCGGCCCTTAATGTATTACACCTTCTGGTAGACATTTTCCGTAACCAGAATGATTCTCTCATAGCAAGTTAATCAACTATTTGTCAAATACTGCATGTGTGAGTTATAAAGAATTCCCAGACCTCTGCCATCTTGGTAACAGAGGTGTTGGGGGCACAATGGACTGCTCTGAGTGGCCAGTGCCAGCAGGTGACGTCAGAGGCTCCTTCTGACAGGCTCTTACCTCTCTTGGTAGCCAATCCTCCTTCCTTGGTAGCCAAACCTCCTTTTCTGGCTATTTAGGGTCTCTGCTTTGGGGAATTCTTCAGATAACGAATGCAAGAGCTCACCAGAGTTCCTCTGCCTCTCCCTCTTCACCTTCTACCAAAGGATCGACTTCTGACTGCTCCAGGACGCCTGCAAAACCGCAACAAAGTAGCAAGACGACTACCAGCAACATTGTAGCACCTAATCCTGCCGGCTTTCTCAACTGTTTCCAGGTGGTGCATGCTCTGGGGGTAGCTCAGAAGAAATCTCCCGTGGGTCGACGGAATCTTACCCCTGCTAACGCAGGCACCAAAAGACTGCAACACTGGTCCTCTGGGTCCCCTCTCATCCTGACGAGCGTGGTCCCTGGAACACAGCAACTCTGCCCAAGTGACTCCCACAGTCCAGTGACTCTTCAGTCCAAGTTTGGTGGAGGTAAGTCCTTGCCTCCCCACGCTAGACTGCAAAGCTGTGTACCGCGTGATTTGCAGCTGCTCCGGCTCCTGTACACTCTTCCAGGATTTCCTTCATGCACAGCCAAGCCTGGGTCCCCAGCACTCCAACCTGCAGTGCACAACCTTCTGAGTTGTCCTCCGTCATTGTGGGACTCCCTTTTGTAACTTCGCGTGGACTCCGGTTCACTTTTCTTCTAAGTGCCTGTTGGGGTTTTTCTGCGGGTGCTGCCTACTTCTGTGAGGGCTCTCTGAGGTACTGAGCGCCTCCTCTGTCTCCTCCTCCAAGTGGCGACATCCTGGTCCCTCCTGGGCCACAGCAGCACCCAAAAACCTTTACCTTGACCCTTGCAGCTAGCAAGGCTTGTTTGCGGTCTTTCTGCGTGGGAACACCTCTGCAGGCTTCATCGCAACGTGGGACATCCGTCTTCAAAAGGAGAAGTTCCTAGTCCTCTTCTTTCTTGCAGAACTCTCAGCTTCATCCAACCGGTGGCAGCTTCCTTGCACCTCCAGCTGGCATTTCCTGGGCTCCTGTCCCCTCACAACACTGTCGCGACTATTGGACTTGGTCCCCTTGTCTTGCAGGTACTCAGGTCCGGAAATACATTGTCAGTGCACTGCTGGTGTGTGTTCTTCCTGCAGAATCCCCATATCACGACTTCTGTGCTCTCTGGGGGTCGTAGGTGCACTTTACTGTTAGTTTTCAGGGTCTTGGGGTGGGGTATTTTTCTAACCCTCACTGTTTTCTTACAGTCCCAGTGACCCTCTACAATCTCACATAGGTCTGGAGTCCATTCGTGGTTCGCATTCCACTTTTGGAGTATATGGTTTGTGTTGCCCCTATACCTATGTGCTCCTATTGCAACCTATTGTGATTCCACACTGTAGCATTACTTTTCTTGCTATTACTTACCTGATTTTGAATTGTGTACATATAACTTGTGTATATAACTTATCTTCTTACTGAGGATACTCACTGAGATACTTTTGGCATATTGTCATAAAAATAAAGTACCTTTATTTTTAGTAACTCTGTGTATTGTGTTTTCTTATGATATTGTGCATATGATATAAGTGGTATACTAGGAGCTTTACACGTCTCCTAGTTCAGCCTAAGCTGCTTTGCCATAGCTACCTTCTAACAGCCTAAGCTGCTATAAACACCTCTTCTACACTAATAAGGGATAACTGGACCTGGCACAAGGTGTAAGTACCTCTGGTACCCACTACAAGCCAGGCCAGCCTCCTACAACCGAGGTCATTCTTCCAGGAAGACGAGCTATCCATTCCCATGTTATCCTGATCAATTTCCTCAAACTCAGCTTTCAGCTGGGCAACATTGAGTCTTTGTGGAGTGTGTCCTGTGCTTGAGGGGTTAATTGGTAGAGCTGTAAAAATCATTTAACCTCCTACTATAGAACTGGTCAAAACCTCTCCTGCGGAGGGCTCAGTGCTGTGGCTCCGGGCCTTCATGTGGAGCCTTATGGAACACTTGGAGTGGTCTGACTTAGTGGAACATTAGCATTTGCCTCGGCGGGCACTCATTCAAGGCACACAATGAGGGTAATAAGCTTGTCGAAGCCTGGACAGGGGTGAAACGGTGGCCTCTATGTAGCTGGGGGTGTGCACAAGCTTACCTAGGGGCTCCAGTGTCTTTCCTAGTCTCGAGTGCTACTGAGGCTGTAGCGCTCAGTGCGACTGCTGTATTATATGGCGGTGTCTTATGCTGAGGAGCTCATCTATAAAGGCATCCACCTCCTCCTCACTCTCTACTTCACAAATTTAGATTTCTCCTTCTTTCAAAGCTTTTCCTTTTTTATCTCTTTGTTTTCTAGGAGAGGGTAAGCTCCAATGGTCTCGATCACTTCATCCCTTCCCCTTTTCTGCTGTTCATCTTCTTGCTCACTTATCCCCAAATGAAGCTTCCTGTGGATTTTTTATGCAAAGTTCTTCTCTTTTTTTTTTTTCACTTGCTACCTGCTCCCAAAAAGTCAAAGCTTCGAATTGCGTGCTAGGTTAGGATTTCAAATTGTAAATCCTTCGCCTCAAATTTTCTATTCTAGAAATATAGATAGTTCCACTCAATAGGAACCGCAGTTCTCCATTTTTGGACATATACTCATGCCTTTGGTTAAGACACATGCACATGTGTAACCCTTTCTTTGCAGCTATCTTGCTAGCTGGTGTGCCTTCTGGTGGGAACTTTTCTTCTTAATTCAAATCTCTTTCTTTCTTCGAAATGAGATTCCCCATACTTAATCAGTCAATCAGTAGATTGTTGGAACGCTATATGTCACCTTTGAGGGTATCCAGGTGCTGTCAGGATCCAGTTGAAACTGAATAGCCAGATCTTCAGGGACTTTAGGAACTCTGGAAGAGATGGGAAGGTCTGTAGATGAAAGGGTAGCTCATTCCATGTCTTCACTGGCAAGTTCTCAATCATTCTCCATCCCAATCTCGTACTGTCTCCATACTAATATGTTTGCGACCTACCTACCAATATCGGTGCGTCTCCATCACCGTTACCCTATCACAGAGCAGCTACGGTGTTTGCCTGACAGTCCCTGCACAGCACCAAAATGACACAATACTTGAATACTGCCAGAACCTCCTGAAACACTTTTACTACAATTCTTCATTTGCCTGCTTTGTGTAGGCAGAAATCAGCAGAAAACAGCAAGAATACTACCTATCCTCACACAACAGTAGTCTCTCGACCCACAGGAGTCATTGTACTCTGCACACTCACTCCCATGAACCAAGGGACCACCACAGAGTTCAATTAATACACCCGTACAATGGAAAAGTTAAGTCGCTATCTTGGTGTGAACGATAGCACCTCACAGTACACCTCACATGAGCAGACAGGTTCAACAGTCCAATAAATTCGATTTGAGGTACATATAACAACTCGCACATTAATCGAGTTCAAAAGTCAAATAATATCATCAAGAACAAAATAAGTACCATTCCCACTGATCCAAGAGTTAAAGCCACATAATAATTTTTCTAAAAATCCGTCAACTGCATTCCACCACAATATGCCTACAACAATTCCCTGCATACCCTACTTCACCACTCACTTCCCTTTGTATGTATGCAAAGCTCTATTGATACTTATGCCATCCTTCAGCCACCTCGTCCTCTGGAACCAGGATCATGTCGGGACTGGGTCAATTTGAATCTTGGGGAAAAAAAGGCTGAACCATCAAAGTGCAGATGTCAATTCTATAGCCATTTGGGTTTGACTAATACTCATCCGATCCAATTGGAACAATCAGCTTAGCTACCAGACCTGTCATCGTGCAATGATATCTTTTATAGTCTTACCAAGAACGTGCCAGTGGCTCAGACTGGGATGGGTAAGACTTGTAAGACTTGTCTCTCTATCATGTAAGCCCAAATTAAGTATTAGAACGGTGACATTATCAGTGAGAAAGGCAGACACAGGTCTGTTTTTAAACATCTGTATAGTGAATAAATAGGCAAAATACATCAAATTTGCCATCAATAGTTAGCAGCAAAGCATACAATCTTAAGGGCCATATTTATACTTTTTGACGCAAAACTGCGCTAACACAGTTTTGCGTCAAAAAAATTAGCGCCGGCTAACGCCATTCTGAAGCACCATGCGGGCGCCGTATTTAATCAATGACGTTAGCCGGCGTTAGCCGCCGGCGCTGCCTGGTGTGCGTGGAAAAAAACGACGTACACCAGGCAGCGCCGGCGTAGGGGGATATGGAGCTTGGGCGTGAAAAAAGGGGGCAAGTCAGGCTGAGGCAAATTTTTCGCCTCAACCCGATTTGCGCCATTTTTTTCGACTCCCAACCCCCATAGAAATGACTCCTGTCTTAGCAAAGACAGGAGTCATGCCCCCTTGCCCAATGGCCATGCCCAGGGGACTTCTGTCCCCTGGGCATGGTCATTGGGCATAGTGGCATGTAGGGGGGCACAAATCAGGCCCCCCTATGCCACCCAAAAAAATTAAAAAATATACTTACCTGAACATACCTTAATGTCCCTGGGATGGGTCCCTCCAGCCTTGGGTGTCCTCCTGGGGTGGGCAAGGGTGACAGGGGGTGTCCCTGGGGGCATGGGGGGGGCACCTCTGGGCTCCTTCAGAGCCCACAGGTCCCTTAACGCCTGCCTTTTCCAGGTGCTAAAAAACGGCGCAAAAGCGGCCGTACGTCATTTTTTTTGACCCGCCCACTCCCGGGCGTGAATTTTGCCCGGGAGTGTAAATACGGTCACATGCCTCGGAGTCAATTTTTTAGACGGGAACGCCTACCTTGCATGTCATTAACGCAAAGTAGGTGTCCACGCTAAAAAATGATGCAAACTCCATGGACTTTGGCGCTAGACGCGTCTAACGCCAAAATATAAATATGGAGTTAGTTTTGCGCCGGAATTGCGTCAAAAAAACGACGCAATTCCGGCGCGAACAGAGTATAAATATGACCCTAAGTATCCTAAACTCTGTGAAGTTCAACAGAAAAACTAGTTTAGTTTATCCTCCTATAAAAGATCAAAAAGTATGTCCCTTTATAGGACTTCAGACAGATGGTTTCTTACTGTATTACACAAGTACATGGTTTTCAGGATAAGCACCAATGAGAAGCAAGCAAGAAACATTTTACTACAGAATACATTTGAGATTTCTCTCATAATACTATTACATTGATGTCAGTCATTTTCATTCCAGCACTATTGTTGCTACATTGTATAAGTGATAGTCTCAGACAGCTGGAATGTCCTTGGTTAGGTACAGAATGGTGAGAAGCTCCTGGGGACACTCATCTTTTTTGTATAAAGCTCACAATTCTTTATTTTGATCACGGAAACAGAAGTACCAGTCATCACATGGTGTACTACAATATCATTTCAAGATTGAGGACAAGGTAAGCACCGATCATGTTAACATAAGAGTGATTGCTAATACATTTTAGGCTGAGGAAAAGGAAAACATGTCTCAGATTGAGCAACACGATGCAGTAGTGGGTAGAGAAACACGTAAGAGAGACAACTGGAGAAAACGATACATGGGTGACATGCCGAAGCAAAAATAATACAACATTTTGCTTTTTAAAAGTGAGCAGTGGTAGGACACAAGTAAAGTGACTATACTCCAAGAAAGTGACAAACAATAAAGCCAACAAATGGTAAGGAAGGGGAGTGTTTTAAGCCCACTCCAAGATCTTGCTTAGCTGCCCACAGATCTTTTGCAACCAGACAGATTGCGCTGTCTAGTAGGCTCAACCTACAAATGCCCAAAAGGGAAAAAGAGCTTTTTGTGAAAAAAGCTTACAGATGGGGAAGACACTGGCTCAAAAACTAGAAATATACCAAAAAAACACACAGAAAAAGAAAGTGTGTCTTTGTTATAAGGAAGGAAAACAACATATTACAAGAATATTGGGAAACTGCTAGTAAGCATTGTCAAAGCTAATAGGTCTCACATATGTGGGATCTATTGGCTTTGTCAATGTTTTGAATCATGTTGTACAGTAGCACATCAATGTTTTTTTTAGCTATGTTGTCTGCGGCATGGCTGCTGTGCAGTGTAATTACAAATAAAATAAAAAGTGCTATGACTCAGCCAGGGTTGATCGAACATGGCTAAATAATATGTCTTGCAACAGACAGTGCATGTGCTGTCAAGTACGTGAGACCTAAAAACAGCCCTTCTGCTTAACAGACATATGTCACCTTTGATGGTTTGCACATATAATAAGAGTATTGCACTTGCTTTTTAGAACACAGATGTTGAATGCATCCCTGTGACAGTGATGCTGCAGCCCGTCGTACAAAAATAAAAAATACCCGCGCTTAAGGACATGAAGTCTTTTCACCAAAATGCCTGGGGTATCGGAAGTGACATCACACGCTATTTGAACTTCAATTTCACTCACTCACCTGATTACACATACACGCATATTTACACTTACAATCACATTCACACTTACACACACTCTCTCTCACGTAAATACAGTCTAGCCTGTTAGCACACAACATAGATTTAAAAGCATTTTTTTTAACTCACCTCACCTGCCAGGGAAGGTCATATTCCAGCTAATTGTACATCATATTTTATTACACTAATGTTGAATAATGAAATATTTTCCACCATTAGTATACTAAAAAAATGACAGAAAACAGAGTGAAGCCACAGCCGACATCCGTAAAAACTAAGGACAAGCGATTTTGCCACCTCTGAGGACAGGAGTCGCAAAAACAGTGCTAGGAGTCGCCAGGGACCCCTAAATGACATCCATACTTAAGGAGCCATGACAATACAACAGACTTGTTAAAGTTGTAGCTTCCATGCATGCAGCAGTCTCATTACAAAGTCACTATTACAATTGGGCAAAAATGGCACACAAAGCTCACACCACATTAACAAGGGTAAAAGGTCGCTTTAAGAGAACAGGTCTGGCAAAACCACAAAATCTTGGCATTAAGGCTTACAAAACTAAAATAGACCTCACTAATAAAAATGGTACTTCCTAAACCCCACCCTCTAATAAATCTTCCCCCAGCAATGCCTCTTCCCATGCCTACACATCTGCCCTGCTGTCCACCTTATGTAGTTACCCGTGCTCTTCCATCCCTTTGGTCCTTCTCAAAAATCCCTGACCTCTCATAGTTGTGCATCTGTACTCCCTGTCCCCCAAGAAATGTCAATAAAATCCACCTAAAATCCACCTAATGCCAGACCCTCTTACCAGCGCCAGCTTAACTTAACAATAACACAGACCTGCCCTATTAAAGCCAGGAAAATATTCTCCCAAATGCCATGTGAACTGACCAAACTAACCCAGGTAACAACAACTAAAAGGATACTGACAATAAGAAAACCAGGAAAACAAACCAAACAGGTGAGGTGGGCGGGCTCAGAAACTCTAACCACACCCTTACCCTTGGGTGTGACAGCAGCCAAAGAGGCTGTCCACACCCAACCCACTACTTGTAACCCACCTCTAATCTCTCCCCTTAAGTGCCCTGTGTTGTCGGTTGTACCATCGACGTCCAGTCAGCCCGGGGGGAGATTAGGCAAACCCTTACTCCCCCCAAACCCCTTCGGGCGAAAACGGTGCACAAAGCACACCACTCACACCAAATTAACAGGGGTAAAAGGCCGCTTTAATAGAACAGGTCTGGCAAAACCACGAAATCTTGGCAATGAGCCTTACAATAAAACTTCCCCCGGCAATGCCCCTTCCCATCCCCACCTTGAACCCAAAAATCCAGTACCCATCTGCCCTGCTGTCCACCTTCTGTAGTTACCCTTTTCCTCCCTACCTTTGGTCCTTCTGAAAAATCCCTGACCTCTCATTGTAGAGCATACGTACCACCTCCCTCCCAAGAAATGTCAATAAAATCCACCACAAAGGAAAACCCACAGATGTTTTCCTGCCCCCACCGAACCAATGGTAAAACCTACTGTTGAAGCAATCAATAATCCCAAAGTCTCTCTCCTAACAGATCAGCGATCTTCAGCCTGAGTTCCACCAAATAGTGTTCATTACTCATAAAGAATAAATGGACACCAGCTGTCGAAACAATGACCCATCCTCATGCTCTCAATGTTCCCTAACACTGAAATCTCACTTGCTGTACAAAAAACTCCTCATCTCGCTATCAACTTTCCTGCGTTGTTTCTCCACCCCAAAGAAGTTTTGTGCACCACAGCAAAACCGTCTCAGCACCAGCTGAGTCCTTAATATATGAGTCCCTGACCACCTCTCCTTAATTCTAAGCTAATCATGATTCATAACCTTCAACAGACCTACACCTTATAGAGACACCAAATCATTCTCCCTGAGATGCAACACCAACAAGTCTGGAAAAAAACCTTTAGCTAGTCTCTTTGAAAGCACACTCAACAGTCTCCCCATCTCATCCCCCTCTTTCCACCAACCATATTTTGACCTGAGCCCCATCCAAACCCAATTCACGGCCAAAGTGTTGAGAATCAGCATGTTTCACTGCCCAACAAGTGAAGGAGTGCCCCACTATCCATACTAAAGGGGACATGCTGTCAGGGCCCGCAACACAACCTGAAAAGTTAAAACAGAATTCACCCTGGAAACCAATCAAGGATCAACAGATATTAACCTAAAAAAGCTTAGGAGGACACAACCTAATATAATATTTAAAAAAATGTGATCTCCATCTACCCATGTTCATAATGACTTTATCTGATTTCCCCAACATTTTGGTGTCCGTAGCGGCTCCAATTCGAACCAAATGAGTCTCATAATACTGGGATGAAATACCCAACTTACCAAGCGCTTTCCTTAGTACTGAAGTTAGCTGAAACGAAGTCAGGGTGAACAATCCTGATGCATGGATACATACTTTGCTTCAGTAGGTAAAAGAGGAACAAATGAAGCCCAACAATGTAAAGGACAAACTGGGGGAACGGACTCTCGCAAAATCACCTGCTGCCCCCTACCCAGCTGACTGTTTTTCGGTGTGGCAAGCCACAGTTTAAGAAACCCGTCCCTTGAACTAACATTAGAAAGTAAAAGACCAGCCTTAGCTTTTGTACCCAACAATTCAGAAACCCTAAAAGCCTCCTGATAAAGCCAAGGCATACATAATTAAATTAATGCAACCTCTCAAGATGAAAAACAAACTCCAGATAAACGAGAATGACGTCTCGTAATAACTGAAAAGTAACAGGACACCTTTGATCAAACCTTGCACCCCCTCCCTAGCCCAATCTGCAACAATTGTCCTACAAATCTCTCCCTCCATCGGATCATATCCCAAAAAATACTTACCATGAAAGGAGATACCCGACATCTTACCCAATGTTGTTACAGTGGAAAGTCCTATAATTCTGCTTCATAATGAAGCGAACTGCATCTTCGCAACTGTCTGACAAAACCAATGGACCATCCACCTGCCTAGCTGCATCTGAGTCCGTAAATTCTGACCATGCCAGATCATAATTCCTGTGAGTAGACGGAGCTATGGACTGCTGAATCAACTGCAAAATCCTCAGACTCCCAGGTCCCAGAGTGCCCGAGGGATAGCAGTCTTCTGTGCATCTGCTCCTGGCACCAGCCCACAGAATCTCAGAAACTGTGAACAAGATAGCACGTCAGCGATATCCTGCTTCTTACCTAGGACATTCCTGGTTTTAAACAATATGTTAAATTTCAAACAATTAAGTGAAAAGACTCTCAACAAGCTCAACACTTTCTCATCCTTTGCTTCCTGGAAATTCACCAAATTAACCACCGTCTGGTTATCCACATTAAAGACAAAATGCCTATTAGCCAAGACGTTGCCCCATAATGTTCACGCAACAACCAAAGGAAAATATTCAAAAAATGCAATTCTGAGCCCTTCTGCTTTCCAAGAATTAGGCCAGTCTTCCACTGCCTAATGTCCATCCCACAAAAGGCCATATCTATGTGCACCTGAAGCATCAGAAAAAATCTGAACCTGCCAGAACCCTTCCTCCTCCTCCCTAAACATAGTACCACCATTGAAATACTATTAAAAGGATATCCACATTCTCAGATCGGCTTTCACACTGGCATGGTGCTGTATCCGATAGTGTGGCAACACTGTTCCTTTGACTGCAAAACTCTATCTACTGCAAAAAGCCCGACCTACTCTCAGCTCGACAGGCAAAATTGAAATCACCAAGTAGCAATTTCACCTGCCTCAGTTCTAACTTGGGTTCGCACGCAGTTTCTTCCAACAAGGTAATCAATGTCTTCACTTTTTCAGGTGATAAACGCACCTCCATCCTTCTTGAATCTAGCTCAATGCCCAGAAAACTAATACAATTGTTAGGCCCTTCTCTTTTCTCGGGTGCTAAAGGAATCCCCAAAGCTTCCATGGCACACTGAAACTCTCCAACGCTCCCTGAAATTCACACATACCTGCATGTTCCACCAAAAAGAAATCCTTCAGATAATGAGTCACATGACGAAAGCGGATGTATGATGGAACAATGCATGCACCAACCACGCATGCCTGAACAACGCGGTCGGAACAACGACCATGTTGTTTCCACGAATGCCTTTACCACACATGCCTTTACAACAATTTTAAAGGCATGCCTAGTAAAGGCACGTGTGGAACGGCATGCGTGGTTTTTGCATGCCACCCCCCCCACCCGCCCTAAAAATACAACTACCCTGACCCCTAAAAACTACCCCCAACCCTCTCACAGCCCCACTTTCCTGACCGTGTCCTACCCGACCCCCCACCTCCAGCCTAAATACAAAATGACCCCGACCCCTCCACCCCAGCCCCTTAAAACCCACCCTCCCTAAATACAAAATTACCTTGATCCCCACCCCTAACAAGCCGACCCCCGCCCTAAACACAAAATTACCCTGACCTCCCACCCCGCCCCTAAAATCTGAATTTCCCAACCCCCACCCCAAAAACAAAACTGCCCCCCAGCCCCACTTACCTGAACGCATCCCCTCCCAATGCTGACTCCCCTTTTCTCTGCCTTAACCACGCATGTGCGTTGTGCAGCACATGCGTGGTTAAGGCACAGAAAAAGGGAGTCACTGTTAACACAAGTGTGGCTCCACTTGCGGTAACAATGTTATTGTGGTTCTGGCATCGTGATTCAGGATGTTTACCAACAAAAACCACTCTGGAATTGATATAACCATTGCAAAAGGGAGCTAAATGTTTCCACATAGATAGCATCCTCAAACTGAAAACCTAACAATAAGAAATCATCCGGGTGAACTGGAAGCAGACAGAAAGCAGACTGAATGTAAGATTTTGCCATCTCCGCACCTACCCCACAAGCCCTCACCAAAGTAATGGCTTCATCCATGACACATAATGCACCACGGAGTCCTCCTGTGCAATAAAATCATTGATGGACGAACCCGAAGGCCAAGATAGAGGATAAGCTAGAATTCCCCCACCTGCTTCTTAGGCACCACACCAAAAGGTGAAATTGTCAAATTTGGCAGCAGCCAATAACCAAAAGACCCACAATTCTACCCAACTCCAGTTCCTTCTGAAGCTTGGTCCACACCACATGAGGTTATTCTATTGCTGATTTCAAATTCCTCGCCCACCTCTGCACCCTGGGTCCTTGATAGCACAAACAAAAACCTTCAACAAAACCCCAAAACAAAGACTGAGCATCTGCCTCTCCAGGATAAAATATTAACCCCAGAATTTCTGGATCTCCAATTTAATAGGAGTAGGGCCCTTCATCCACCACCTGTTCTGTACGTCCCCTGCCCCTGTCACCACCTCTACCAGGATTGCCCTGGCATACCCCACTTCACTCCCTCAAAGCACTGAAAAACTGGGCGTCTGCCCCACAACTAGAGCAATCGTGCCTGAATTTACATTGAGGCCTTGTACATGATCTGCTGTTAAAGGAAGAGCATGCTCCGCTCTCTGGCATTTGTCCTCTTGGAAACCTCCCCACCCCAACTTGGGTGGGACGACCCTGAAAGGGCTTGTTTTGCAATGGCAATCTACTAGCCGTGTGCACCACCGGGGCATCCTTTCCTGTACGGAGCCATTGCATCCACAACTCATCATCAATATCACCCCACTCCTTATCTGGGTAGATAGCCATCCTAGTCCTAAATGCCTTGTCGAACCAGCTAAAACCCCCACAGTCCATCTGGGCCCTGTGGACGATGTCCATGTATTTAATAAGAGCCACACACCCAGCGCAGGGTTCCGTTCACAGTAAACACTTGCATAAATTAGAAAAGCTGAGGTCCAATTTTCAATAGTCATTGGAACCTTCGGCCTACGAGCTAACTCCCATTCCTCTTCTTTTGATCCTTCTTTTGCCTGAAATTCCCTGTTAAGTAATTTAAAAACATCTACAAACTCACCCTTGCAACTTTTACCTTTCATATTTTGTGGGAGATGTGCCCCCAACAGCATCGACACTCCCATGCACGGTAACTTTTTGCTCTTAATATTACCCCCAATGCCTCACTCTCTGACTTACCTGTCTTGTCCGGTACAAAGCCCCCAATCTCCTCAGAAACCTACTTACCCGCTGGCTTAGCTGTGCTTGCCTCATCCGCTTTTGTAACCCTCCCAAAAGGCTGTTTGTCACCTTCAATCTCCGCCTGAATACATGTCTTTACCTCCCAACATTTTTAATACCAATATTGACTTATTCACTCGACTATTACCAACAGCTATAGAAACACAGCGACTCACAGCAGCATTCTCACCAGAAACACCCTTCTTCTCAACTCGAGGAACTTGCGTGCTCTCCCATTTTTTCTCCTCTCTTCCAACCTTACGGTCGTGCTGGACCATCTTCGAATGCTTCTTTTGTAAAACACTAATGCTCCTTTTCCTGTTAGACAGAGACCCACCCTCAACATTGCCTGCAATAGGGCCGACATCTACCACAATTTCACATTCCTCCACATGTCCCCCCTCTTCGTAGTCCAAATTCTCCTCTTCCAACCCAGGAAGGTGTACAAAACTGTCAGAGCTCTCTCGAAGTCAAGCAAGCCGCTCCGGATCTCGCCATCACTTTGGGCCGGTGGACGGAGGGTGCTCCGAACCCCAGTGGAAACTTCAACGTCTCCGCAGCAGTCCAAGCCATGATGATGAAGCCTGTTCATCTACCATGTACAGGGCAGAAAAGCTGTCACACCCCCTTCCTGAAGACCAGCCATCCTTGGCTTCAGTTAACCTACTCTATCTTAAACTAAACCTACATTTCTACTCACATCAGGCTCACCATACAACTTTCCTTGCAATATAAAACCTTCATCCTACCGAACACTTAAATTGCTGCTCTGCCTGTAATAACACCTGTTTTGCCACATCCCACTTCTGAACTTTATGGATCACAGGATTGACAATCCTTGGAACAAACTCCAATAATCTGCCACCCTGTATCATTACCGGCAAAGTCAATAAATCCAAGTTACTTTCTGGTGGATAACAAACCTGTTGTGGTTCATTATCCTCCTCTAAATCCAACACAATTATCTAATTCCGATCTTCATGGGTGCCACCATTTTAGGAGTCACACCTAAAGCCTATCCTCTAAAGCGTCATTCTGAACCGTAACACGCTGGAAATCCCATTCTAAAGGCAGTTTCGCTTGCGCAGCCGTCTCCCTGTTGATGCCTGATACATCCTGCACATGCGCGCCCATAACATCGGCCACCAGGCGGTGCACATGAGTCACCACAGCCACACCTCTCAGACTTCTAACACGGCTGCCCACCCGCTCACGCATCGAAGCACCCAAACGACACCACTTTAGGACATCCTTGGTGTACCCATGCAGTCAGATCAGGGACAGCAATTGATAATTCCCCCGCTGTGTCAAAACAACTCGGGGTCAGGTGAAGAATGTGCACTCCTCCCCGCTTCACTCTTCTGTCTCTATTTTTGTGCTTGGTTGCCGGAGACGTGCAAGCCATTACAGCTGCAATGACACCTTCGATGGATGCCCTTTTTGGCCATTTGAGACCCACCCACGCATGCTCTAAGAGCCCCTCCTCCAGCAAATCTTCCTGCCCCTCGTCCTGCAAAACTGTTAATGCTTGAAAAACACAATTCGTCTTGTCCATAAGAATACCAAACCACCAAAACCACTCAACTATCACTTTGCCTATCTCAATTAATCACTCAAAAACTCTAACCACGCCCTTACCCCAGCTCTAATCCCTCTCCTTAAGTGCTCACCACCAATAAATTTGACCCGCTTTGTGGGTTGTACCACTGACGCCCAATCAGCCTGGGGGGAGATCAGGCAAGCCCTTACGCTCCCCAAGCCCCCATTGTGCCTAAGAAGTGGGCAGACTTTGAGGTCAGAAGGGGCGGCTGGACTTTTAGCTGGATCAGGAATGCAGGTCAGTGCTCGGGAACAAGGTGAACTAGAGACATGTCGGCTCGTATAACCCCAGCCAGCATTAGGATACCATATGTCCTCCAGTGGAAGTCAACTAAAAAAGACATGCTACTTAAATAAAATATGCCGCTGTCAGTCTTGCTGTAAAAGGTGGGACTGAATTATATGCAGAATGGTAAAATAACTGATTTATAGGGTTAATAAAATCAGGAGTCACCCATCTAAATTGAAGAGAGGTATTAATGGGACCAGATCCTGAAATGTTACCTGCCAAGATGTTGCAAACGTTTGAGAGGTACAGAATAATTCATGTTCAAAGATGGAACCAGCGCTCAGTTTGGCAAGACAGGAGAGATGCTTTTCATTAAGAAAATTAAGTCTGTAAAAGCCTGGAATGGAATTGGGAATTTGGTCAATGTATTACTGCAGCAAAGGGGTAAAAAACAAGTGTTGTGAGTGTTGAATCTATTGAGGGGAAACCAAAATCCCCCCAAGCCCTTTGTAGATTTCTTTTTTTAAAACAATGGACTTAAGTGACAGCGCATATGCCACCTCAGGCGACACCTAAAAATGACAGATTAAAATGTAATGTTAATTTGCTGAAGGGAACTCACTATTTGCAAAATATCTAAAAATAACAATAGACAGATGAGTAATAATGATATACCGAAGTTACCAACAAAGAGTTGATATATTTATATGCATTTGCTAGACACCGGCAGTTCAAGGGATCTAAAAAAACTGTGACCTTGTTCTGTAGTTAAAGAGCAGGCCCACCTAAAGTCCTGCAAACTCGAAAAAACACAAAAAATGGCAATGCCATTCTAAGGATTTTTTAGCCTAGACAATACTTATTTGGAGCCCCATTCATAACAACTTTAAATTTATTAACAATGTTCAACTATTCAAACCAATATTAGGCCAATCAACACTGAATCATATGTTAAACTCCCAGAACTAGGTGATGTAAAAACAGCCAAAAGACCAGGTTGTCCGGAGTCTGTCTGCCACACAGCACCACAACAAACAGAACAAACCTTGCTACACCATTTCTTTTTAAGTCACCAGACCTTTTGCGATCAACCTAAAGAATTTCAGGAGTACTACTAAGAGAAGCTATAGCTCAGCCCACATGTTGCAGGACCGGAGTACATGTTCTGAGTGAGCAGAAATTGTGTGCTTCCACAAAAACAGTTCTTCCTTTCCATGCAGCTGTGACTAATTTTTTTTGTTTATCCAGATGCCTGAGGCAGCAACAGCAATATGTCTGCTTTTGTTGTTGTTCGGCCATCATTGTCAATGATGACCAAGTACGTCATGTGGAGGAGGTTGACTGGGTACCATGTGTCTGGCTGTGGCTGGTCAGTCCGATGCGGGCTCGGAAAACTCTGCCTCACATTGGCACAAGTGGTCTGCTGAGTTGATTGGCAAGGAGTTGGCTATGAATTTGTGCAGCTCATGCTTCTTCTGCGCCTCTGCAGCCCTGTTTTGCTCGTAGGAGGTAGTGCCTCGTAGTTTCACCAGGCAGGGCCTTGTGCTAGGGTTTCCCAGGAGTCTGGGTCAAAGCTCGTCAGAGAGACTTTCAGTGTGTCCTTGAACACTTTTTCTGCCCATCTTGTGTGTGCTTAACTTCCCCCAGTTCTCCATAGAACAGTCTCTTGGGGAGGTGTATGTCTGGCATACGTACAAGGTGGCCTGCCCACCTGACTTGGGCTCTCCTCAGCGGGGTGTAGATACTTGGCAGACTAGCTTGGGAGAAGACATCTGTGTCTGGAACTTTGTCCTGCGAGGTAATTTTCAGCAGCCTTCTTAAGCAATTCATGTGGAAGCGATTCCGCTTTTTAGCACATACTTGTACATAGTCCATGTCTTACAGGCATACAGTAGTGTGGGCAGTACAACTGCCTTTTACATCTTCAGCTTTCTGGACAGCTTGATGCCTCTCCTCTACCACTCTGACTCCCGCAGTCTTCCAAATGCAGAGCTTGCCTTGGTGATGCGTGTGTCTACTACATCATCAATGGTCACAGATCTGGAGAGTGTGCTGTCAAGGTACGTAAACTTGTCCTCTGTGGTTGTCAAAAGACTGCCTGTTTCCCTTTCTCTTGTAGAGATGGACGATGGAGGTATCCTTGAGCTCCTGAGGGCTAACTTTCTTTTTGCCACATGGTCTGAAAGAGCTTGGTGAGCTTCTGTAACAAGACTGCTCCCCCGCCTTGTAAATTTCGGTGGGGATGGAGTCAGGGCCCAGTGCTTTACCATTGGAGAGAAACGTAATTGCTTCCCTAACCTCTGATGCCTTTGGAGGTTCTGCCAGGGAGGTTTTGATGGCGACTTGCGGCATGCGGTCAATGGATTTGGCACTGATAGAGGAAGACCTGTTCAGGACATTGTTGAAGTGCTCAGCCCATCTTTTAAGGATGGTGTTCTTGTCAGTGAGCAGGGTGGACCTGTCGGCATTGAGCAGTGGTGATGTTCCAGAGGAATATAGCCCAAAGATGGTCTTCATGGCATCATAGAAATGCTTGGAGTTGTTGCTGTCAGTGTACTTCTGGATCTCGTCTGCCTTTCTGCTAAGCAAGGAGTCTTGCATCTCTCTGAGCTTTGCTTGCACCTTGCTTTGGATGGAGTTGTAGGCTGCCTTCTTGGAGACAGATGTAGTGTCCTGCTGGAGGGATCCAAAGGCTTCACGCTACTCATCCAGCAGCTTCTGAATGTCTTCAACATTCCAACGAACCAGTCCTGATGTTTGCATGTGTTTTAGTCCAAGTGAGCGAAAGCGGTGTTGTAGACCACATCTCTAAAAGCTGCCCAGTCCTCTACTGCACTGTTTGTGCCAAAGCTGGGTAAGTCATGCTTAAGGTCGAGGTCCTCACTGAGGTTCTGGCGTAGAGAGTGCCATTCTAACTTGCTGACATTCAGTCACCTACTGGTCATTTTCCCCTGCAGGCCCCGCCTGGGCTGGATGTGCATGTTGAGTTTTGACAGGATGAGTCTGTGCTCTGTCCAGCAGTCAGCGCCGCTCCTGGTCCTAGTCACTCTAACATCCTGACTGTCCCTTCTCCTTACTTTGACATAATCAATGACATGCCAGTGCTTGCTGCGTGGGTGCATCCAGGACGTCTTGTTACGGTTGGGTAGGCGGAAGACTGTGTTTGTTATCAACATGTCATGAGCTGCACAGGTCTTCAAAAGTAGACGACCATTGCTGTTGAGAAAGCTCACCAACACAGCGTAAAGTATGAAGCTTACAATGAGGTAGAGCTTGACCTTCCGAGAACACACGCATGGCACTGTAATGCTGTTAAAGTGTCTTTAAAAAGTAGATACGTTTTGTTTTTTGCTTTTCTCTGGCCACAGCAGAGATGGGGGAGAGCAGTCATGAGGAATGTATTACTGTTTTCCACTCCTATCACCCTTCTTTTCCTTTTCCATGATTAACTTTAGACTTCAGAGTGCAGTAATGAGAGCGATATAGGATTTGATAGGGCTGACGTTGTATATGGTAGCAAGCCCATGATCATGACTAGAGGCCTGACCTGTTTACTATGAAATGTTCTGTTAAAGCCAATAGGTCTTACATATTTATTGTAAAAAGCATATGCACAAAGCAAATGCACAGAAATCCATCTGAGAGTGGATTGTTAATTTTAGTATGAAAGTCTGCAGAGAAGGATTTCCATTACATGGAATTTCATAGACTACTATGGTGGGTAAGGATTCTGGTGTTGGTTACACCCTGTGACAAACCTTAGACTGGAAAATTTGCTGTGTGAATCATTGTTAGGCCCCCTTTGGAGAAATAGTATTTTGTGTTGCAAACTATAACTTTCTATACATTTGTAATTTTGTGACTGTTTGACTGATGGTTGATATGTGGGAAGACATATGCTCAAAACAGTAGGCCTGAGTTGCTTTGGTGGCAAGCTAGCTGCCCGATTGGGGCACTGGGAAAAGATATATGTGATGTCATGTCTCATTTGTTTCTTATGAAAAGTTATGACAAAGGCAGTTGTGATCCATCCCAGCAAATCTGGATAGATTTGCACTAATTCTCCATGCAAAGGTTATAAAGTCAATGCAAGTTTCCAAGACTTTCATGACTATAAGTACATCGGAATGGTGCAGAACTTAGAGGTAACACACAGCATCATTTGTACTCTTGACGATGAGTCTTTTTGGACGGGCTCACCATTGGCAGCCCGTTTAACCATATTTTTTGGGCTCTAGCTAATGCAAGTTAACTTCAATGTACAAATAATATACAAATAATAAAAATAAAATAAATATTGGAATTTGTGGTCACAAAATGACAGAAACTGTTTGTAGGAAAGTACCATCTTGCCTGGCATGTTACCCCCATAATTCACTGTATATATGTTGTTTTAGTTGTATGTGTCACTGGGATCCTGCCAGCCAGGGCCCCAGTGCTCAAAAGTGTGCCCTGTATGTGTTAACTGTGCTATGACTAACTGTCTCACTGAGGCTCTGCTATCCAGAACCTCAGTGGTTATGCTCTCTCATTTCTTTCCAAATTTTCACTAACAGGCTATTGACCAATTTCACCAATTTAAATTGGCATACTGGAACACCCTTATAATTCCCTAGTATATGCTACTGAGGTACCCATGGTATTGGGGTTCCAGGAGATCCCTATGGGCTGCCGCATTTCTTGTGCCGCCCATAGGGAGATTTGACAAATCTTACACAGGCCTGCCAGTGCAGCCTGAGTGAAATAACCTCCACGTTATTTCACAGCCATTTACCACTGCACTTAAGTAACTTATAAGTCACCTATATGTCTAACCTTTACCTGGTAAAGGTTGGGTGCTAAGTCACTTAGTGTGTGGGCACCCGTGCACTAGCCAAGGTGCTCCCACATTGTTCAGGGCAAATTCCCCGGACTTTGTGAGTGCGGGGACACCATTACACGCGTGCACTATACATATGTCACGACATATGTATAGCGCCACAATGGTAACACCGAACATGGCCATGTAACATGTCTAAGATCATGGAATTGTCACCCTAATGCCATTCTGGCATTGGGGAGACAATTCCATGATCCCCCGAGTCTCTAGCTCGGACCCGGGTACTGCCAAACTACCTTTCCGGGGTTTCACTTCAGCTGCCTGCTGCTGCCAACCCCTCACACAGGTTTCTGCCCTCCTGGGGTCCAGCCAGGCTTGGCCCAGGAAGGCAGAACAAAGGACTTCCTCAGAGAGAGGGTGTTACACCCTCTCCCTTTGGAAAAAGGTGTTAGGGCTGGGGAGGAGTAGCGTCCCCCAGCCTCTGGAAATGCTTTCATGGGCACAGATGCTGCCCATTTCTGCATAAGCCAGTCTACACCGGTTCAGGGATCCCCCAGCCCTGCTCTGGCGCGAAACTGGACAAAGGAAAGGGGAGTGACCACTCCCCTGACCTGCACCTCCCCTGGGAGGTGCCCAGAGCTCCTCCAGTGTGCTCCAGACCTCTGCCATCTTGGAAACAGAGGTGCTGCTGGCACACTGGACTGCTCTGAGTGGCCAGTGCCAGCAGGTGACGTCAGAGACTCCTTCTGATAGGCTCCTTCAGGTGTTGCTAGCCTATCCTCTCTCCTAGGTAGCCAAACCTTCTTTTCTGGCTATTTAGGGTCTCTGCTTTGGGGAATTCTTTGGATAACGAATGCAAGAGCTCATCAGAGTTCCTCTGCATCTCTCTCTTCACCTTCTGCCAAGGAATCGACTGCTGACCACGCTGGAAGCCTGCAAAACTGCAACAAAGTAGCAAAGACGACTACTGCGACCTTGTAACGCTGATCCTGCCGCCTTCTCGACTGTTTTCCTGGTGGTGCATGCTGTGGGGGTAGTCTGCCTCCTCTCTGCACTAGAAGCTCCGAAGAAATCTCCCGTGGGTCGACGGAATCTTCCCCCTGCAACCGCAGGCACCAAAGAACTGCATCACCGGTCCTCTGGGTCTCCTCTCAGCACGACGAGCGAGGTCCCTTGAACTCAGCAACTTTGTCCAAGTGACTCCCACAGTCCAGTGACTCTTCAGTCCAAGTTTGGTGGAAGTAAGTCCTTGCCTCCCCACGCTAGACTGCATTGCTGGGAACCGCGTGTTTTGCAGCTACTCCGGCTCCTGTGCACTTTTCCAGGATTTTCTTTGTGCACAGTCAAGCCTGGGTCCCCGGCACTCTAACCTGCAGTGCACGACCTCCTGAGTAGTCCTCCGGCATCGTGGGACCCTCTTTTGTGACTTCGGGTGAGCTCTGGTTCACTCCACTTCATAGTGCCTGTTCCGGCACTTCTGCGGGTGCTGCTTGCTTCTGAGTGGGCTCGTTGTCTTGTTGGACGCCCCCTCTGTCCTCTCACGCAATTTGCGACATCCTGGTCCCTCCTGGGCCAAAGCAGCTTCCAAAAACCCTAACCGCGACCCTTGCAGCTAGCAAGGCTTGTTTGCGGTCTTTCTGCGCGGAAACACCTCTGCACGACTCTTCACGACATGGGACATCCATCCTCTAAAGGGGAAGTTTCTAGCCCTTGTCGTTCTTGCAGAATCCACCGCTTCTACCATCCGGTGGCAGCTTCTTTGCACCCACAGCTGGCATTTCCTGGGCATCTGCCCACTCCCGACTTGATCGTGACTCTTGGACTTGGTCCCCTTGTTCCACAGGTACTCTCGTCAGGAAATCCATCGTTGTTGCATTGCTGGTGTTGGTCTTCCTTGCAGAATTCCCCTATCACGACTTCTGTGCTCTTTGGGGAACTTAGGTGCACTTTGCACCCACTTTTCAGGGTCTTGGGGTGGGCTATTTTTCTAACCCTCACTGTTTTCTTACAGTCCCAGCGACCCTCTACAAGGTCACATAGATTTGGGGTCCATTCGTGGTTCGCATTCCCCTTCTAGAGTATATGGTTTGTGTTGCCCCTATCCCTATGTGCCCCCATTGCATTCTATTGTGACTATACATTGTTTGCACTGTTTTCTATTGCTATTACTGCATATTTTGGTATTGTGTACATATATCTTGTGTATATTTGCTATCCTCATACTGAGGGTACTCACTGAGATACTTTGGCATATTGTCATAAAAATAAAGTACCTTTATTTTTAGTATATCTGTGTATTGTGTTTTCTTATGATATTGTGCATATGACACTAGTGGTACTGTAGGAGCTTCACTCGTCTCCTAGTTCAGCCTAAGCTGCTCTGCTAAGCTACCTTTTCTATCAGCCTAAGCTGCTAGACACCCCTCTACACTAATAAGGGATACCTGGACCTGGTGCAAGGTGTAAGTACCCTTTGGTACCCACTATAAGCCAGGCCAGCCTCCTACACTGTTTAATTTCGGCTTTTTTCAAAACAGGATATATGTTTTAAAATGGCTGCACGGATAGTCTCCCATGTGCTGGCAAAACAACCAATAAATATGCAAAGGTTGGCTTCGCAACTGGCTTCTGCATACTCTTAAGTGGTCCATCTGCATGATATACCTCTTTAGAGTATATGCATTTCATCTTTGAAATGGAGACCTGCACAGTGCACCCACTTGTACCACTCTGCATAGTTATTCCAGAATCAACTTGCAAGTGTTTCCTCATAGCATGTAAATATGTTTTGCTTGGTAGTAAATCCATAGTTTTATAATGTGTGTAGGAAACCACTATTTTGGCGCGAAACTGGACAAAGGAAAGGGGAGGGACCACTGCCCTGTCCATCACCACCCCAAGGGTGGTGCCCAGAGTTCCTCCAGTGTGTCCCAGACTTCAGCCATCTTGCTTTGCAAGGTATGGGGGCACTCTGGAGGGCTCTGAGTGGCCAGTGCCAGTAGGTGACGTCAGAGACCCCTCCTGATAGGTCCATACCTGATAAGGTAGCCAAACCCTCTCTCAGGGCTATTTAGGGTCTCTCCTGTGGGTTCTCTTCAGATTCTGCTTACACGTTTCCTTCAGGAATCCTCTGCAACAACTTCAGACTCTTATGACTCTTCAACCGCAGCCTGCTCCAAGAAACGCTGTAACTGCAACAAAGTGTCTACAAGAGACACTTTTCTTCAGCAACCTCAGCTCCAAGTCAGCAACTGCAACAGTTTCCATGATGTGCATGCTCTGGGGACTCCCTGTCTTTATCCTGCACCAGAAGGACCGAAGAAATCTCCCGTACAGTGACGGTGTCACTCCCCTGCTCCAAGCAGGCACCTTCCAAGGCAACAACCGGTACGCTGGGACTCCTCTCACAGCAACGAGCGTGCTCCTAAGGACACAGAGGGTGGACATCATCAACATAGACTGTCCTGAGGTCCTGCTGATGCAATTTGGAGGAGGTAAGACCTTGTCTTCCCCAAGAGCGATGGTACCCCTGTGTACTGCATCTTCTTCGCCACCTGAGGCCTCTGTGCACTCTTTGCAAAATTCCTTCATGCACAGCCTGGCCCAGGTCGCCAGCACTCCAACCTGCAACGCACAACTCGCTAAGTTGTTCTCTGGCGGCATGGGACCTTCTTTTGTTGTGCTGCATTAACTGCATTCTGCATTTTGCACCTCCTTTGAACCCAGATCCTGTGACTCCTGGGGGTGCTGGCTGGTATCCTGAGGGCTCTCTAAAGTGCTGGGAGCTCCCTCTTCCTCCTCACACAGAGGTGAGGCCCCCAGGTCCCTCCTGGGTCCATCCAGAGCCATTTTGATGCAAAACTAACTTTTATTGTAGCCAAGGCTTGTTGGTGCCTTCCAAAACGAAATCTCATCTGCAACAATCTTCACACTGTGGGACATCTTTTGCATCATGCAGGAACCCGCTGGCATCTTCCTAGGGTGCATTTCTGCAGTCTTCGACTAACTTTTGCACCCTCTTCTGGGTTGGCAGGAGCTCCTGTCCTTCCTGGAACTTCTTTCAACTTCTGGAGTTGGTCACCTTCCTTTGCAGGTCGTCAGGTCCAATAATCCAGCAGTTGTTTTTTGCATACTTGGTTGGCTGCTGTAAAATCCCAAAAACGAGATGTAGTGTACCCTAAGGAAGCTTGCAGTACCTTACTCCTGCTTTTCTGGGCTCTGGGGGTGGGGTAATTTACTTACCTTTACTGTATTCTTACTCTCCCAGCGATTCTGCACACACTACTCTTGTCTGGGAGGGAATCTGTGATTAACATTCTACTTTTTTAGTATATGGTTTGTGTTGCCTCTAGACCTATTTTCTCCCATTGCATTCTATAGGATTTCCTACTGTTTGCATTGTTCTATGACTATTTACTTGTTTCATTTTGGTGTCTAGTGTATATATTGCATATAATACTTACCTACAGAAGAAGTATTGTCTCTAAGATATTTTTGGTACTGTGTCACCCAAATAAATACCTTTATTTTTGGTAACACCGAGCATTGTCTTTACTTGTGTATAAGTACTGTGTAACTATAAGTGGTATTGCATGAGCTTTGCATGTCTCCTAGTTCAGCCTAAGCTGCTCTGCTATAGCTACCTCTATCAGCCTAAGCTGCTAGAACACTACTACATTCACTAACAAGGGATAACTGGACCTGGTGTAAGGTGTAAGTACCCAAGGTACCCACTACAAACCAGGCCAGCCTCCTACACCTGTGTGCTATGTCCCCTAAAGACTGCATGTAATATATGTAAGTCACCCATCTAGCAGGCCTTACAGCCCTATGACAGTGTGCATTATATTACATGTAGGGGCATACCTGCATGAACAGATAATATGCCCCTGCTATGTCTTTGTCGATTCTCAGACATAGTAAGTGACCAAGGAACCTATTTTAAATACATGTGCTGGACGTAGGCCACTGTGAGTTCCCCAGCTACATGATGGCTTCACTGAAGATAGGGATGTTTGGTATCAAGCATCTCGTATTGGTAAACCCACACTGATGCTGGTGTTATATTTACCAATAAATGCACCCAGAGGGCACCTTAGAGGTGCCCCCTGAGAACCTACCAGCTATAAGTGTGTTAACTGACTGGTCCTGACCAGTTTAGCCATCTTAGCCACGTTTCTGACTCCCAAGGTGAGAGACAGTCCTCTCATGGGTCAGAGACAACAGCCTGCACTGGGTGGAGGTGTTGTAAAGATCTCCTCCAGGCAGAATGGACATTCCAGGGCAGGAATCTTCAAAGGCCTACCACCTTTGTAATGCAACCTGGATTTCCCCAAATGGCAGAGATGATCAATCCCCCTACCCTGACAACACTTTTGGCAGCAAGACATACGGGCAAATTAGACAGATTAGGAGGTGTGCCAAGTTCATGCCAGTCCCACTCCTAAGGTGGACAAGCTGAAGTGGACATGACATTTTCAATTCCTCCATTTTGATTTGGAAGGAATTAGGCCAATAGGATCAGGGTTAAGCCCACTTCTCATCCGAAGTGGTCATAGAAACGGTATAGTCACTCTAAATGTGGGCAACCAAATGGTTGACACCTAGCACTCCTTGTAACGTCCCTAAATTGAGTATTTAGGTGGCACCCATGAACTCCAGAACTCAGATCCGAAGTTTCAAGACTCCCGTGAGCAGTGGACCTGCTCCCCAACCAACTCAAAAGAAAGGATTTTGGAGCCTCCGGAACCACAAAGACTCGACATCTGAAGACAACACTGCACCCGCCATCACTGACCTGAGTGGGAATGGACCTCGGGTGCCAACAAGGTCCCCCAGCCTTCCAGACTCTGAGTCTGTGTATTCACCCCTTCTGGACTCCCTGAAGTCTCCTGCTGCCCCTGCACATAGGCCTCCTCTCCCACAGCTTCTGTGATGAAAGAAACCTGATGCCTCAAGCAACCACTGCACCCATCGCCGTCGACCCATGTTGAAGTGGACCCATAGTGTCAACCATGTCCCCGGGCTCTCCTGAGCTCGAGTTCACTGTGGTTTCACTCCTCCTGGACTCCACAAAGACGCCTGCAGCCTCAGGCCACAGGACTCCCCAACTGTGAGTGATCCTGGACAAGGAAACCTGACATATAAGGACACTCCTTTATTTGCTGCCTCTGAACCCTGTTGAAGAGGAGCAAAGGTGCACCTATTCCCCCTGAGCACCCACGTTTGCGACTTACTTGTTGGTTGTCCCTGACTGGCCCTGCAGCCAGAGCCTGCAGCCTAAATCCACTGGGACCAATCCCCATTGAAATACATTAGGCACCAATGTGGCACTGCACCTCTGAACCTGACTACCCCATTGCTGCCCAGAGTGACCTGTTGGTGTGGTCCTGACCCTTGACCAGTACTCACTAAGTCTACAAGATTTGTCCTGTGAGTTGTCGTAAAGTGCTTGATTGCGCAATGTGTTTTCCTTCCATAGGTTAACATTAAAGAACTTGAAATTGTGTTGATTTTTGCAAGTGAAATTAATTTATGCTTTAAAACATAATGAGTTTCCTGGGTTCAAAGTATATATAAAAAGTAGTGTTATTTTTCTAATTTGGTCTTAGATTTATTCTTTTAGTGTTTGTCTCATTTAGTGCCTCTGTGAATACAACAAATGCTTAGCACTGCCCTCTGATAAGCCTAACTGCTCTCCCACACTACCACAAAATAGAGCTTTAGTCCTATCTGCTAAAGATGTTATTAACAGCAAGGTAATTGAAGTCTTTCCTGAATAGAGAAGAAAAATTAAAGGATTGGTAATTAAACAACTTCTAAATTGAATTATTACAGGTAATGCAAGCATTCCTACCTGGACAGTGCATTCTCTGCCTGACATTCATGGGAGGAACACTAAAATCCAGGTGGAGAACTATTCCATGAAGAAAGAAAAACATTTCCCTATGTGGTTTTCCATGACCATGCTTTGACATTGAAATTGAAGTGTTGAAAATGGAAATTCTCTATCAGTTTCCCATTAGGTATGTATCTGCCGAGCTGTCCCTTCCTCCAACAAGAACTAGCCCATTCCAACTAAAGCGCTTGTAGTCCATTTGAGAAACATAACCTCAAAGCTATGAGACGAAGAGGTACCTTTGATTTGATGAGTACTATCCCGAGCACCTGAAGCATGCTCCTTCCTCTAATGAGAACTAGACAGTTTTCCCTAAAGCTTTTATTTCCTATTAGAGAAAAAAAGCCTTTCCTAGTGGTGGACCAAGATGTTACTTCTACTGATAGGAACTAGCCCATTCCCACTGACACATCTATTTCCCATGAGAGAAAAGCCGAGCCAAACTGGCAAGACTAAAAGGTCCCTTATACTAACTTTCAATCTAATTTCTGTTCCTACCAGAATATTGAAACCACTATACTGAAAATCAGGGAAAAGCTTTTCATCACTAGAGAGAGAGGTCCAGATACACCTGAAGCTCTTAGTTGCATTTACGCTATTTATCTATTTAACAGCAACTCTTCGGTCTGGCTTATAAGGATGTGAGTCATGGTGCCAGACCTACTTAGTACAGATCATTTCACCTGACTGCTGGCACCAAGCTAAGATGCATTACTTTTTGTTAGCCCCAACTATCATCACGTATGGAGTCCCTCAGAGTTACTTTATTCCTCCAGGGTGCCCCAATATCTACAAAGTGCCCATGGATCACATCCTATAAGAATCCAGTGTGGGCTAACATATGGTTCCCAGACAAAGATACATCACAAATCAAAATCTTGTACATTGTTCATAAGTTTCTCCAGGGCTCTGCCACAGGCTACCCACCAAGCTCTGTTTTCCATATATCCCAATGGAGTATTTTAAGATCACCTACTCTGGAGTTGTTGTCCATCTGCTCAAAAGAGCAGATGACCCATAGAGCAGATGGGCCATAGGTTCAGGTGTACAGATGTACAGGGTTTCACCATTCTTGGAAATTACCTTGCTTTCATGCTTAGGACTCCCTAAGGTTTCAACGAGGACAGACGGCATACCTTTTCTATATGAACTATGGCTTATTACCATTATTTAGAAAACACAAACAAGTGTGGCTGCTTTAGGTAGAAAACTTATTTAAGTTCTCTTACCTCCCCGTAGGAGGCTGGCCCTCTTTATAGTGTGCAAAGCTAGGCACACTGTGAACCGGGTCCAGGTAACCACACGTTGGTTTACAGAGGTGAAAACTAGACCACCCAATGCTCTAATTTTTATTGTAGCTTGGTTGAGCAGTTAGGCTAATCTTGGAGAAGATAACTCAAGACCAATTTATAAAAATACTTCGGATTTTTATAGAAATGTTAAGACCAAGATCATCAAAATCGGGTAAATACTTTTTAAGTTATACATTTTTAAAGATGTATTAAAAATAGTATTTTTGTGATTAATGACGCACCATAGGAATCAATGGAGAAAATACTTTTAAAATGCATATAAAATCAAACAGTGCGTTTACCAATGTCTCCTTTTGCAGGTATATTGAGGTCGTCGATAGGCACTATGGACCAGCTTGAGAAGTTCGGGTGGCTTCCAGTTCCAGCAAGAGGAGCTGCAGAAAGCTGTTGAAACTGATGTCAGGCCGCTGCAGGGGACCACTTGGAAAAGCGTTGCACAGGTGGACTTAAAGGTAAGTCTGGTGGGTCCCCTTGGAATGTTGAGGTCACATGGGTTGGGAGGACCCTCAGGGCGCAGCTGGATCTTCGGTGGAAGTAGGAGGTAGGTTTCTTTGAGGGTCGCTTGCAAGTCAGCAGGGGCACTCTGGTGGGAGGTTCATGTGGTTCCTGAAGTCCTTCAACTAGAGCTTCCTCCTAGTCCTTTTTCAGTCCAGAATGGACTGTCCTTCTGGGTGTCCAACATGAGGTGACCAGTACCTAGGGCTACCTAGGGCCATTGCACAGTCTGGCAACTGGAGGGCACTGTGCCACCAAACTTGGCACACTTGCAAGGTTTGTCTTCACGGTCCAATGGGTGAAGTTTGGTCCAGCTTCAGCATCGAGGTCCGTGGTCAGCAGCTGGTCAGTGAACCGGCCTTCACTGGGTCTTTGGTTCCTTGGTGTTGTAGAGTGATGCCTTCAGTCTGGAGGGAGATCTTTGGCCATTTGTGAAAAGTGGAGGTCCTCTGGGGGTTTGTATAGTCCATCCAAGCGACCCCTCAGCGGCGATTGTCGAGCCCTGGGTGCAGCCGACAGGGTTTAGTGCCCTTTCTTGGTGCAGCAGGACTTCAGTTCTCTAGCCTTGAGTCTTCTTTGTTGCTGGTCTTCTTTTGTCCTTAATATGATTTCTTGGTCTACGGATGACCACTAAATACTGTATTTAGGTGGCACCTAGTAGTGACCAATGGGTCATCTACCTTAGGGTGGCTACACCCACTAAGTGACCACTTCCTGAGGGCAGAGGTCACTTCACTACACTTGATTTGCTATTTTCCTTCCGTGCAAGATGGAGGAAACAAAATGGAGAGGTCACCTCACATGCAACACCTTAGGGGTGGTGCAAGCCAGGGCTGACCACTCCTCCTGTCCTTTGTCTGGTTTCCCGCTGTTGCTCCCACCAAAAGTGGCGGGTTTCCAACAGCAGGCCTGAGGGTTGAGTTTCAAGCAGTAAGCCCTTTGAAGCTCACTAGCAAGGCAGTGCACATTCCTGAGGGAGTGGGTGTAAGCACCTTCACCAAGGAAGGGCTTTGTTCAGAGTCCCAAAGAGGAGGATCTCTCACCCTGGAGTGGGGGTCAGAATCTTGTCTGGTAGTAGCAGGCTAGTTGTGACGAGCCAGCAATCAAGCCAGGGTAGTTAGATTTTGCAGGGCGCCTCTAAGGTGACCCCTGGGTATATTGTGCAATAAATCTAATACTGGTACCAGTTTGGATTCATTATTCTGAGATGTTCGATACTGGAACAAAAAGATATTTCCTGCTCACCAAAAGCACTACCCCTGAGCCTGATCACTTTGTTCAGAACTTAAATTGGTACTATTGAGGTGAAATCTTCGTCCAGTTGTAATAGTGTGTTAAAATATCAAAAAAGTGAGGTAAGACTGCTGGAGAACATCCTCCGTTGTGATGCATGCATTGCTTTTTCTTGATGCAGTTCAGTCATCCTCACAACATAATTCGGTCCTCACTGCATAATTTCAGAAGCACTGCTTGTGTTTAATCAATGATATAGCTAGAAGTGCCCACTTAAGAGAAACTAAGGGCTATGACAGAGGCCTTGAGTCATCACACTTGGGTTGCATTCAATTGAAACATATACTGCTTGCCTGTTGCAAATATTTGCCACAGTACCAGTTCCAGAAGTATATCTAAAAAAAGTGCTTTGGTTGCCTTTGCAAGCAAGTGCACTTCTCTGAACCAGTCATGGTGAGCATTTCAGAGGCATATTATTCTCCCCCAGAAGCAATTATTGATGAATTGGAAACAAGGGTTGTTATTGTGAAAGAACTTTGAGAACACTGATTTCAGCATGCTTTTGGTTGTGATCAGCAAAAGCCTCTTTTTGATTTCAGTGGTTTCAATTCACGTGTTCTTAGCATGTAAATTGTATCAAATCTACTAAACATTTTGGAAGTTATTATTTTTAAGAAGTAACCTTATTAGCATGTTTTCAGCAAGCATCATGTGCAATTCAATGAAGTAGTGCTGTTTACAGCCTTAGTCAAAGTAAAAGAAGTAGTAGGCAAGTCAAAGCTGCAGCAGATCATGGGCAAGATCCCTATTTTAATCACATTACACATCCCAAAAGCATAACTATCATGTTCCTAGTTCTCATATTCCACCCCCACATCAAAACAAAACTACAAAGGACCCCATATTTTGCTAGGTTTTTGTTGTCAGCCTAAGACCTCCTGAATCAGGATTTCCAGGATCCTGTAAAGCCAACTTTGGACTACAAGGGACAGGCCAACACAAGCCCTCCAAAAGTACCTTGATAATTTCAACCCAGAATGGCTCTTACATAGACCGAGACCGTGTGCAATAAATCACACTTCAATGTATGGCACTAGAATACTTTCTTCCTACGATCCAAATTAGTTTAATCCAATACACTGAAATGCATCATGTGCCAACATTGTTACCTGAATCCCTTTGCAATCGTGCACTATTTCACGCAGGATGCAGTGGCAGTTCTGTGAAAGGGTTTGTCTGAGCTCCTTATGGGTGGCAAAAGAAATGCTGCAACCCATAAGGATCTCCTGGAACCCCAATGCTCTGGGTACCTGGGTACCATATACTAGGGACTTATAAGGGGTTCAAGTGTGCCAGGTGGAATTAGAATATGAAGTCACTAAACTATAATGACTAATTTGGAAGCAGAGAGAGCATAAGCGCTGAAGTTCTTTCTGGCCACAAAGTATGAGCACTGGGGTCCTGGCTAGCAGGATCCTAGTGAGACAGTAAAAACACACTGATAAATAGGGTTTTAACTATGAGCACTGGGGTCCTGGCTAGCAGGATATTAGTGAGACAGTAAAAACACACTGACACACACTCACAAACAGGCCAGAAGTGGGGGTGACCATGCTAGAGAGAGGCTACTTTCTCACACTGTTTCATTGTGTTCCAGTTTATACCTTGATCCCTGAGAGGCAATAGGTTCTTAGATACTTCTAACAACAACTGTGCACTGTGATGACAGAAGGAGTAACAACATTTCATATTTCTAGGGCTCGGTGAAAAGTTGTGAAGCGCTGGCCTAAAACTTTATGTCACTTTCATTCCCTTAGATATACTCCGAAATTACGATTTGGAGTTTCCAAAAACAAATTGTGTCCTTGTGTAATGTATCTTGTTGCTCATATAAAGCTGGCTATGCAAAACCACAAAAAAAGGGTTGGCAAATGTGATTGTAAAACAGATTCATATCCCTGTGCTCTAGCGGCAGCAGGAGAGAAAGATGAGTGGTTTGGACCTAAAAGTTAATGTTTTAATGGAGAACTTCTGTTATTTAGCTCACATGTGTTTGACACGTCATCCTGCTATGAGGTCTAGAATGGGTGGTGTTGTGTTTGCTTGTGTTTGCTTCTAGAGGTCTCTAGGGGTGGGACCACAGGTTTCCAAGCACTCAGCTGAACATATCACTTAACTGCAGGGTGAGAGGGCAGCACCTGGCAGGACACCCCCTCCAACCCTCTTACTGGATAGGACCCGGGAGCAAGCACGTACACATGTTTACTGCAGAGGATCCCATGTGCTCCTGGGCAGCTGAGCCTCATCACAGCTTTTAATCCTTGGAAAAACATACCGTGACTCTCACTTACTACAATCACAGCACGTCGACTGGTGAAACTCTAGCTGGACTGCTCCCAGGCCTGTTTGACAGACCCATTTATCTTTCGTCGCCAGCTGACAAACCCCCGGATTGGGCGATCGTACCCTCCTAGTGTGTATGTGAAAGATCCTGGCCCTATTGTAACTGAAAACCTTGTCGTTGAAACCAATAGGGTAACTGCTAGGCGATGAAAAAAAAATCCATAAAAACACGAGTTTCTTTTATTCCCAAATTAATCCAATGCATGTATTAATTATAGTAGAAAAATCAAAATGATTTTATGATGTGCATTTTTGCACCACATTTTATGTGGCAAGTGTACCCTAAATCAAAGTGCACAATATTTATTGTACGAGGTAACCCGTTAAATAGGTCTATATTTGTAAGGACTATAAAAAACGCAAAAAACTTTGTTTACTGTTCCCTGCAGGTTAACTTCATCTTTTTCAAGATGGCGGTAATTGTATATTTAAGCGGTCATCGGAGCCTTTGGGAACAAGCATCTGACTTCTTCGCACTTAATTTGAGAATGTTCAGCTGTGAGTATTCGGGGTGTATGCAATGGCCACATGATGCCTATCTCGGACAGATGGATAGGGAAAACAAGAGGGCGTGCAGCCTTTCTCTCTTTGAAAGCATTAATAAATACATAAACTAATTTAATCATGTCAACACCACTTCCAACCCATCATGGAAAACTGTCCTTTGCCACTTTCAAGGCACTCAACGCTTGCAAGTGTAACATGGACATTCTTTTGCAACGTACATTTCAGTGAGTGTACTCTAGTCTAGTTGCAAACCTTTCAAAGCAGTCACGAGAGCCTTGCTCAATTTAACCGAGGGACGAGTCATGCTTTTCAAGTGGAAAGATCTACGTGCTTGCAGGCTTCACACACCCAGTGCTTAATTTGTGCTTGTTGTTTCCGGTGCTGAGCACCGGCACTTATTTTTGCGGGCGGCGCTTATTCTTCTTCTAAAGTATTTACTGCGAGCAAAAGACACATATGGGAAAGACCGAGGAAGAGAAAAACGAAAAAGCGTCTCAAAGGGAGAAAGCAGAAAGCTGCAAGAGAGAGCTGAAGGGGTAGGGGGTGGCTTTAAATGTATTGAAAAGGCCCGTGATGGCTTCGGTATTCCGTGTTCCCACATTTAATTGCAGCAGAGGCGTGTTTAAGAGGAGGGCTTTGAGCACTGGCACGTTTTTACTTACAAATTAAGCACTGCAGACACCAGTCCCCTGTTCATGACAAACATAATTGTCACATTCGTGCAGCGAGCAAACACACTAGACCATTGCTAGGTGTTCAGGGTTGGTATCATGGTGACATTTGTAGATCTCCATCAACTAATAGCATCTCTTAGAACTAGATAGTTTGAAGACTAACTTCATGTGGAGCTTAGGAAATCTTTCCCAGGAATTTATTTGCATATAGATAGAAATTGATAGTTGTAGATCGACTGACCATTTTTATTCTACCATGCAATTTCTTCATTCTATACTTCCTTTGGCATCTTTAACAGAACAAGCATTGGTAAAGCAAATATGTTGGCATCATGAAGCATGCAAATGCATGCATCTTAATGCATGCATGCGCATGTGTTGTGATGCAGATAGTTATTTTAGGTCGAGCCTGCAACAGTCCATTCACTGCATGCACTCTCTCTTGACAG
Source organism: Pleurodeles waltl (assembly GCF_031143425.1). NCBI lineage: Eukaryota > Metazoa > Chordata > Amphibia > Caudata > Salamandridae > Pleurodeles > Pleurodeles waltl. Next base: position 1,170,439,663 of record NC_090445.1, on the reverse strand, counting down.
CAGTATGGCTTACAAAAAAGGACTAGGAGCACACCCACAGCTTACCACTTGTTGACTTTACTGTCACTCTTCTTTGCTGACTCCTAATTTGCCAGCCCCTGCCAAATGTGACTTCCTTTCCTTTCTGTGGAGCCTGGACAGGCACAGATTGATTCACCTTCAATTAGTGCCTGCCCTCCGCTTGTGCTGTGATTAAGGCGCTATTTCTTCTGCTCTCCTCCCATCACGCTTGTACGTCACACTTGTTTCTCCTTCCACCCAACCCTTTCTCCATGTTGCTGCACCCATCTGATGCTCCCTAACTTCTCCCCCGCACCACACTCATTTTGCTTTCCCCAAACCCCCATCTCCCGCTGTCCATTATTGCTGCTCCTTCCCAGGGCCTCCCTCGAGTTGCATCCCCTCTCCGCTATCCGTTTTTTGCTGCTCCCTCCCTCCTCCACTGTACCCCCCTCATAAGGCTTGCACCCCCACCCCACATTTTATTAACATATTGTAAAGCAGCGCAGGCTGCTTTGCAACATGGATTTTAAAAAAGCACTATGACGCAGTCAACGCGACAAAGACTTTAAGCCATGTTGTACAGCAGCTCACACTGTGTGCAACACGTCTTAAAAATTGACAAAGCCAACAGATCTCACACAGGCAAGACCTCTTGGCTTTGTCGTTGCTTGTTAATTTACCAGTCTAATATGGCAAACACCCATGTTAGATCATTAAATTAAAAGATTTTAAAAACACATAAAAACGCAAGCACAACACAAAAAAGGTTGTGAACAGCAGAACAGCACTTTGCATTTGCTGGGCTCTCATACAAAATAACAAAAGAGCAAGGGAAATTCACACAGGAAGAGGCTAGGAAGTGGAACGAGCAGTGAGCATCAGTGATAAGAGGGAGGGGTAATGTAGATTTTCCTAGTAATTTATAACAGAAAGTCTTAATTTTATTAAAGACACGGAGGCGAGTATTATGCTTCTCTATCTTGCTTTATTTCAAACAGCAGCAGTCAAGAAAACTACATTTCCCATGAGGCTGAAGGAACACACAGCCAAAGGGGAAGAAAAACGTATCGGCAAGGCCACCAATAACATGTTCAAACATACTATAAACAGTATACTTGACTGCGACCAGCCCTCTTTCTTGGTGCGAGGAAGCTAGACTGTGTGAGAAAATAATGGAATAATAGAAACAACTATGGCAACTGCTAGAATTAGGGAACAAAGTTCTTGGCAGAAGTTCATCCATGAATTGAGGAGCGAGGAGGTCCAGGACGGTGAGTGTAGGATGTGTTGAACCTTGGAAAGATGGGAGATCTGACTTGATGATGTTGGAGACATTGTCCGGCAATCAAGAAGGGTTCTGAGGTTGGTTTGTTGTTGCTGCGGGAGGGAAGAAGAATCGACAAAGATTAGAGCATCTGAGGTGGGATAATACTCGCCTCCGTGTCTTTAATAAAATTAAGACTTTCTGTTATAAATTACTAGGAAAATCTACATTTTAAGGCAAGACCGGAGGCTCCTATTATGCTTTTTTAAAGCATGTTAACGATTATTGAGGTTGCTGTATGAACTGGTTTACAATAGAAGGTTCTGAAGACATAATCATTGGACCAGTCGGCCGATCTCAGAATGTCCTCCAATCTGGAGCCTACCCAGAATGCTTTGGAGGCTATGGCACCCCTGGAAGAGTGAGCTCCGAATACGGAAGTGTCTATGCCCGCTAAGGTCAAGACCCAGCGGACCCATCTGGATAGAGTAGCAGATGACACAGGTTTATGGGGTTTGCGGAAAGAAATGAGGAGTTGGGAAGAGGACGTTCGGAGATTGGCTGTGCAGTCTTCATAGACTTTGAGACATTGTCCTACACATAATTTGGGTTGATTGGGGAAAAAGATGGGTAAAATACTGAACGTATATTTGTTTTGGTACGTTTGTTGATGGTAAATAAAACACCTGTAGGAGAAGATTGACGGTATGATACACCTAATGCTTTGACATCTGATAGGCGTTTGATAGATACTAAACGTAATAACATTGTTAGTTTGGCTGAAAGCATCTTTAGAGAAAGGTCAGCATTGTCTTGCCATGAAATAAATAGATTTAAAACAACATTGACATCCCAAAGTTTAGAATATTTGGGTAACAGTGGGAAAGAAAACTTTACTCCCTTGAGTAGGCGGCATATCAGGGGGTGTTCCCCGATTGGTTTTCCGTTCATGTGGGTATGATGTAGGGAAATAGCTGATCTGTAGAGATTAATTGTCCTGTAAGACTTACCTGTACCGGCTTGGGCCGCCAGGAAACTTACAATATAATTTAGATCTGTTGAAAAGGGATCGATATTCCTTCCCATACACCAGCTTGACCAAAGCGACCAGGTGGATTTGTACGCCTTTCTAGTGCCGGGGGCCTAGGCGTTGATAATGAAGTCTGAAGCTTCTGTCGAAATCGGGACGGTAGGTTGGGTATACCTGAAACCTTCCAGGCCGAAAGGGTGAGAGTATTGTTGAGAATGAGAGGATGAGGAGAGCCGATGGGATTCCGAAGGAGGGAAGAAAAAGTTGGGAGGAGGACTGGGAAGTCGATAGTTAATTCGAGGAGATGGGGAAACCATACTTGAGATTGCCAAAATGGAGCTATGAGGATTAAAGAAGCTTTTTGGCGTCTGACTTGGGCGAGAACTCTGGTAATCATTAGGAAAGGAGGGAAGGCATAATTGAGAGTAGATGACCAGTCCTGAAGAGAAGCATCGGAAGCTAGGGCCGAAGGATCCGGGCGCCAACTGAAGAACAGAGGGAGTTGCGTATTTAGACGAGACGCAAATAGGTCTATTTTGAAAGGACCCCATTTGTGAAGGAGAGATTGAAAGACTGAGGGGTGAAGTTTCCAGTCGCTGAAGTCTCTGAGGTAGCGGGAGTGCCAGTCTGCAACGTCGTTGAGGGAACCTGGAAGATATTCTGCTAACAGGGAAATTTTGTTGTGAAGGCAGAATTCCCATAGGCTTTTTGCCAGGTCTGCTAGGGGTTTTGACCTGGTGCCCCCTAAGTGGCTTATGTAGCGGACAGCTGACACATTGTCCATACGGAGGAGTATGGTACACTGGACTCATTTTTTTGTGAGGCTTTTGATTGCAAAGGAGCCCGCAAGCATCTCTAAATAGTTGATATGCAATTTGGACTCCCCTGAAGACCAGAAACCTCCAGTCGAAATTGCGCCACATCGGGCACCCCAGCCCGTCAGACTTGCATCTGATTCTAACACAAGATCTGGGGCTGATGGAAAGATAGTCTTGCCGTTCCAGGCGTCTAAATGGTTTATCCACCATTGGAGTGCTAGACGGGACTCTTGGTCGAGGTTGATATTTTCTGAATAGGAGAGGCCTCTTCTGAGGTGCCAGATTTTTAGCCTCTGGAGAGCTCGATAATGAAGAGGGCCGGGGAAGATGGCTTGGATTGAGGAGGCAAGAAGGCCTACGACTCTGGCGAGGGACCGGAGAGAGATTTGAGAACTCCAAAGCAGTTTCAGGATCTCTGATTTCGTGGGCTTTACCTTTTGTTGCGGACGTTGCAGTATGGCTGTCGAAGAGTCGATTATGAAACCCAGAAATTCTATCAATTTTGAAGGGATAAACACAGATTTTTCTTTGTTGACAAGAAAACCCAATTGGGATAAGAGAGAACAAGTGATTTGGAGGTGGTATTGAAGGGAGTGATAGTCCTGGTGCATTAGTAGGATGTTGTCTAGGTAAATGAGCAATCTGACTCCCAAAGACCTGAGGTGAGTCGTGATTGGTTTCATTATTTTTGTGAAGCACCAGGGTGCTGAGGAGAGACCGAACGGAAGGTAGGAGGAATGAAAAGTTTGTCCTTGCCATTGAAATTGGAGACATTTTCTGTGTGTTACATGTATGGGCACGGATAAATATGCGTCTTGGAGATCCAGACGAACCATGTAATCGTGGGGGAGAAGGATATCTCTTAAGTGAATAATGGTTTCCATTTTGAAGTGTCTGTATACGACAAATCGGTTGAAATTTCTTAGGTTGATGACTGGTCTTGGTTTTTTGTTCTTCTTTTGGACTAAAAAGAGGGTGCTGAGAAAACCGGAGGGGTCCGTACGGGATATCTGAATGGCTTGTTTGAGGAGGAGTGACTGGATTTCTGATGAAATTAGGGATGTCATTTCCGAAGAGAAGAAAAGGGGGGGAGGGAGGGAGGGATGTTTGGTGTGGTACTGAATAAAGTTCTATGGTGTAACCTTGTACTGCATTGAGTACCCATGGATCTGAAGTAATGCTCTTCCATTTTTGTATGAAGTGACGAAGATGGCCGTCTATAGGAGGAAGGCCACAATTGTGGCTTACCTTGTTGGTAGTTGAACCTGGATCCGCATTGTCCACGACCACGGGAGCCTCTGTAGCGTTGGGGATAGAATTGAGGATTGTAGGGTTGTGTATCATAATTGGGGTTGTAGGAATTGTAGGCATTGAAGGAGCCTCTGGATCTGAAGGAACAGCCGGTAAAGCGGCTCCTGCCTGTACCGGCCTTGCCAAAAACACGTTGGTGGAAAACTTTTTTAATTGATTGCTGTGCCTTGTCTATGGAGGCGAAGGTGGAGACGAACTTTCCCAAATCCTTTATTAAAGAATCTCCAAAGAGGAGGCCATCGGCTTTGACGCCAAGGTCAATGAAAGCTAGATTGGCCAGTTTAGGGTCCAATTTGAGTAGGAGACTGTTAGACCTGACAGCCTTAGGGTAGTCACCCCTAACTTTTTGCCTGCCTCCCTCCTCGTTTTTGGATACTGTTTTTGCTGGTTTTTAGACTCTGCGCACTTTACCACTGCTAACCAGTGATAAAGTGTATATGCTCTCTCTCTGTAAACATGGTAACTTTGGATCATACCTGATTGAACTATTTAATCTACTTATAAGTCCCCAGTCATGTGCACTCCAGGTGCCTAGGGCATATAGATTAAATGCTACTAGTGGACCCGCAGCACGGATTGTGCCACCCACTTAAGTAGCCCCTTTTCCTTGTCCCAGGCCTACCATTGCTAGGCCTGTGTGTGCAGTTTCACTGCCACCTCGACTTGGCATTTAAAAGTACTTGCCAAGCCTAGAAATCCCCTTTTTCTGCATATAAGTCACCCTTAATGTGTGCCCTGGGTATCCCCTAGAGCAGGGTGCTGTGTAGGTAAAAGACAGGACATGTACCTGTGTAGTTATATGTCCTGGTAGTGTAAAACTCCTAAATTCGTTTTTGCCCTACTGGGAGACCTGCTCCCTTCATAGGCTAACATTGGGGCTGCCCTCATACACTGTTGAAGTGGCAGCTGCTGATCTGAAAGGAGCAGGGAGGTCATATTTAGTATGGCCAGAATGGTAATACAAAATCCTACTGACTGGTGAAGTCGGATTTAATATTACTATTCTAGAAATGCCACTTTTAGAAAGTGAGCATTTCTTTGCACTTAAATCCTTCTGTGCCTTACAATCCACGTCTGGCTAGGTTTAGTTGACAGCTCCTTGTGCATTCACTCAGACACACCCCAAACACAGGGTACTCAGCCTCACTTGCATACATCTGCATTTTGAATGGGTCTTCCTGGGCTGGGAGGGTGGAGGGCCTGCCCTCACACAAAGGACTGCCACACCCCCTACTGGGACCCTGGCAGACAGGATTGAACTGAAAGGGGACCTGGTGCACTTCTTAGCCACTCTTTGAAGTCTCCCCCACTTCAAAGGCACATTTGGGTATAAAACAGGGCCTCTGCCCTACCTCATGAGACACTTGCTGGAGAAGAAACCGGAACCAGAAACTACATCCTGCCAAGAAGAACTGCCTGGCTGCTCAAAGGACTCACCTGTCTGCTTTCTACAAAGGACTGCTGTCTTGCTGTTGCCCTGCTGCCTTGCTGAACTCTTGTCTGGCTGTGAAAGTGCTCTCCAAGGGCTTGGATAGAGCTTGCCTCCTGTTCCTTGAAGTCTCAGGACCAAAAAGACTTCTTCCTTTCACTTGGACGCTCCGTGCGCCGAAACTTTCGACGCACAGCTTGTTTCGCGGCGAGAAAAACGCCGCACACCGACGCTGATCGACGCGACGCCCTCGGGGCGATCGAGACTTCGACGCACAACCTCGCAAGGACAAAGCCGCTCGACTTTCCAGGCGAAATCGACGCGACGCCCACCGTGAGTGCGAAACTTTGACGCACGGCCTCGCAAGAACAACGCCGCCCGACTTCCAAGGAGAAATCGACGCGACGCCTGCCGTGAGACCAAACTTTCGACGCACGGCCTCGCAAGGACAACGCCGCCCGACTTCCAAGGAGAAATCGACGCGACGCCTACCGTGAGATCGAAACTTCGACGCGCAGCCCCGCAGAACGACGCGCAGCCGGAAAACAAGCAGGAGAATCCACGCACAGACCCGGGACATCTGGTAATCCCCGCGATCCACAAAAAGAGACTGTCTGCGCGCCGGAAAACGACGCCCGACTTCCCCGCGTGGAAAAGACCGACGCAAGTCTGTGTGTGCTGAGGAGAAATCGACGCACACACCCCTTTTTCCACGCATCTCTTCTCCTGTGGCCCTCTGAGGAGATTTTCCACCAGAAACCAGGTACTTTGTGCTTGAAAGACACTGTATTGCATTCTAAAGGACTTAAGACACTCTATATCACTTCCCTGTGATATTTCTACAATTTTCCATTGCAACTTTATTCTTTTTGACCTACAATTATCCTGATAAATATTATATATTTTTCTAAACACTGTGTGGTGTATTTTTGTGGTGCTATATGGTGGTATTGTATGATTTATTGCACAAATACTTTACACATTGCCTTCTAAGCTAAGCCTGACTGCTCGTGCCAAGCTACCAGAGGGTGGGCACAGGATAATCTTGGATAGTGTGTGACTTACCCTGACTAGAGTGAGGGCTTTTGCTTGGACAGGAGGTAACCTGACTGCCAACCAAAAACCCCATTTCTAACATTGGTGATCAGCGGTGAGGATAGGACTTGTATTTGTGCAGTGACATACAGTAGCTAAGTATTTCACTACATACCCACAGTTGAAGGTCAACTTGGTTTTTATCTCTTTTTGAAAATCCGTTTTTTTCCTGACAATTTTCAAAAACTAAATCCTCACTCAACATGTCTCTGACTGGGTCTCAGACAGGGGACTTTGACCTAGTCCAGTTGGATACATACACGGTCAAACAACTAAGAGGATTCTGCAGGGCATTAAGGGTACCCACCCAAGGGGCCTCCAGAAAGGAGGACTTTCAAGTGGCGCTGAGGGCCTGGGCAGAAGCCCATTTAGAGGATGATGAGGAAGAGGAGCCAGAAAATGGCCCCTCAGAAGGATTTCCACTATCTATGGATAGTGTTACCACTGCAATTGTGCACCCTTCCAGACCAGGGAGCAGTGTCTCCATGCAAAGCCTGACCGCAGAGGAAAGGAGAGAAGAAAGGGAGTTCCAATTGCAAATGGCAAAACTGAAAATTGAGGCACAACAGGAGGAGAAGAGGGCAGAAAGAGAAGCCAAACAAGCTGAGGCTGAAAGAGCAGCCAAACAGATTGAAGCTGAAAGAACAGCCAAACAAGTGGAAGCTGAAAGAGCGTTGGCTGAAAAGAAACTATTGTTGGCTCATGAACTGAGTCTCAAGGAGCTGGAGATCAAGGCAAGACAGTCTGAATCCAGCAATAATGGTGGCAGCATACAGACAGGACCTGCTGGAGAAAAGAAGGTTCGTATACCCAAAAATGTGGTGCCCAGTTTTGTGGTGGGAGATGACATAGATAAATGGTTAGCTGCTTATGAAGTTGCACTAAGGGCTCATGAGGTTCCTGAAGGGCAATGGGGGGTAGCTATGTGGGGTTATGTGCCGCCATTGGGGAGGGACACACTTCTCACATTGGATCCACCGGATCAAAACACATACCCACTCCAGAAAGCCACTTTACTTGCTAAGTTTGGGCTGACCCCTGAGGGATACCGTCAGAGGTTCAGGGACAGCACCAAACAAACCACACAAACATGGGTAGATTTCTTTGATTTCTCTAGTAAGGCACTGAATGGATGGGTGCGGGGCAACAAAGTAGCAGATTATAAAGGTTTATATGACTTGATCCTGAGAGAGCATATGCTTAATGTTACTTATACCGATTTGCGCCAGCACCTAGTGGATAGTAAGCTGACTGATCCCAGGAAGCTTGCTGAGGAGGCGGACCTCTGGGTTAGCACCAGAGTGTCCAAAAAGGTACCTGGGGGGGACTCCCACAAAGGTGGTCAGGGTTCCCAACAGAAGAAAGAGGGGGGAGATAAACTTACAGATAAGGAACTCTCTAAAGGCCCCCAAAAGAATTCCCAGGGAGGGGGTGGCAACCCTTCCTTTTCCAAATTTGGGAAGAAACCAGGGACATTTGACAGGTCAGGAAAATCTAGCCCCAAATGCATGGAGTGTTACCAATATGGTCACTACAAAGGCGATCCACAGTGCCCCAAGAGGGCACCGTCCACTACCGGACAGGCGCCTGGGTTGACTAGTGTAGCACTCGGGGGGGAGATGGACCCCACTAGCTTTGGGGAGCAGGTAGAGATTTCCCTAGTGTCCCTGGGAGAAGGAGAAATGATGTCCAAGGTCCACATGCCTAAAAATACTTCCAAGTACCGGCAGTGGGTCCTCATTGATGGGCAGAAGGTGGAGGCTCTGCGTGACACAGGAGCCAGTATGACTACTATCAAGAGTCAGCTGGTGTCCACAGAGCAGATAATCCCGAATACATTCCACCAGGTCATAGTCGCTGACAACCGCGAGAGTCACCTACCGGTGGCTCGGGTTCCCTTTGAGTGGGGGGGGGTCTCATTGAGTACTCTGAAAGTAGCTGTGAGTCCTGCCATGCCTGTAGATTGTCTGTTAGGCAATGATCTAGAGCATACTGCTTGGAAAGAAGTAGAGCTCAGATCTCACCTGGAGATGTTAGGGTTACCTGAGTGGGTCTGCATGACCACCCGGTCCATGGCTGACCGAGAGGGAAGTCAAGGGCATCTGGAGCCTGGAACGATGGCCCAGGGAGCTGCCAAGAGGAGGGACGAGGGGCGCGGGAAACCGGCCCCAGAAGTTCCCACAGTGGCTGACGGGGCTCCTGAGGAGGAGACTCCCGAGCCAACTGGGGAAGACATTGCCACCCTAGGTGACTTACCGGAGCTTGCTGGCTGGCAAGTTGAGGGTGGACCCACCAGGGAGGAATTCTGCCAGGCGCAGAAAGAGTGTCCCACTCTAGAAGGGTTGAGGAAACAAGCCTTAAACCAGGCAGCAGGTGACGCCTCTGGCAATCACCACCTATATTGGGAGAATGATCTCCTCTACAGTGAGCCTAGGGTTCCGGTCTTTGGGGCAGCACGTGTGCTGGTGGTCCCCCAATGTTACCGAGCCTTCCTACTGGGTCTGGCTCACGACATTCCCCTGGCAGGACATTTGGGACAAGACAAGACCTTCAACAGGCTTGTCAACCACTTTCACTGGCCCAAAATGAGGACACACTCAGACAAGTTCTGCAGGGCTTGTCCTACCTGCCAGGCTAGTGGTAAAGCAGGAAAGAGGGTTAAAACCCCCCTGATTCCACTTCCTGTCGTTGGCACCCCCTTTGAAAGGGTGGGCGTCGACATTGTTGGCCCCTTGGACCCCAAAACTGCCTTAGGCAACAGGTTTATCCTGGTTTTGGTGGACCATGCCACCCGGTACCCAGAGGCAATCCCTCTGAGGACCGTAACTGCATCGGTGGTAGCCAGAACCCTGATGGGGATATTTACCCGTGTGGGATTCCCCAAGGAGATAGTGTCTGACAGAGGCACTAACTTCATGTCCGCGTACATGAAGCATCTGTGGGATGCGTGTGGTGTAACCTACAAGTTCACCACACCCTATCACCCCCAGTCTAATGGGCTTGTGGAGAGATTCAACAAGACCCTGAAAGGCATGATTGGTGGCCTCCCTGAGGCCATGAGGCGTAAATGGGACGTCCTCTTACCATGCCTTCTCTTTGCTTACAGAGAGGTCCCCCAGAGGGGGGTAGGGTTCAGTCCCTTTGAGCTTCTCTATGGGTACCCCGTCAGGGGACCCTTAAGCATTGTCAAGGAGGGATTGGAGAACTCTCCAAAGACACCCCCTCAGGACGTGGTCAGCTACATGTTGGCCCTCCGCAATCAGATGACCCGCTTCTGGAAAGAGGCCCAAAGTAACCTGGAGGCCAGTCAAGAGGTGATGAAACAATGGTATGACCAGAAGGCCACTCTGGTAGAGTTTCAACCTGGAGACAAAGTGTGGGTAATGGAGCCAGTAGAGCCCAGAGCTCTCCAAGACCGCTGGTCTGGCCCATTTGAAATAAAGGAGCGGAAAGGGGAGGCCACTTACCTAGTGGACCTCCAAACCCCTAGGAACCCCCTAAGGGTGCTCCACGTGAACCGACTAAAAGCTCATTTTGAGAGGTCGGAGATCAACATGCTTCTGGTCACAGATGAAGGAATGGAAGAGGAGAGTGAACCTCTCCCTGACCTCCTCTCTGCCCAAGAAGGTGATGGGTCCGTAAGCGGGGTCATTCTGTCTGACTCCCTGACTCTAAACCAGAAAGGAGACTGCTATGAGCTGTTAGAGCAGTTCTCCCCCCTCTTCTCCCTTACTCCGGGACTGACCCACCTCTGTGTTCATGATATTGACACCGGTGACAGTCTCCCTGTGAAAAACAAAATTTACAGGTTGTCAGATAAGGTGAAGGCCAGCATCAAGGAGGAGGTCTCCAAGATGTTGACGCTAGGGGTTATTGAGAAGTCCAGTAGTCCCTGGGCCAGCCCAGTGGTGTTGGTCCCCAAGGCTACTGCCCCCGGCGCGAAGCCAGAACTCCGGTTCTGCGTGGACTACCGGGGTCTCAACTCAGTCACACGGACTGATGCTCACCCCATCCCCCGAGCTGATGAGCTCGTGGACAGGCTAGGCGCTGCCAAGTTCCTGAGTACGTTTGATCTTACTTCAGGGTACTGGCAGATCGCCCTGACTGAGGGGGCTAAGGAAAGGTCCGCCTTTTCCACCCCTGACGGCCATTACCAGTTCCGGGTGATGCCGTTTGGAATGAAAAATGCCCCCGCTACCTTCCAACGGTTGGTTAACGGGGTCCTGGCTGGCAAGGATGCCTTCTGTGCAGCCTACCTGGATGACATAGCTGTCTACAGTTCCAGCTGGGAGGAACACCTGCTCCACCTCAAGGAGGTGCTTCAGGCCCTGCAACAGGCAGGCCTGACCATCAAGGCTAGTAAGTGCCAGATTGGGCAGGGTTCCGTGGTGTACTTGGGACACCTAGTAGGTGGTGGCAAGGTGCAGCCACTCCAGGCCAAGATCGAAACTATCAAGGCCTGGCAACCACCTCGAACCCAGACTGAGGTGAGGGCCTTTTTAGGCCTCACCGGCTACTACCGCAGGTTTGTCAAGGGCTATGGTACCATTGTGTCCCCCTTGACACAACTCACGTCCAAGAAGCAACCTAGGTTGGTGAATTGGACAGAGGCTTGTCAGAAAGCCTTTGACGCCCTAAAGGAAGCCATGTGCACGGCCCCCGTGCTCAAGGCCCCTGACTACTCCCAGGAATTTATCGTGCAGACAGACGCTTCAGAGCATGGCATAGGGGCAGTCCTAGCACAGCTAAATGAGGAGGGCCAAGATCAACCGGTAGTCTTTATTAGCAGAAGGCTATTACCACGGGAACAGAGGTGGAGTGCTATTGAAAGAGAAGCTTTTGCTGTGGTCTGGGCACTGAAGAAGCTGAGGCCCTACCTGTTTGGGACTCACTTCCTAGTTCAGACAGACCACAGGCCCCTCAGATGGCTCATGCAGATGAGGGGTGAGAATCCAAAACATCTGAGGTGGTCCATTTCCCTACAGGGGATGGACTTTACGGTGGAACATCGCCCAGGGGTTGACCACGCCAATGCTGATGGTCTCTCCAGGTACTTCCGCCTTAGCGATGAGAGCTCCCAGGAGGTCGGGTAGCTCTCCCCACTTTCAGCTGGGGGGGACACATGTTAGACCTGACAGCCTTAGGGTAGTCACCCCTAACTTTTTGCCTGCCTCCCTCCTCGTTTTTGGATACTGTTTTTGCTGGTTTTTAGACTCTGCGCACTTTACCACTGCTAACCAGTGATAAAGTGTATATGCTCTCTCTCTGTAAACATGGTAACTTTGGATCATACCTGATTGAACTATTTAATCTACTTATAAGTCCCCAGTCATGTGCACTCCAGGTGCCTAGGGCATATAGATTAAATGCTACTAGTGGACCCGCAGCACGGATTGTGCCACCCACTTAAGTAGCCCCTTTTCCTTGTCCCAGGCCTACCATTGCTAGGCCTGTGTGTGCAGTTTCACTGCCACCTCGACTTGGCATTTAAAAGTACTTGCCAAGCCTAGAAATCCCCTTTTTCTGCATATAAGTCACCCTTAATGTGTGCCCTGGGTATCCCCTAGAGCAGGGTGCTGTGTAGGTAAAAGACAGGACATGTACCTGTGTAGTTATATGTCCTGGTAGTGTAAAACTCCTAAATTCGTTTTTGCCCTACTGGGAGACCTGCTCCCTTCATAGGCTAACATTGGGGCTGCCCTCATACACTGTTGAAGTGGCAGCTGCTGATCTGAAAGGAGCAGGGAGGTCATATTTAGTATGGCCAGAATGGTAATACAAAATCCTACTGACTGGTGAAGTCGGATTTAATATTACTATTCTAGAAATGCCACTTTTAGAAAGTGAGCATTTCTTTGCACTTAAATCCTTCTGTGCCTTACAATCCACGTCTGGCTAGGTTTAGTTGACAGCTCCTTGTGCATTCACTCAGACACACCCCAAACACAGGGTACTCAGCCTCACTTGCATACATCTGCATTTTGAATGGGTCTTCCTGGGCTGGGAGGGTGGAGGGCCTGCCCTCACACAAAGGACTGCCACACCCCCTACTGGGACCCTGGCAGACAGGATTGAACTGAAAGGGGACCTGGTGCACTTCTTAGCCACTCTTTGAAGTCTCCCCCACTTCAAAGGCACATTTGGGTATAAAACAGGGCCTCTGCCCTACCTCATGAGACACTTGCTGGAGAAGAAACCGGAACCAGAAACTACATCCTGCCAAGAAGAACTGCCTGGCTGCTCAAAGGACTCACCTGTCTGCTTTCTACAAAGGACTGCTGTCTTGCTGTTGCCCTGCTGCCTTGCTGAACTCTTGTCTGGCTGTGAAAGTGCTCTCCAAGGGCTTGGATAGAGCTTGCCTCCTGTTCCTTGAAGTCTCAGGACCAAAAAGACTTCTTCCTTTCACTTGGACGCTTCGTGCGCCGAAACTTTCGACGCACAGCTTGTTTCGCGGCGAGAAAAACGCCGCACACCGACGCTGATCGACGCGACGCCCTCGGGGCGATCGAGACTTCGACGCACAACCTCGCAAGGACAAAGCCGCTCGACTTTCCAGGCGAAATCGACGCGACGCCCACCGTGAGTGCGAAAGTTTGACGCACGGCCTCGCAAGGACAACGCCGCCCGACTTCCAAGGAGAAATCGACGCGACGCCTGCCGTGAGACCAAACTTTCGACGCACGGCCTCGCAAGGACAACGCCGCCCGACTTCCAAGGAGAAATCGACGCGACGCCTACCGTGAGATCGAAACTTCGACGCGCAGCCCCGCAGAACGACGCGCAGCCGGAAAACAAGCAGGAGAATCCACGCACAGACCCGGGACATCTGGTAATCCCCGCGATCCACAAAAAGAGACTGTCTGCGCGCCGGAAAACGACGCCCGACTTCCCCGCGTGGAAAAGACCGACGCAAGTCTGTGTGTGCTGAGGAGAAATCGACGCACACACCCCTTTTTCCACGCATCTCTTCTCCTGTGGCCCTCTGAGGAGATTTTCCACCAGAAACCAGGTACTTTGTGCTTGAAAGACACTGTATTGCATTCTAAAGGACTTAAGACACTCTATATCACTTCCCTGTGATATTTCTACAATTTTCCATTGCAACTTTATTCTTTTTGACCTACAATTATCCTGATAAATATTATATATTTTTCTAAACACTGTGTGGTGTATTTTTGTGGTGCTATATGGTGGTATTGTATGATTTATTGCACAAATACTTTACACATTGCCTTCTAAGCTAAGCCTGACTGCTCGTGCCAAGCTACCAGAGGGTGGGCACAGGATAATCTTGGATAGTGTGTGACTTACCCTGACTAGAGTGAGGGCTTTTGCTTGGACAGGAGGTAACCTGACTGCCAACCAAAAACCCCATTTCTAACATTGACCTTTCCGTCTTTCATGGATAATAGCAGAATTGGCGTTGCCCAGAAGGCAAAAGGCTCTCTGGATCCACAAGGATAGTACTGCAGGATCAATGTCAATGTTCTCATATTTGGTTGATTCTGCCATGTCGAAAATTCTAGCCAGAGGACCTACCAGATCTAAAAGTTTGTCCTGGCAGTTACACCAGGCTTTATCAACGCCTTTACGGGGATCTTTACCAAATTTGGAAAAAAAGGTGAGGAGGGATTGGTCGATAGATGGGGTAGAGGTAATATTGGATGAAAGGGAAGTTCTGGGGCATTCTGATCTGAGTTTGGACCTAGTGGGTTTATCAAGTGGAAGTCTTAGTCTGGAGGAGATATAGGGGGTTATTACAACTTTGGAGGAGGTGTTAATCTGTCCCAAATGTGACGGATCTACCACCAGCCGTATTACGAGTTCCATAGGATATAATGGACTCGTAATACGGCTGGTGGTATATCCGTCACTTTACCGTCACTTTTTGGACGGATTAACACCTCCTCCAAAGTTGTAATTACCCCCATAGTCTGCAACATGTGAAGAGGGTAGCCATTCGGTCGAGTTAGGGTGGTGTATGAAGGAGGGATTGAACATGGGATTACCATCTGGGTCCAGGATTTGTTTGGGTGTGAATGGATTAGTGGACGAGTCAAGTTTTGTCTTTTTGGGGGGAGGAGGATTGAGACTGGGAGCCCCAGATATCCGTGTCGTCATCAGGATCGTCTAAGTCACCCATGTCATCATCTGTGTCAGAAATGTGGGATATAATTATTTTTTGTGGCGCAGCTAAAACATGTTTAGACTTTTGGGAACATTTTAGGCTGGGTTTCCCCTCCTGAGAAGGAGGCCTTTGAGGAGACTTGTCCTCGATCTGGGGTGAAGAATTTTCACCAGTCAAGCTAGCGCCATCAGGGGTGACTGTATTGAGGGCTTTTTGGGCAGACAAATCCTTAGTTATTTTTCTTTTTCTGCATTCCCCCGCAGAATGGGCCGATAAGGATTTGGAAACCATGTCCTGTATAGAGGACTGGAGGTTTTTTGTAATTTTGCCCATTGAAATATTGATGGCTTTTGCCACTGAATCATTAATAAAATTATCAAGTTCTTGATTAAAATTATCTTCTTCATTTTGGGCATTGTCTGTCATATTTAGAATAAATTAGGGAGGAAAGGGTTAAAGAAATGTGTAGGAGGTGGAAATTTTGAAGGAACAGAGCCCTGGGGGCGTTACCGGTGTGAGGAGGCTGGCCGGATACAAAGAAGAAGAGTAGGCAGCAACGAGAGGCAGCTGGGCGGTAATGGAGATGAAGCGCGGTCGTCTGAGGTGAAGCGGCGCCGCGTAACGGGAGAAAAACGGCCGTTGGAACGTTTGCGCGTTCCTGGGAAAGGCCGGCACGAGGGAGAAGAAAAATGTTACAGGGGTAACAATAACAAAGCGCAGCATTGCGCGGCAGAAACGAAGAAGGAGCGCAATAAACAGTAATTAATAACAATAAAAGCGCGCACACACAGTAAATATATAAAATTTTGTAACACTTATCTTGACTGCGAGCAGCAAGAAAGAGGACTGGTCGCAGTCAAGTATACTGTTTATAGTATGTTCGAACATGTTATTGGTGGCCTTGCCGATACGTTTTTCTTCCCCATTGGCTGTGTGTTCCTTCAGCCTCATGGGAAATGTAGTTTTCTTGACTGCTGCTGTTTGAAATAAAGCAAGATAGAGAAGCATAAGAGGAGCCTCAGATCTTGCCATAAAATTAAAAGAGAGTGCGAACAGTGAGCTGATGGGGATTAAAAAATGGAGTTGTAAGATGAGGAATGGGAGACGCAACACGGACAGCAGGGAGCATGGATGACATTTAAACAAGAAAAATCACAGGAGGAGACAGCAGTAAAACAAAAAAAAACATGGAGGGCTATAGAAGAAAAAACATTGGCAAAGCCTTCGGCTTTGACAATGTTTGTTTTTAGCCATATCGCACAGCGTTGTGGCCACTGTGCAACATGGCTGAAAGTAAAGAAAATAAAAAGGTCAATGCTGGCCCTGTCACATGAGAAACATCCAACCAGTGAAAATCATGGGACCACCAATGGACCAGGAATTATGGTGGCAAGTATTCTTGGCTTATTTAGAAGTTTTAGAGGGCCCTGACTGTCCATCCCAAAGGAAGTATCTTTATGAAAACTCTCCATTGGAAGAGGAGGGAATTAAAATACTTGCTATCCCCCAGAAAATTTTGGCAATATTTCTGAAGAACTAAGGCCTCAAGTGATGACACAATGTGGAAATACATTTAGGTAAGCACCAGGAAGATGTGAGGCCAGGGAAATCTCAGTGGAGATTTAAATCAATTTTACAAAAGGTTACAAAGATTTTATGATTTTGAATGATGTGATTATAAGATGTGATAGGATAGTTCCTCCCTATGGAATGAGGAAGTGACTTTTATTTGTCTCATGACGGGCATATAATCGCAAGTCAGGAACCATGAAGGGGATCAGCGTTTTATTGGTGTCCAGCTGTGGATAGAAAGGTAGATGCAATAAAAAATGGGGAGGTTGATTAGGATGTGATTGATGTTATTGAGAATGAAAACTTCACCTGTGTCTACCTATCCAGCAATGACGATGATGCCCTTGACTTTCGTTCTTTTCCCAAGATACACTAGCGGTCCACTCATCCACTCATGTGCCCACCACTTCCAATCATACCTCCTGGATTTCCCTCAGGAGCATATGTTGGATCCCTCTGAGATGAGGCACTCTAACTTCATTTTTCCTTGTGGACGACTTTGTGTGTGGATGTTTTACATCACTGCTAGAGAAATCAGTTAGAGGCACCCTCTTCTTCAAATGTCCTTATCCCTTTATATCAGGTAAAATTTCCTTCACACCCAGAGTTGAACCATACTGGTTGGCATTTCGCAGTATCAGAGTCGCAACATCCAATGAGATGTTGAGCATGAAGTCCTTGAGCAATATGCCATATTACCCAGGAATAGACCTGGAGGCGTTCAGTGGCTGGACTCAACACACCATGCTGTTTTTCTGTGCCTGTAGAAAGATCCTGTTCTATGCTCCACTTGGAATCCAAGCATGTGAAGCTATCATCAAAGTATGTTCTGGTCTCCACCGATGGCCTCCTTTTTGGGAACAAATTAATTACATTTCTTTCAAAATATGTGTTACATTTACCTTGCTTGATAATGCTTATACCAGTATGCAATGTTTTTCTGTAGTCCTCACCTTTTACTGTGGGGCTGTTGTCCTGTTACAGTAGAGGTGAGTTCTCCTTCCACCGTCCCTTCTGAGGAATCCTAACTCTCTCCTTTTGCCCATGCGTGACCACCTTGTAGCCACAAGAACATTTTGCTATGTAAGGCTAAGCCATGGTTTCAAGCAGCCAAGCCTACCTCCTTGCAATGAAGGTAAGCCAAACATTTTCTTATTTTTCCCTCATACCTCCTATCTGAGGACACATTGTCTTATTCCTCTCAAAGTGGCGTACCATATTCTGTGAGCTATGGCCCTTGCAAACATTCTCTGGGTACTAAATAGATTTGTGGTCTCTCTCTCCTTTTAGACCTGTCATCGCTTGCCCATTCTCTTCCAGGAAGAACAGTCCACCCTGGTAAACAACAAAGTATCAGAAATGGCTGGAAAAGGTTAATCAATTCCCATCCTTTTAGAAGGAAGTATTGTTCACTCAGTGCTTCTCATCTGCAAGAAGGAAAAAGTCCTCAGTCTGGTCTTTGACCTATGAGCTCTCAACCATTGAGTTTCATAACAACATTTCAAGATGGGAGCTCTCCACCTCTTGCAGGATACTTCTCTGCCTGGTGACTTGCTAGCCAGACTAAATCTCAATGATGGTTATATTCTGATTACGATTTGCAACGCCCAGCAAATCTGTCTAAAGGTTCAATAGAAACATCAGACATGGCAGTATCACCTTCCTTTTGGCCTTTCCTCCACCCCCTGTTGCTCCACTAAGGTCATTGATGTGTTGGTCACCCACCTGCGCACTAGAAGTGTCTGTCTAATTATCTATCTAGACAATATCCTTCTGATGCATATGTTACTGACCACTCTTTCCCAACCTGCAGACTTGGTTATAACCCTCCTCCACAGCCTAGGCTCCCTCATCTAGTTCTAAAAATCATCCTGCACACCGTCTCAGATTACAGCTTCATCATAGACACTATCACCTGCACTCTCACTCTCAAATCCCCCAACAAGAAGTTGATTCCCATCAAATGGCAATTGAAGGCCAACCTTGTAACCTGCACCCTTCCCCTGAAGACTCTGGCCCCACTTATCAACCTTTTTGTTGCCTCCATCCAGGTCATTTTCCTGCTCCTCTGCACTACCGAGCCCTACAATGCTGGAAGATCCATCTTCTGTGTCAAGATTTCACTTATTTAGCCCACGTCCCTTTATATGACTCCTGTGCAGAGCTTTGAAGGTGGCTCCCCAATGTAAAGACCAGGATTGACAAAGCCACTTTTGGTTCTTACCCCAAATCTGGTCATTAACTCAGGTGCCGGCAGGTCAGATTGGGGCGTTGAATCTGGAGCTGTGGTTCCCATCCGAAAAAAAAGCTCTATATCATCATCGGAACACCTCCCAGGTACCGTGGCAAATAAAAGCTTTAGAAACTCAAATACCAATGATTCATTCTTCAACAAACAGAAGTGCCAGATCCAAGCCTCTGACAGATCTTTCTGAGATCTCTAGCAACATTGTCTCTGCAATAGTCTCACGATGATTGTGAAATAGCCTCTAGGTTTCTTCAACTCCAGCGCAGATTGGTTTTCTGGGTATCTTTTAAATTTCATTGAGTATAGAGACTGGATCTGAATGTTTTTCTCTCCCTTACTCTTACCGTGCTTCGGGGCCAGGTAGCTGTAGGCTTTTTGCCTTTCACTTCAACCCCCAGATTCTCAACTTCATTCACTCATCTCCCCAGAATCTTACTGTATGCAACATGTTTTCAATGTACGATAGTCATAATTATCCACCCCACTGTCCTGCTCAAGTCCTGTTTCCCCATCTGCTGAATTTAGCCACATACTTTACATCCCAGCTTGCCTCCTCCCCCGACTTGCTTCGCTGGTACTTGGGGCACATTCCATTGCTTTCCCACCTTCATTCCTGACAACATTTCCTCTTGACACTTTTCTCCAAAGGGCTCTCTTATATAACCATCAGTGTCTATCACTCCACTAGTGCAGCTTACTTCCCTCGATTCAGATATATCTTATTGGCTGGGACACCCTTGTCTGCTGCCTCATGAAAGATATATGTCCCAGGGGATCCCTCTGCATTGCAACTCCTCTTCATCATCATTATTCTTATCTTCTTAACTTTTACATTTCCAAACAGTGCACCCCCTTTGAAAGACATCTTCCTTAAGCTTGCATCCTTGTTATGGCTAATTCCTTGTAGAAGAATATAAATATTTACAAATCTTTCCCCTGATGGTTTTCGAGCCCTCCCCCTTCTGGTCTCCAGTTTTAACCAGATGGGGCAAAGTTCTACAATTCAGCTGGCACTAAGAGGAACCGTACTTTATTCTTATTTTACTGCCCTTCCAGCTCTCTACATTATCTCCTGCTCTCAGGGGTACATTTCCTGTATTTCTCACCCCAGTACCATCGGAAAATGGAACATAATGCAATGAAGTTTCATTCCTCTTCCAATGATTGTTTGAAATAATACATTCATAACACTTATCAATGACATATTTAACTTGGTCATCAAATGATGGACACCAACAAAACCATTTCATTCTTTTACATATTTTAGGCATACCCAAATTACCTGATGAGCTAATAAAATGAGATCCTTTCTTAAAAATCCAGGAGGCACAAAAACATCATCCCTCATCACCATATCTTTCACAATAGACAATTCTTTGAAAATTTTAAAAAACGTTTTCAAATCACCTGATAAATACCTACTTTCAGGTCAGTGATTCATTATAAACTGTTTGACTCTTTGCAATTTCTCCTCACATAGATACACATCAATCCATTCGTTCACAGTCACACGTACTAACCACATTCTGTATTTCCACAACACATTCTGTGCCTTTCAAAAAATAATCCTCATCAGTGTCCTCTAGTAGAATACATGATTAAGCAATCAGCTTGGAAATTCTTTCCACCGGAGAGATGTTTTACCACAAAATTGAATGCCTTGAGTTTTACACCAATCTTACCAACCTAGCAGATGCTTTACTATGCCCAGTATCACTAAGAATGTGAACCAATGGCTTGTGGTCAGTGTGTACTTCAAATTCACAACCCCAAATGAACATTCTATATTTTATTGCACAGCCCATGTGCATGCCAATGACTTATGTTCAATGATGCTATAATGTTTTTCACTTTGCTTTAGTGTTCTAGAAGCAAAACTACTGTTTGCTCCTTACCTGCCACCCTCTGACTGAGGACAGCTTCTATGCCTGTTAAGCTTGTGCTAACAATAATCTCAAAGTGCGCATAGTATTCAGCTAAACCTAAAGACTGTAGTGCATCTTTATATTGGGATGGACTGCTTCCCGATGGTTTTAATCAAGCAGAACTTAGGCTTTATACCTGATGAAGAGATTGTGGTGTCCTGAATACTTCAACTCTTGCGTACCAAATTTGCATTTGCTACATCTAATGGCTATTCCTGTTTGTAAGAGAATAAATAATACACTTCTTAAAATCTGATTAAGTGTTTCAATATTTTCTGCAAAACTTAAGATGTCATCTTGATATTCCTGGACACCTTTCAAATCACCAAATTGCCCATTAATTTTTGGAAAACACTAGCCACCAAAGCTAACCTGTACGGCAACCTAGGTATTTGTCCCAAAAGTTGTGGGGAAAGTGCAATTTGATGATACCCTAAACGTAAATCAATAATAGAGAAAAAAATTGCCCCCCCCCCAAATTGACTAACAATTTGTGTATTTTTAAGAAGGGATGACAATCAACAGGTATGCTTTTGATTAAAGTACATAGGTTGGCACCCAACCTAATTTGTCCAGAGCTTTTCATGTCATCACTACAGGAGAAACCCACCAGAAAGATTCACTTGTCTTAATAATTCCTTCTGAGCATAATGTTTTAAGAATCTGCTTAAGTTCTTCTCTAATGCTAAGTGGAACAAGTCGAACTTTGAGATCTACAGGTTGCGACTGTAGTTTGAATTTGATGTGATGTTCAAACCTTTATTTCCACATGTTCACGAAATACATCAGTAAACTCATGTAAATACACTTAACAGTAATTCTGTAAGAATCATTGCCCACCTACGCTACTGGCCTGCCACCAACAACCAAAGGATTCTCAGCCCCAGAGCTGGTTTTAAGGAGTTGCAACTGGTGCGACCGATCTGGGTGCTGACCTGGAAGGGGTGCTGTGTTTAGCAATAACTTACGATTCTGCGGCAGGATTTCTTGTGCATCCAGCTTTCAGGCAGCAATAAAATTGGTAAGATAAGGTTTGTGATTAATGTTCCTGCTAGAGAGAGATCACAGTTTTGTCTAGTAGCAGTTTTGACTTACCATAAAGTGAGGTAGAGGGTTAATATATGCTTGATGCAAAGAAGAGAGCTGTATTTTATGTGGATAGCTGAATGGATGAATAAAGCCAGCCTTTACCAGTGCTTTATTACAAATGAAATCTGTGTGAGAGAGTGGCTATGGAGCGATGAGGGGCACGTTTGCCGGTTGGCAGAGAGGGAATGTGATGAGGAGGTCATGAGGGGTGGCAAAAAAAGATTGTTGCACCGGGCGCACCAGCGCTAAAGCCAGCTCTGTTCAGCACCTGGTTTGAAAAATAAACCCATTATTGCTAAATCCTGCCAACCAATAACGTCTCTGCTCTTTACTGTAATATAAACTTTTCTAGTTGTAACTCTTCCCAAACATTCCAATTTTGACACTAAATAAATAAAAAAGCACTTCAATATATTTTTCACCAAAGTCTTTGGAATTGACATCTGCTGCCAAAAATGTGATTTCGTACCTCCCATTGTCATGAAAATTTGTATCTCTTAGAATTGTAATAGTAGAATCTGAATCTGCCACATCCTGGAAAGGCATTTCACCAATCAATGCTTCATATAAACGTCCTTTTACAGAACCAGAATTAGTTATAAAGTTACATTCAATTGTTAAAATCACATTACAGGGTTTCTCTGTACAAATATCTTCTGGTACATCCACACCGCCGATTTTTACCAGATTGTTATTCCTACACAGAGCCTGAAAGTGCACAGTTTTCTTGTATAACATACAATTTTTTCCAATGTTGGGGCTTCTTGGATTGTTAGTAAGATGTTTCTTTGAACCACACAAATCACAGACATAAATAGACTTCTGTGTGGGGTTTTCCATCCTGTCTTGTGTGTATTTACTAAACACATAGGATCCTTGCCACAGTCAGAATCAATAATATATAAAATATTAACAGGAAGGTCTACATTTAATGCTTTGGAAGAAACCAAAGACTGTTCGGTTCCAATTGCTCAATCACTGACTTCCAAAAGAACTGGTTTTCTGCAACTCAACAATCTTTTTTTTTATTTTCCTAGAATAGCAGTTGGAAACAAATTGATCATGAATGTATCTACATTGTTGCCAAATTCAAAGTTACAGTCAACATTCTCCATGTTGAAATGTGTTCCTCCACAATTTTTTAATGTGCTGCTTGTGCTTGAAAAAAACTATGTCTCTCGAGCATGATACTTGGCTCATGTGAATACTGTTAATGTAACTTCTCAAAAGCTTCTTTGTAGTGGTTCCAAACAGCATCACCAGCCTGTCCTTGTGAAGCAGGTAAAATTGAAAAATTAACAAAAACGTGATAACTGTAATAGTATTTATATAGCGCTTACTACCCCTGACAAGGCAGTCAAAATGCTTTTCGACGGGTAGCACACCACTCTGGAACCCAAGAGGAATTAGTGGTGGATTAGTATAGGGAAATATGAGTTCAGTTTTAGTATTTTTAGGAGTTAATTTGAGCAGAGGATATTTGAGTTTATTAGTTGGATTGACTAGAGTAATGGAGGGATAGAGGAGGGAAGAATACAGAAGTGTTAATTGGGAGTTTATAGTAATAGGATGAGGCTTGGGGTGAGTAAAGGAGAGATGGAGGAGGGAAGAATCTGTGGAAAGGGTTAGGGGGATCATAGTACCAGGAGGGGTTTTGGATCAGTCAAAAGTGATATAAATGAGGGAGAATTTAGTAGGGTTGTTTGGAAGACCATGGCAGTAAAGTGAGGTTTGGGTGAGCTAGATGTGGAAGAGGAGGGAAAGCTTATGCAGGGTTATTTTTGGAGATACAAGTATTAAAATGGATTTGGGATGAGTCAGAGCCGGGATGGAGGATAGGTTAATAGGGACATGGCATATGGTGATGGGTAGACAAAGTAAATCCACCTGTCGTATTACAGGAAATGGAGGGCACAATAGAGGGAGTAGCCTTTAGATAGAGAAGTGTTTCCTGGTGCCAGTGGATAGCTTATTCAGTACAAGCAAGCAGAAGCCTCACAAGCACTGTTAATTTATTTCAAGTATTGCAAACTGTGAAACTGTTGGCACCACTGTCAGATAACACTGCAACTATGCTGGAAATAAATGCTTAGTGGGAAAGAATGGGCAAGAACTAAGCCGCCACTAGTTAATAAAGTTGCTTGTACATGTGCTATGGCCAGAATGCTCCATATACTGAAGTTATGATGTGGACAAAGTATGGTTTTACCTCTCCAGGTGGCAGACACAGCTATAAGGGAATCACTCACCTCTCTACTGATGATGTCAATGACAGATTCAAAGACGCTGACAGGTAGATCTGTGTGCTTGGTCCAAGAGTGCCACACTGGACATCAAGGAGGTCAGCTTGTTGATAATGTGAGAGGGTGGGCAGGACGTGATTTTGAACAGAGCTCTTATTATTATGGCATATCTGTTTAAATTTGCATGCCGGTTTCTCCAATTACAGTTAGGTAAATTTGTTCATTGTGGATACCTTTGGCAAGGTTACTTATGAGAGGATGTTGTTAGGGTTTATTATGAATCAAACATCTAAGGCCGACCTGTTTCATCCTTTTCAACTGCCCAGAAGGGTCAATAGGCTTTTTTCAGGACTGAATGCCAGTGGCGTAACAAAGCCCCCCGTAGCTCCTGCAGTGAGGGGGGCCCCCGAGCTCCAGGAGGCCCCCTCAGCACAGCATCTGGCCTGACTGAGTCCAGGGAGTGGGGGCTCCATGATCTTTGCAGGGGGGCACCCTCAAGTTTTGGTATGCCACTGCTGAATGTATTTTAGAACCATATGTTCTGAGTGAAACAGACCGTGTCATATGTCCAGGATCTCACAGGTGAGCAAATAGAATAAATTCTATATGATACTAAGAAGGAAGACCTGTTTCATCAATGTTATGAGGAGATCTACAAAGCAGATCTAGCTGACCACCAGGCAATGCCAGACTGACTGTTATGCGAACACCTAAGCAAACTATCTCCAGCAGAAGCTGGTATTCTCAAACAACTGATCACAATAGTAGGAGTGATGGGGCAGACAAATCTCCAAGGATGCCAAAGAGCCAGAGCTGGATGAATTTATGCCATTAGTTTTCCAAACAATGTGCCCACATTTAAAATGACTCTGTTTGTGACTGGTAAACTTTTTGGGGGAAATCCAAAGAGTGAGTGCCACCAAGCTACCAAGGAAGAGGGGGAAGATTTCTGTGTTGACCATACCAGGCTTGACAGATTGCATTTCTTATCTCCCAATCTCCATACTGATAGTAGGCATAAAGAATTTTGGCAACCTTTTGGCTAAAGTTTAGGTAGGATGTTATATGACCTGGTTAAGCTGGATCAGAAATGCTTAGGACATAAATGCAGTGAGTGATAACACCAAGAAATTAACCCAGGCAGCAACAAAACGCAAAGGAGAGCTAATGCAGCTCTCTCTTAATGATGATGAATTTGATTCTGACAAGTCATGCCACAGCCACTGTCAAGGTCAAAATTATTGGGTTGCGTTCCCCATACAAATGATATCAGGAGAGGAATTAAACAAGAATGCCCACTCTCACCACTTTTATTTGCACTAAACTTGGGTTACATAGACAAGTGATTCAGAAAACTAATAACATTCAGGATATGCACAGATATTTACAAACTGGCAATATTCACAGACAGTGTTTTACTTTTCCTTTCAAAGTCCCCAAC